>NC_134434.1:1515151-1818181 GCF_030867145.1 Opisthocomus hoazin | reverse complement strand
TTGTAACCCAGAAAACTGAGCAGATGAGGGGCCACCCTTGCTTTTTCTCCAGACAGCTGGCCACGTTCCTCTCTGCCCGTGTCTGTAGTTCCTCACTTTGCTCTCCTGAGCCATGCAACTGGCTCATCCTGGGGACACGGGGCAAATGTATGCAGTTGCCCGACTCCTGTGTAGGGCCATGTCCTATCTAGGCGTTCGGAGCCAAACGGCTGCTGTGGATCTCATCCTGGTTCGTCTGCCGCAGACACTGACTCCTGTGGAAAGTGCACGTGCTGTGAACAGGACCATGGCCTGTGCAGGAGACCAGGTCATGGTGCCTGGATTCTCCTTAGATTGTGTTTTGGCCATGAAGGAGAAAGCCACAAATGCAAATCATAACTGGTTACACTTCGGGGCTATGCCCTGTGCACTCTTCACGGTCCTGAGACCCGGCCAGTCAATTAGGAACTCTCCATTGACTTGGATGGGCTTTCAACCAGACGCTGTACAATTCAACAGAGCAATTAGCAAAGCTGTAACTAAAGAGGTCTCCATGGAGATTGACAGCATCACCTCCCAGCTGGTACATTCTCTGCCTCCTATTCTAAATTTGTTCTCGCTGTCTTCCTGGCTCCAGCCCAGAAGGTTAGCTAAGTCTTCCGACATTCGTGATACATCAGTGCAGTGGAGAGGAGGACAGAGGCCGTTGGGAGGGGGCAGAGGAAGAAATAATGCGGTGCCTTAAGGAAAGCAACAGAAACTGTTCAGACTACATAGTCAGAGTTTCGAGAATGGGATTAGGCAGAACAGCACCTCTGCCTGCCTGTCACTTGCAAATTCTTGCTAATACTTTAGGAGCTTATTGGAGGTCAGCACCAAACACCCAAACAGACTAATCTGTATTATAGACACATAATCAAAGTCACAAGGTTTTACATAATATATATTGGTGACACAAGAAGTGTTTGTTCAAATAATTTTGTCATCAAGATTAGTGGCCATGAAAGCCTCTACTGTGCACTAACCTGGTTTTCTGTGGCCATTGGTACGCCAGATTCCTCAAAGAAATCAGGAAGGAGCTGAGAAAGTACAAACCAAGTACGTGTTCTGAAACAGCAGCAGTGTTAGGTTTCTAGCCATGACAAAGTTAAAAAAAAAAAAGTATGTGTGTGTGTGAGCTAGAAAGGTTTGTGCTTAAGCTGCGGCTTAAGACACAAACAAATGGCTGTAGATACAATTTTTGCGTTTGTCATTTTTTTCAGACAGTTTTGGGATTGCAGAAAATCACACCTCATGCTCACACATCACTTCTGTGGCACTGGCAAGAAGCAGGGATTTAAAAGACAAACTGATGTCACTTGACCCACTTGTGAGCTTTACAGTCCCCTTCGGAGAGGTGGGAGCTGTGGCGCGGAGGGAGTAAGGGGTCTAGGCTCACAGAAAAAGTCAGTGACAGAGGTAGGAATGGGTCCCATGTAGATAACAATTCCGTATCGACAAATCTAATTGATTTTTAAAGCAAAATAGTTTACGGAAATGTCCGGAAATATATGGAAATGTCTGATTTTCCACCCTGCGCAGAGCTTTGTAACTACAGTGTTACATAAACACAAAAGAAAAACATGTAAAATTACAAAAGAAGAAACACAAAAGAAATATGAATTCAAGACCATTTTCTCTGTGATGGGAAGAGACCAAGTCGCAGCTCATGCCGTGGGCTGCAGAGGTGATGTAAGGATTTCCCAGGCCACCTTGGTCTCATGGCTGACGCACACCAAAGCCAAAGGTTTTGTCAGCGTACCCCAAATCCTCCCGTCCCATTGCAGGAGTTCACCCCACCTAACTGGGAATCCCAACTGGGAATCCCGTTGCCCTAAACTTCCCCACAGTCAAGGAGGAGACAGCAAGAGCGATGCCAGCCGGACGTCTGCAGAAGCGGAAGCAGAGCTCGGGAGGGCTGGGTCGTCCTCTAGATTTGCCGCGATTCACATGCTGCTACCACGTGAATGCAGGGCTGAAATCGCTCCGGTGCCTTTTACTCCTGAAAGCTCCTTTGTGGAAGCAGAGCTGACTGAACTGGCCTACAGGTCAAGAAAAACCAAGGGCTGGGTGGGATTTCCGAGAGTGTTTGGCTGTAACCTCACCTCGCTCCCCATTGAAGCCAGCGGAATATTTACCATCGACTTCAACTGGAGAAAAATCAGGCCATTACAGAGTGTTTGAAACGCTCGCCTCTAACGATGCTCCAAATCCTTTGTACCTCCCTGCTCAAAGGCAGCCTGCTGCGTCTGTCATTAAAACACAATCCTAGCAATCGGTTAGATAGCGCAATGAGCCCAGTGTGCAGGCCCTAGAGGCACAGGAAAATTGTAACGATTAAACCACGCGAATCTCTTCAACATTACCCACAATCGCTCTGCTGGCCACCATCACGTCAGGCAATCAAGGACCAGTTCTCTTCAAAACTGCCGTGTGAAAGAAAGTGCTGCAGCTCGGTGAACCCTGCTACGATGTAGGCTGCAGGTGGACTCTTCACGCTGCAAACAATAAAAGACCAAAATAAAAATGAGCGTTGAATTAGCTGAAATCAGAAAGAGCAACAATGAAAAACTGCCATTAAATGCAGACAAATAGCCCGTTGCCAGGGCAGGCAGGACCGGCTCGCTACTCCAAAGATCAGTGGAAGCAGATCATCGTGGCTCCGCGGCCATCGCTCGCGCCTCTGGGCTGTGCTGGGATCTGCTGCCCAGTGAGTGCCGGGGAGGAGCACCCTGGTTACACCAGACCTGCGTTCAGTCTCCTTCGGGCGTTTCCAGTAACTGTGTCAGTGGCCCAGCAGAGATTTACCAACTCCCTCTGACGGCCGTCATCTGGGCTCAAGCAACGCAGACCTTACGATATCTTGTGTCTGGTGATAAAAGAGTACGCAGGGCAAATTGAAACAAAATAGTTCACCTCTTGGAAAGACCGTTAATGTGCCCAGCTGCCCAGGCAGGGGCTCCTGGCAGAGGTCACGCTCTGAGCATGGCCAGAGGGTAGGATGTGCGACAGCCAGGACTGCTAACAACCAGCAAAGCCAAGCGAAGGCAATAACTCTTCAGTTAAAAAGAATTTTGTCCTAATTTAGATTTAAATTCCAAGAAGACAGAATTGACACTAAAAGGCTTTCATTATATTTGCAGAAATGGAAATAGTTCCATTTTGTGAAAATTAACTATTGTTTATAGCGAAGTTTTGGATACCAAACCCTCGGAGGAGCTCTGGGACTTCCAGGTTGTCTGGAGAAGCCAACGCTTGCTGCCTGATGCAAAGCCCAGTTGCTGGGAGCGGCTCTGCATCTCCTGGAGAGGCTCCCGGCCACAACGAGGGCTTCCAGACTTCCACAGATTCAGGGGTTTCGTAAAGTCTCACAGCAAAGCACAAACCCAGGCAAATCTGCAGCGGTGCTCTCTCACCTCCCAAACTCTCAGCTCAGACCTCGTCCATGGGAAGGTTTATAAACTTTCTAAAAGGATCAGCTCCGAGTGATGGTGAGATGGGACCTTCACGCTGAAGTGACGGGGAATTAAGGCTTACAGTCCAAACCAGGAGAAACGCTGGGTTTTCAGGGAAGAAAGATGACAGCTGGGAGGGGTTTATGTTAAATCACCACAGCAGGTTAAAACCTTACTGTTTATTTGAGTTGAATCACATCACAAACAAAAGCAGCGTGACATTTCTGTATCGAATGAGCTTTCTGACAAGCAAATGGTGCTTGTGGGGTTGGGAGCAGGTCTCAGGACTCCAGCCTTTCATGGCCGTTGCTGTGTGATACTCAGCAAGTGATTTCCTCCCAGCTTCAAATTCCTAAAAGTAAATAAGGGAGGTTAAATTAGGGTCATTTGCAGACTGAAGTGAATCTGTGCAATGGGTTTAATAATATTCATTAGCCTCCCACAGCAGTACATGTGGAACTAAATTAACTCACGTTCCTGCAGAAACACTGCTGGCTTCGGTGAAAGCTGTGCCGAGCACTGAGCCTGAGCGAGCACCAGGCCCACATCTTGCTTTTATTGTGAGCTTTCATTCAGATCGAGCTGGAACCAAGCAGAAAGAGTGAAGATCAACAACAAATGTACTGGTTCAACACTGAGGTTTTCATGCTATGGCTTGTGCAGCCACAGCAGTGCTGCAAGCCACGGGAACATCTCCATTTGCACACCACGGATCTGGTGCCAGAGTTTTTGAAAGTGCTATTATTCAAGCTCGCCACTAAACTAACCCCCCGTTACTAAAACCGCCAGCCTCTCTGCTGCAGCTGCGTGCCGGGGTGCTACGGGTTTCCCGTTTTCAGCGGGTGACAGTGCCCGTGTCCAGCCTGTACCCCCCGCAGGTAGGTGCGGGCGAGGGCCTGACACAGAATCACAGAATCACAGAATCACAGAATCACAGAATAGTAGGGGTTGGAAGGGACCTCTGTGGGTCATCTAGTCCAACCCTCCTGCCCAAGCAGGGTCACCCACAGCAGGCTGCACAGGACCTTGTCCAGGCGGGTCTGGAATATCTCCAGAGAAGGAGACTCCACAACCTCCCTGGGCAGCCTGTGCCAGGGCTCCGTCACCCTCAGAGGGAAGAAGTTCTTCCTCGTGTTCAGACAGGAACAGTCCGGGCCCTGCAATGATGCTGCGGCGGCTGAGATTTCCGTCTCTTGGCTCTCCAGGTTGCATTGCCATTCTCAGGGTTCCCTAGCTCAAAGCTTGCCTGGTGGAGCAGGTCTCGCTCCACATTGAGGGTGACAGAGGACAGGGCTGGAGGGGACTTTGGGAAGTGGCTTAGCCCTCCGGCTCGAAGGCAGGATGAGCTCATTCCCAACATTTGACCCTTGCAACCTTGACAAAGGTACCAGCTCCATGGCCTCCCCACATTATCTATGGGATATCTAAGTCTCTGCCTCTGAAAGAGAGAGAGAAAGAGATGGGCCAGTGCAAGCAAAGCCTCTGAGCCCAGCTTTTCCCCGTATCTCACTGATAACTGGTTGATTACCTTCCTTTGTACCCTCTTTGCCTCTTGCTGTGCTGTTTCAGACAGAATAAACCTAGCAATAATGAACCGTCATCAAACTGGCAATTGCTTCCTGCCCAGCTTACGTTAGCAGAGAAAGAGAAAGCAAATGATGATTAGTCGTATGCCTGCACTCAAAGATAAAACCCCCGAGCAGAAGCCATCTGCTGAGGCATAAAATAATAATTCTGGCGCTAGCCTTGTCTGAGTGCAATGCCATCAGCTCGCACCGAAACACAACGTAACGCAGGCCTGATGCTGAGTTCTAGCAGGTGGCCCATAACCCTGTAATAAACTCCCTGACATTATTGATTTTTCCCCCCAAACTGAGCCCTTTTGTCTAACTACATTAACTTCTGCTTACTGAGCATCTGCGCGTGAGGCAGAACGCCCATAAACCGCGGCTCATTTCGGGGAGCAGTCGCTGCGCTGGGTCTGCCCGCGGTTCCCTGAGCCTGTCCGCGCGTGCTGTGAGCTGCTCAGATGGGTTATTTCAGAAGTCAAACCCAGCATTTGTTACTTGTGGGCGCTTACGGGGAGCCCTGACAAAAATCTTAACTAAAGGGAAACTGAAATGTGCTGCCACTGCTAATCAGGCACATGAACAGCCCCGAAAACAGGACCCAGGCGCGGTGTGACCGTCGCATACCTCCAGCCGCTGGAACGTCGTTACTTTCTAAATGAGACAGAGGGGTTTTTTAAAGTACTTTTCTGTTCAGGCATACATTTTCATCTGTGCATGGACAAGGAGCCGCCTAAGGAGCGTGGGTGAGGATGGTGGGGCTGAAGAAGAGCATGTCCTTGGGGCTGCCGGCGTGAGCAGGGTCCCTGCAGGCAGGGCAGGTTTCGGTGCCCTGTTTGGAGGACGGGGCTGGTCGCTGGCGTTAGTACCAGGTCCTGCTGCGCCCGGCTGCCCTGCGTGGAGGAAGAGGGAGGTCTCAAGGACCAGAGTCTTTCCTTGAAGCTAAGCTTAAAGGCAGAAGAGGTCCTACCTGCAGCCCCCCGGCTTGCCTCTTCTCATCCATTGCCCCCCAGCACAGACGAGTGCCCGCTCCAGCTGTGAGCCCTCCCTCAGGGCTCCCGGTGCCGCAGCCAGCCAGATACCACCCGGCAGCGATGAATCAGGGCCGTGCCTGGAGACGGGGTGGTTTGTGTTTGTGTTGGCAAACCTGGCTGCGAGTGGCGGCGGGCCCAGACTGCACGAGAGGCCGAATCTGGAAGGGCCCCTTTGCCGAGGCAGAGATCAATGGGAGATGGGAGGTTTGGCGTCACAGGGTGACGGGTCCTGCCAAGAGCCCTTCCACAATAAAACCAGCAAATCAATCCGCCATCCGCTGAGTAACTCCAGATGAGGATTGCTCCTTTTGCCTAATAAATAAAACAGTTTGCTGTTCCTTTAACGGTGGTTTAAGAAAAAAACCAACACAACTACACTTTCCTGTGCGTTGGGGAATCCCGTTTCCCTCCTCGATTAGAAGGGGTCACGCCAAACACTGGGTCCACACTTGGTGCAGCAGAGAGGGGCAGGGACATCCCAGAGGAGCTTGGCAAGAGTAAGAAAAAGGGCAAAGAAATTATAATTTACAAAAATCATCAACAGTTAAGCCAATTCTAGATCCACAGCCCTAACCAGAACCCTGGCCATCCTAGGAGGGCTTTTCAGGACTGTGGTGTGGCATCGGACGGGCATTGGTGGAGCGCAGGCTGGTCAGAGACCGCGTGTCCCCGCTGCCGGGGGCAGATCTGGGATGCTGCTGTGTGCTGTCAGGGCTCGGGTTTGTCCAGCTGAGATCCAGAGGAAGCTCCCCCAGCTCCCCATCCAACAGACTCAGATCAACGCCTCGATCCGAAGGAGGGACTTTGGGGGAGCAGTGGGGTTTCTTCTAAGGCTTGAACTCCTTTGGGAAGATCTTCATCACATCGGTATGTGATATGAATAAGAGAAGTTAAGCCGTAAATTCGGCGTTCGTAATAGATTTGTTCATAAAAATGGAGAAGAAGGATCATTTTATTATATTAAAGAAAAAAATGCATGGGGCTTTATACACAGGAAAGAACAGAAAAACTGTGCCCAGGGACCTTGACAAAGACCCTGATTCACAGCCGGCGTTAGCTGGTGTTTTTCTGGAGTACCCAGTCAGATCCGTTGAGGTCAGTGGAGTTAAACTAATTTAAACCAGGCGAGAAAACAGCCCTCAGTGAAACCCAAGAGATACTGAGTGCATTGGGCTTGGCTGTCCATGCTGGGACAACCAGGGTCCCCGCTGTCCCCTAGCCAAGCCGGGGCAGCGTGCGTTGTGGTGTCCCCTCCTGGGTGTGCTCCTCAGGTTGGGTGACGGCAGGGACGGGGCAGCTCTCGAGCGTTATTCAGAGTCCTCACTGCCTCCTCTGACCTCGGGAGCTGCCCGCATTCATGGGGAGATTTATGGTGCTGTTTTCCTCTCTCTCCCAGCTGTGTTCAAGTGGGTAAGGGACTGATCCTGCATGGAGCTGAGCACTCCCTGTTTCTGGAGCAATGGGAGGCAGAAGGGCACAGTGTCTGTCCAGTTTCCACTGGATTAGGCCAGGATTTGATTCCCTAAGAGGCTTCCTATGCAAAAGTTTTGCTGAAAGCGTGATTTCTGAGTTAACACAGGTTTCCCGTGCCTCACTTGTGATGTTAGCACAGTGACCGAACAAAACCGTCATTGTCATTAATGAGAACTGCTTTGCCCTTTTCCCAAGCTCCTATGGGATGTCCTCGCTCCTCTCTGCTGTGCCAAGCACTAGCCCGACGTTTAGGGTGCCCGTACATCAAACCCAGCCATTCAGGTGGCCTTTCCTTGAGCCACCCCACTGACCTCCAATAGCGACGCAATTAAATCAGCTGAGTTGCAGGTCCCATGCAACTGCTCCTTCAGCTGGGCTCAGTAACCTGTCACTTCTTGAGCTCCACCATCCTGGCCATCATGCACTGAACATGACACCTGGGAGCTGACCGCAGAAAGCTGTGGTGGGACTTACCTGTCCCTGGAGAACATCCCTCTGGATGGAGGAGGACATAGCGAAGCAGAAGGTGGCTCCGTCTGTCTGATGCAAACCAGTGTCTGATTCTTCAGAGCCCCACTTTGCTCCCCTGCAGCTGAAATGTGCCACTGGGCAAGGGATCCTTGGTCTAGGAAAAGGAAAAAAAAAAAAAGATAGTGTTATTTTTTCCTCCTTGGAAGGGAGTCCCACCTAAAGTGGGTCCACACTGGTGGGTATCTCACGCCACATGGCCAAAACTTGCAGGGAAATGGCTTCCTGGCACCAGGAGAGGAGATGGAGGCTGCAAGAGCAGCATGGACCCACCACCTCTGGCTCAGCGGGTAAGGGGGTAAAACAGCCCGGAAAGACTCAAGATGGCAGGGAAAAATGACATCCATGGCTACACGGTGGCAATGCCATGGACCGAGGGCAAAGTCCCCACACGTACAGCGGCTGTTGGGGTCTTCCCAGCAGCTCCTCCAGCGCCCAGGATACCCCCACTCTTCGAGACCCACATACATAGCTGGTTTCAAAGCTTATCTGTAGTCAGTTTTACAAAATAAAGTGTCTTTGTTTAGTCAACAGAACCACTAATACATGTGATTTTGTTGTTAATAGAGCTGTAAGAATTTTAAGTACCTCTTGGGAATGTGTCATTTTTGGTTGGCTTTTTTAGGCATCACAGGGTGCTGCGTTTGTCTTTGTAAACAAGTACTGAATAAAACATTTTGCGCACAGCCGCACTTTGTACAAGTGTCATGCAGGTTTCTAAAGTTTCAGAGAGCATAAATCAACTGCAAACGGCTGCCTGGCGGTTGACTTCGCTCCTTATAAATAGCTAATTTGGACAACTTCTCTCCGCACGTCACATGAAATTCAAACACCGTGGATGTCGTTAATGCGGTCACACAAATCAAAACAGCGAGAGCCTCCTTCGTGAGCCTGCGTTGCCACAGAAATGCCACGGCCGAGGGCAGATCGGCTCCAGGTGGCTCTCCCTTCCTTTCGGAGGCGATCCTCGGGGAACACCAGCAGGTCACTGCGCCCGGCTGCCGCGGCGCCCCATGGCCTGGGGCACTGCTGGCACGGTGGCCCAGTTCACTGCTGGGTGTACTGGTTGGCAGCCGTCATCGCTCGGGGAGAATTAGACCCAAACTCAGCCATGAAAAACAACCTCGGTTTAATAAACCCAATGGAAAAACTTTATACCAGAACAAGGTTTGGTCGTGCCTGGGTCTGTCGGCTTTGCACCGCCCGGCGCCGGGCGCGGGGCAGACGCACAGCCCTCCCTCCTCCCAGAGCCCAGCGCTGCTGGCCCGGCCCTGCCGAGCCCCACGTGGGATGCAAACCTACCTGGTCCACCCCGGAGGCTCCTGGCACCGGGCAGGATCCGTCCAAGCTGGCCCCGAGCTCAGCCCAAAGGCTCCGATCCTGGAGGGTGCTGAGCGACTCTGGCTTCTGCCGCTCGTCTCTGGGTTTTGGCACGTGTTCAGCACGAGCAGGATCAGCCCCGTGCTGTAATAAACAGGGAACGAGGAACTCGGCTTGACTGAACTGCCCCCCCGCCCCCCAATGCAAAAATGCTGTACATTCCTTTATGCAGGTTTCCATAGAGTTGAACTGCTACTGGTTTTTTGTTGTCGCTGTTAAAGGGGTCGGCAATGCACTGTACAATGGGACCTGGCTGTCGGGAAAAGTGCAGGAATTCGAGGACACTTTTAACGTCTTCTGGTGGGGTTGGAGGGCAGCATGAAAACCAGCGTCCTGGAAATCGCCCCACCGAAGGGCAGAAAAAAGCCCGGAGGCGCCCCGGGAGAAGTTATGAAGACACTGCTTTGTCGCTCCGAAGTTTAAAGAAGTTATTTCTTCCCTACTTCCTTTGTTAAAATATGATATTCCAGCTTTAATTGCTTCAATCCTATTACTCGTTCCTTTTAGCAAGCGATTGTGTAGCCCCTCGCCGTGGGGAAATCCCCTGCCGCGGGTCCCTGGTGTTCAGACAAGCCCTCTTTCAGCAGCAAATGCCATTCTTAGCGTAGGGAAGTACTTTAGGTCTAAAGGGGTTAAGAAGGCCTCCCTGCATTCAGAAACATGCAGGGGTCCCACCGTGCCAGTTCCAGCCTTTTAAACTCTTTCCAGCTTTTTTTTCTTGCAACAAATCTGTCTGACTGCCACCAGGACATAGGAAGCGTGTGCCTGTCAAAGAAATCAAGTTTACTTTTTCTGACTTGTTAACAGAGGCAGGGTATAAATAGAGCTAACTCTGCGCAGACTATGAGCATTTCTCTTAAAATAAGGGGGTAACTTCCTAGGACCTTGAATCCAATGAGGTCCAGACCAAACTGCACTCTCAACAGAGGCAGCAAAGGAGCTCGCTGAAGTTTTTACAGAAGTCAGGTGCGTTTGGGTTCCTCGCGAATTTAAGGCTTACCGAAAAACAAACCAAAACAAGCAAGCCCAAGCAAACAAGAACTACCTCCAGCTCGGTCACTGCCATCGCCCTGGAGAGGTTCTGAGATGTTGTTGGTGCTGCTCGCTCGGTGGATGTGGATCTTGCTGGGGAAGAGCAGTGTCCTCTTGCTTCTGGAGGTCTCTCTGAAGGGGAGAGCTCTACCTCCGATCCGCTATTCCCACGCCGGGATATGCCCCAATGACATGAACCCCAACCTGTGGGTAGACGCGCAGAGCACTTGCAAGAGGGAGTGCGAAGCCGATCTGGTGAGTGCCGCACGTTTTTCTCTCTCTGCGTGGCGGGCGGCGGGGTTGGGCGGTGGGCTCGTTCGCACCGCGGGCTCTTTCTGTTGCAGGACTGCGCGGGACCTGGTGCAGACAGCGCGCGCCTATTTAACTGACCCGGGATCTATCTAAAATAGAGAAGGTTTGATGAGTTACCAGCGAAGTGGGGAGGTGTGTGGCAGCTGTCACGCTGATATGGGCACAGTGCCCGCTCTGTTTGAGCACTTTCCTTGCTTTCTTGTCAAAAGAAACGTCCGAGTTTGATACTCCAGAACTCGGCATGCCCTGGGGCCAGTCCCACAGTATTTTAGCAGTGTCACCGTGCTCCTTGTTGTTGGTGGCCACCATCAATGCTTTGTATTCCTGGGAGGAACCCTGTAGGAAATGGTTTGATTTAACATGTAACTCATCAGCCTTTGCTGTGCTTGAAACACAAAGCGTGCTTGGAGTGCAGAACAGGGGCATGGTTAAAATGACCAGGCAGATGTTCTCTGTGATGCTCCCAGCTCAAAATGTGCTTAGCTTACAGCCCTAAAACTCATTTTTCAACCTGTCAGCACTGCCAGCTGAAGCTGGCATCTGAAAATACCTGCTTGTCCTGCCTCTTACCCCACCTCCAACGGCAAAGCTCCCGCAGCCCCGGCCAGGCTGACAGCAACATGTTCCGTGCTGAAAAAGTCACTGGGTTTACGTGCTGTAGCCAGGTTGTTTCTGCGATGCTGAAAGGAGCGGGGGGAAAATAAAGAGAGAAGGCGGCTGGCCATCAAGTAAACAAAGAGATTTGCTCCGATGGATGCCCTGTGTTCTGAATGAAGGTGCTGGCTGTACTTTTGCCCTTCCTGGATAAGCCTCCTCTATTTCAGCTACCAGGTGCGGCGATGAATATTGGAACACCTGCAAAAACCCAGCAGCAAGGGACGTTGTTTTAATAATTTACTGGTCAAAAACTGAAAGCCAGAAGCCACTGGCTAAAAATGCTCGCGTTTGCCTTGTGGCAGCCCGGAGTCCTGGGGCTTCGCGTGGAGTGAGCGGGCTGCAGGCAGCCAAGGACTCTGCCACCGGCTTTGCTGAAGCCACGCTCCGGAACCTCAGCCGAAAACATTACCCATTCTGGTTTCTAACTTTGCTTCTGAAACCTAGTAATGTTTAGCTGGAAATGGGGAAAGAGTTATGTTGTTAGGTCATCTTTTTCCCAATAAGGAAAGGAGACTGGACTCAGGGGAAGCTATTTGGTTTGGTGGCTCAAAAAACATTTTGTTCTCACTTACAGAGATTGGATTTCAGGGGGGTTGTAGAGGTTTAGCGCCCGATGGAAGTGTGCCCTGTTGTGTACATGGTAGCAGTGCTCGTGGTCCCTGGAAGTAACCCATGACAACACAGCAGCTGTGATCACACATATCAAATACCTTTTCTGCACAGAAGATGAAAATTCTGCTAAAATTAACCACAATTTAGAGCTGACTGTAGCTGAGACAGGGTGTAATAAATCACTAGAAGAGCGATGCTGCATTTGAAAATAGGACTAAAATAGGACAGAGAAGCCATAATGAGCTGTTTTGGGTTTGTTTTTCTAAATACCATAGAAAAATTATTTTTGGAGCAAGAATTTCCTTATTTTTGAGATATTCTATTATTTCCTCTACAATGTGAACAATTACAAATCCTTGGCAGTTTCATCTCCAAAAGTAGGCTGTTAGTCTCAGGGAATTCAAATAATACTTTACATACTTCTGTGGAAAATAAGAAGGATTACTGCCTACAGCCATATGATAAGCCTTTCCATCCGCTCTTTTTTCTCAGGGCTTGTCCTCAGGCATTTCGGAGAGAGCAGGAGGGGGGTTGTTGGTTCGGTAGTCAAGCAGTCCATGTGACTCTAAGACAGACTTACAATGAGGTTAGGGTTTAAGAAATAGAAATACATTTTTCTTCTCTAGAGTGTTCCCTTGAAGCACTTCAGAAACCTCAATGTGTTTAGACACCTCTCAGGAGATGCTGGAGGGATGTTGCCACTCATTGCCAGTGGGAACACGGGGTTTCGGACCACCAATATCTGTGACAGACGTGGTTCCCCTGAGCTAGCACCTTGGAAGTTTCTGGGCTGTCTGCTTGCTGGGTCTCTAAAAAACTTTATTCTGTCCCCAGTCATGATTGGGTCATTTTCTTTCCCCACAGGAGTGCGAGACCTTTGAGAAGTGCTGCCCTAATGTCTGTGGAACGAAGAGTTGCGTGGCGGCTCGATACATGGACGTCAAGGGGAAAAAAGGGCCGGTGGGAATGCCCAAAGAGGCAACCTGCGACCGCTTCATGTGCATCCAGCAAGGCTCAGAGTGCGACATCTGGGACGGGCAACCTGTCTGCAAGTGCAAGGACAGGTGTGAGAAGGAGCCGAGCTTCACCTGTGCCTCCGACGGGCTCACCTACTACAACAAGTGCTACATGGATGCAGAAGCTTGCATCAAAGGCATTACACTGAACGTAGTCACCTGTAGGTACCATCTCACCTGGCCAAACACCAGCCCTATCCCACCAGAAACAACAGCTCGCCCTACTACTGCCTATTCTGAGACAACGGTCATTGATATCTTGCCGCCTGCTCTAGTGAACAACCCTGTCCATCAGTCCGTCTACGTGGGAGAGACCGTCAGCTTCCTCTGTGATGTTACAGGGAGACCCAAGCCAGAAATCACATGGGAGAAGCAGGTCGATGGGAAAGACAAAGTGATTATGAAGCCAAATCACGTCAGAGGGAACGTTGTGGTCACCAACATCGCCCAGCTGGTCATCTACAACACCCAGCTCCAAGATGCAGGCATCTACACCTGCACCGCCAAAAACAGCGGTGGCCTGCTCAGGGCTGATTTCCCTTTGTCAGTCATCAAAGGAGAACCCACATCCAAAGAAGCTTCCCAAAATAAAACACATTTTCCAACCGATGAGTGCCTGAAGCAACCAGACAGCGAAGACTGCGGGGAAGAGCAGACCAGGTGGTACTATGATGCAAAGAAAAACAACTGCTTTACTTTCATCTATGGGAACTGTAACAGCAACCTCAACCACTTTGAGACCTACGAGAACTGTATGTTAACGTGCATGAACGGCCCAATCAACATTTGCAATCTGCCAGCCCTGCAAGGTCACTGCAAAGCCTATGAGCCCAGATGGGCCTATAACAGCTTGACAAAGCAGTGCCAGTCCTTCATCTATGGCGGGTGCGGCGGCAACGAGAACAACTTTGAGAGCCGGGAGGCCTGCGAAGAGATGTGCCCCTTCCCGAAGAACACGCACTGCAAAGCTTGCAAACCACGCCAGAAGCTGGTGACAAGCTTCTGCAAAAGCGACTTTGTTATCCTGGGCCGTATAACAGAGCTGACCGAAGACCAAGACTCGGGACATGCCCTGGTGACAGTGGAGGAGATTCTCAAAGATGAAAAAATGGGATTAAAATTCCTGGGGAAGGAACCACTAGAAATCACGCTTTTGAACATGGACTGGAGCTGCCCATGTCCCAACATGACCACGGTGGATGGCCAGCTCATCATCATGGGAGATGTCCACAACGGCATGGCTGTCCTACAGCCAGACAGCTTTGTGGGGTCCTCCAGCATCCGACGTGTGCGGAAGCTCCGCGAAGTCATCCACAAGAAAACCTGTGAGCTCTTGAAAGAGTTCCTAGGATTGCATTAACCTCCCTCGCACGTGTCAGCCTTCCAGACCCGTGTGTTACATAGGGCTAACCAGCGCTAGGCTAGTGCACGAACTAAACCAGCTGTTTGAAGATACGCCGTAGGAATTATGCAGAACCCTTATTTTAATCCATTAATGATGCTTAGCAACAATGTAGTGTGGTCTTTGGCAAGCACGTAAAACAGCAGCAGAAGGCTATTAATCTCGCATTGAAATCGATTCGTCCGTATAGCAGTGCCATTTAACTAGATGACTCACTGCAGTAATTATACAATTTTTATGTAGCTTCCATCATAAGTGACGGAATTCGTAGCATTTGTTTAGCTAATTGGTACACAGCTAAGTAATATATAATGTCAACTTAATCCCTCTCATTTACAGTATGGAAATGTTATGGTAAGTCATTCTAAGTAAGTCACACTCTTGTCTCCTCATAGCAGCACTAATATTTCAAGAGAAAAGCCTGTAAATTATTGTCTATTTTACAACAGTGCACATTTAACCAATATATGCATTATGAATTTGTGTCTTTTAGTTGAAATTTTCTTAGCTGTTTTCTTTGGATTGTACTGCATTTTTAAAGGACAGCTACTACCTATCTTGCAATCCTTACTTGAGAAACAACTCCCTTGATCCTATGCCCAGGACAACAGGTCCCTGTACGAGCTCAAGGCGCAGCCTCACCCCCAAACGCCGTTTCCGTCTGCAGAAGAAGGGCAGCAAACCCCCTCCCTGCATCGCGCTTCCCTGGGTCTGTTCCAGTCGGTGGATGGTCTGTCGCAACCAGCCCGAGGCAGGACGAAGCACTGCGCTGCCAGCTGCCTTGCTTCTGGAAATCCTTTAGAGCTGAGCATCTGCAGCAATGCCTTGCTTGTTTTCACTAGGAATCCTGCTTTTTACAGGTGAGAGAGTAAAGTAAGAGGAGTCAGAACAAAATTCAAACTAGAAAAGCGCAGCACGCAGCCTGCAGCCTGTGTTTCGCAGTCACAAAGCTGCTGAAACCGAGCAGCAGAGACACAGACACGCAGAGTGGATGCTCTTTAAAGGCATTTATCAGTGTCACCCTTTTAGATCCCTCTTTCAAACCACGGAATACATTTTCCTCCAGGCCACTGTATATAAGCATATGAATAAATACGCAAAGAAAGACAGCCCGGGCTGTGGGTGTGAGCGCGTGCGTACACATAGGATCGAGCATTTTAACATTTCTCTGTCCAAAAATGTAACGTTTGCCTATGCAAAAATCCTTCAATAAAGAAAAGGCTGATCCTGGACAAATCCTGCCTCCACTGAGGTCATTGCAGGGACGCGGGGCGAGCGTGGCATGGCGAGCCTGGTCATTGCACCTTGTTCGGGGGTCACTGGGCGAGCGACCACGGCCGTGCCCAGGGCTTTCTGCCGTGCACAAAAGGGCGGCTCATGGCTGGGTACGATCAGGGCTGGGGGAAGGAGGTCAGACAGGCAGATGCTGGGCTTCAGCGCGACGTGCAGGGCTCTGACCCCCCGAAGCCTGCGCACGTGGAGTGTTTTGCTGTTGCGGGGAGGAGGAGTAACAGTGAGGGCAACAACGCTGCATGCGGGGCCAGCTGTGGTGGCCGGGAAGGTTTTTCACGCCCTGCACCAGCAGCCAAGCCATGGGCAGAGACCACAGCGTGATGGAAAACCGGGTTGCTCTCCCAGTGGTCTGGGCTTGGGTTAAGCCTGAAATGCTCTGGTAACAGGAACGGAGCTGAATCTCCATTTATCTGTATAATTTCAGAAGAAGCTGAGTGGGAGGGAGAGGAGCCTGGGCCAGACTTGCTGGCCAAGAAAACACCTGCTTGGGTTTTTGTTGCACCCTTCCTAAGTGTAGGTGAGAAAAACTCCACTGAAAGGAGTAAAATTATGTATGTTCCTGTGAAGACTGTTTTCTGGAGCGAGGAGATGCCGGCCCCGCTACCCTCCTCTGCCAGAGCATCCCCGGCTGTGGCAAGCGCCACTGTTTCGATGGCTCATCTGCCAGTTTTCGAGCAAGCCATAGGAAGTGGCATGTTCTTGCCACGCTTTCTGACATCAAGGCATCGGAGGATAAAAGTTTAATAAAGACTGGCTTTATGTGGCTCTTTTTTTTTTTTTCCCAAAAGCTAAAGGATTTTGCAACTGTGGGTGTGTTGGAGTGACTCGGGAGACGTGTACCCGGTTGTTCCAGAAGAGCTGGGATGCAAACGTAGCTGAGAGCAAACAGCACACGATTCATTGCTTTTCCAGCCAGCACGTTACAGTGCTTAAGCCCGGGGTCTCAAACGCAGTCTTGACTTCTGCTCCCAGTTAAACCCCCGGGAATAAAGCCTGCACTTAAAGCGAAGCGAGCGGGCAGGTGACCCGCTGCGCTGCGACCCAGGGTTGTGCCAGACGTAGCGTGTCTGCCAGCCCCCTCGGGCACGCAGTCCGGGTGTGCGAGGGCTTGCTCGCACGGGGGGTCCCGGGGGACCTTCGGGGTCGGTTTTCCAGCGCGGTGCAGTGGGAGCGGACACGGAACAGGCCAGCCCAGCTCCCAGACACAGCACGGCCACGCTCAGGCACCTCCTGCCCAAACCTATGGAGCTGGGCTGCTTCCGAGCCCTGCGGCATCCGCGGGACAGCTCTGCGGGACGCAGGGGCGAGCAGCCACCCCCACCGACCCCCCACGCTGCTGGGGTCAGGCTGATCCCCTTGGCTCCCGCGGTGCCATGCAGGCCGGGACCGGCTGGGTGCCAGCAAGCAGCCCCGCCGTGCCAGGTCACCCAGAGAAGCCAAATCTTGGAGGCGACCAGCCCCGATGGGTGACCCCCGGGGCACCGAGACCTGCGCTGCGCCGAAGCACCGCGGCTGCCCCGAGGCGGAAGGAGCCGTGCCATGGGCATCCCCTCGCCGGGGAAACCCAGCCCTGGCCACCCTGGGAGCACCACACCGCGCACTGCCCATGGCACAGCACTGACCCTAACCCCGAGCCTCTCCACCTTCTGACCTTCAAGAATTCAGCTCCCCACTCAAAGCTAGCATTTTAGTTCAGCCTCTTATTAAACCCTTAAGAAGCCTAAAATTCAAGCCTGACCAGTCCGCCAGCCTGAGGAAAGCCTGTGCACAAGGGCCCGGCGCCGAAGGATGTCGTTAAAGCCTTCGCAAGGCTAACAGGCGCTTGGTGTGGCTCCTGATCAGAAAATCCCTTTGGTGTTGCTCATGTGCTCCGTTTCCTTCCTGCTTTCTGGGGTGCATCTCCGCAGGTTGTCAGAAAGCTGGAAGGGGATGCCAATATTTATAGTCTGTATTAAACATATGAGAGAGAGAAAGGGAAAAGCCTGCTTGATTCCTCTCCTCCCACGACATCGGGCTGGGAAGGAACACGAGTGCCTGTCTGAGGCTCCAGGGAAGAGCTGGAGGAAGGATGCCACCTCCATCACCACACGGCCACGGCCGTCGGCCACTGTCAAAGCTTTCCTCCGCCTGCAGACAGCGGGGACGCAGCACTTCCCGCAGGCAGCGGCCCGGGAAGCAGCAAGGGAGCAGACCCACGTCAGCAGGAGCTCCCCAGGGCTCAGGGATGGAGGACACGGACTCTTGCGGGGCGGCTGGAGGCAGAGCCGCTGGCACCAGCACAGCGTGCCCGCCTCCCAGTCTGGAGCGCAGGCGAGAAGCGCAACGCGTGCACCTGCAAACCCTGCAGCTAGCGCTCCGTGGAGACCATCCAGCATACGGACCCGAACATGAGTCACAGGTTATGGTGCGAGCCATCTGTGCTCTGTTAACGGGGACAAAGTATGGGCAGAAAAGTGACGGCGTGCAGCTCCTGCGCGGGGGCCCGTCCGGGTTACGTATAGGGCCCAAGGCATGGTGCAGCCGGCAGCGCAGGGCACGAGGGCCCCGTGTCAGCACGCACGGAGAGATGGCTGGAGGATTACTCAGAGATAGGATCCTGCATCACCGCAAAGCCCGGAGCAGCTGAGGTCAAAGGAAAGAGGAAATTGAGTGCGCTCTCATTGCCGAGGCTTGGGATGAGGTCAGGCAGAAGCTTTGTGGGCAACCAGCTCCCGAACTCGGAGCAAGCAGAGATGATGACGCCATTGGAATATGATTCAGACAGCAAAGGTATTTAAGAGCTTGGTTCCCAGTTGTTTCCAAGGGAATTAGGGACCCCTGCGAGAATTGCCGACTGGTCATGGGTCGGGGTTCCCGAGGGAGGTGGCAGTGGTGAAGGTCGTGCAAGGCTTCAGCCAGCACCTGATGACTGCCTGCAAGGAGGAGGAGTAACTCAGCTGGCACCAAATTAGCACCTTGCACCACGAGACCTGCTTGCTCCACCTGCAGCCCTTGCGCCCTGCTTTGCTGGAAGCTGCGCGACGTGCACGTGCGGTGAAGTTCTCCGTGCAGATAATTACTGGGAAAAGATCAGGGCCAGGCTGGGTATCTACCCCAGGGCTGGATGGAGCCAGGTTTCCGAAGGCACAGCTGCGAAAATGTCACCCTGAGCCAGAACCTCAAGTTTAGAGCCTGTGTTTTTATACCAAATATTTAGCGTTTTCCCCTTCGCTGGCTCTGGCTACTGATTGACTACAAGTGACCTCCAGCTGCCTTATTGATTTACAGCGGCTGTCAAAGGACAAAAATGAACCCCGCGTCCAGGATCTGAGAAATACTCTGAATGGAGGTTGCACAACTGAATAAATGTTCTGCCAGCTCTTTAAATCTTGAAAAAGAAGAAAGAAAAAAAAAAAAAAGGCCTGCTCGAGCTCCTGATCTACAATGCAAACACCAGTGTGATACGAAGAGAACGCTGCAGCACTAGTGGACATATCTGTTAGCCAGAAAAGCAGCACAGCTTGTTTAATTCACAGCTATTTCTGGCTGGGCAAATGATGTGACATGCGGGCCTGAGAGTTTAGAAAGCGAACTGAAGGTCTTCCCAAGGCTGCTCTGCGGTTCAGGTTTCAGTCAGGGAACGCTCCCGTTTCGGCGTTTTACCCTGTCACAGCCTTCCTTCCCGGCCAGCCCTCCGCTGCGTGCCCGCGCGGCCGCGGAACCGCGCGCCCGGCCGGCACGGTTCGGAGCATCTCCTCCACACCTCGGGCTCGCTGGTGGACACGGACACGGGCCCGCACGCGCGGCAGAACCCGTGGCCACGGCAGCTCTGCCAGCGGCGCTGAGAGCAAAGCCCAGGGAGATGCGTGCCTGCGTTTCAGGGTTACGGGCAGTCTGGGGTGAGGACGAGCCCCCTCCAGACCCCACTCTGGGGCTGCTGGTACGATCCCCCGGGGCGTGAGACACTGACCGGTGCTCACAGGGCGGGAAGGGCCGTGGGGCTCGTCCCACCCGGCGATTCCCACCCCCTCTCCTTTGTCCCAGCGATGGCCAGAAATGCGGGAGGAATGGGGACGGCTGGAGAAAAGAGAACGAGGAAAAGATTCATCTAGAGAGAAGAGGGGGAGCATTTTTTTTTTGCCCTAAACTGGCACGACAACATGGTAGATAGACTGGATGGACTGGCATTAAAAGGAACTCCGCGTGAGGGGTTTGTGCCCGCTCTTCCTCCTTCGCTCCGCTCCTAACACACCCAGACTAGGGCGGCATTGCAACACGTGTGAAGGACATTACTTCCTCTGCTGCTTGAACCACACAGAAAAACAACAGTAACAGATCTCCAGGATCAGATGGTGCTCACCCAAGGGTAAAAGTACGCACAGGAGGAATTGCTTAACCATTAACTGCAGTGGATAACCTTTGCTTCAGTCTGCGGCAGGACCGGGGGATGGACGGTGGCAAACACGGGGCTGATTTTAGAAAAGGGTTGCTGGAGGCTGGGGGTGAGAACTCAGCAAGCCTGGCAGAAACTGTAACAGGGGATAAAACTCACAGCTGAATGATAAATAGGATGTAAAGAGGAAGAGTCTGTGGCCTTCAACAGAGGGAAGTGATGCTCTGTAAGACTTGACTTTCTTTGAAGCAATCACGAGGACAGAGATGGTCCAGCTGATAGAGTTGGCTTGGATCAAGGCCTCAGAGCAACTTCCTTGCCCAAGGCTTTTGAAGACTCTTAGCTGTCAGAGGACAGGCGCTCTCCCCAGCCAACAACCAACTGGAACATCGGAAAGAAAGGGCTCGGCGACCGGCAGCACTCCCGTGAACAAGCACCAGAACCTACAGACAGCTCGAGAACCAGCAGCACCTGCGCAGCATGCTCAGACTGGGCGGGTTACTGCCCGGGTAAGGAAACGCGGCTTGCTGTTAGAGACTTGCTCCTAAGATCATCAGGTCAATCCCAGCCACGTTGCACCTCCATAAAGTCAAATCTTGCTAAAATCGGAACCTCATCTCCATCTGCCCCCACAAGCACACCACGCTGCCGGAGGGACAATGGTCCCAGTCACAAACCCTGCAAGCTCCAGAGCCCCAAGTCTCTTTAGAAGATGTCCCACCATTGCTGCATCTACGGTGCTTGGGGAAGACGCTGAAAATCACACAGCTCCATCAGGAAACGGCTCCAAGGTTGGCCTTGGCCAAGTCACTCCATCCCCGGACAGAAAGCAAGGTGCAACCAGGACATGACAGAGCCCGCGGCGGGGCAGGGGAGGTCTCACTGTCCTCAGCGGGACTCATCACATAAACAGGCAGGGTCAGGTTCTCCATCTGGCAGTGACCATCAAGTATCACTCCATTACATGAGCCAAAACAAAGCGCCGGCACGCAACCAGCCCCAGCCCCCGTTACTGCACCCACGGTCTGCCTCATGTGGTCACATCTTCCTATGTGTTTGCAATATTTGGGGTGCAAAGGAAATAATAAAAACAAACCCACCTCATCTCTCAGCGCTGAGATGACATCAGACTGCGGGAAACAGGAGCGGGTGCGCAGGCTGCTCCTGGTGACGGGTGCGAGAGGGTGCGTGGCGTCGTGGTTTGCTCTGCCCGCTGTTGGGCCTCCTGCACCCGCACTCTGGGGGTTGGGGTGTCCCAAGGGGAAAGCTGGAGATGAGGATGTCCCAAGGGGAAAGCTGGAGATGGGGATGTCCCAAGGAGAAAGCTGGAGATGGGGATGTCCCAAGGAGATATCTGGAGATGGGGATGTCCCAAGAGGAAAGCTGGAGATGGGGATGTCCAAAGGGGAAAGCTGGAGATGGGGATGTCCCAAGAGGAAAGCTGGAGATGGGGATGTCCCAAGGGGAAAGCTGGAGATGGGGATGTCCCAAGGGGAAAGCAGCCCCCCAGGCGGGATGGCGGGCACCCGCGTGCTGCTGCCCACCTCATCTGGTCAGCCATGCAGCATGGGAGAGCGTAGGTTTATCGGGGGGGGGATATAGTAGGGGGGTGTGATAGGGCAATCAAATCCATTGCCAGAGCTGCAGGAAAAAGACACAATGCGTGATTTATTTGAGGCTTTTTCCCTCCCTGCTTGCAGATCGCATAGTTTCTAAATATATTGGTCCAGTGATTCAAAATTATTCATGAATCTCTTCAGTGAATAATACTTGACCTGCAGATCATGCAAAAAGTGAATATTGCAATCAAATTCTCTATTTCTGCTGTAATTTATTGTAGCTAACAGATGTATGCTCCTCAGGTAATTAACTCAGGATGAAACTCAAAATTGTATATTTGATTATAATATTTGCAACTCACAATTTTTTACTGTGCTAGCTGGCTGCAAAAGTCATCTCACCAAGAGACAGGCAAAAGCATCCTGTCTCTGACACAGCGAAATCGCTGTTTTGTGGGCTGGTTGGGTGCCTCGGTGAAGGGGTGACCAGAGCCGCGGTGCCGCAGGGGCTGCCTAAAAGCCACCGCAGGCTCGCACGGCGTCAGCAGAGAGTAAATGGAGATGACAAGGAAGAAGGCAATGGCTTCCTCAGATCTGCTCATCTAGCAGGTGTGGGAAGCGGGACTCACACCGAAGTCTCCTCACCTGTTGGGTCTCTGACGATGCTTTTCCCCTGGAAAGATCGGGAGCAGGGTGAGGCGGGCAGCTTTGCCCTGGAGTCCCCAGCCCGTGGCTGTGGTTGGGATTATTGACCGTGTTCGTACTGTGGGGCTGCCTGGCAAGGGCAGTGAGGGAGAGCCACAACTCACCTGCAGAGAGCTTACAGCCCAGACAGGGGGGTGACGGGACGGGGCGAGTGGTCCCTCGGTGCCGGGGCCCAGCGGAGCACCCTCGGTCCCGGCCGCGGGGGCTGGAGGGGCTGAACCACCTTCCTGCGACGGGCCCTCGTTGGGCTGTGGGCTACAGAAATATCTGACCTTCAGGGATGACGAGTGGCATCTTCCACGGTCACAGGCTTGGCTTTCAAACCTCGTTATTCCTTTTAAATAAACAAATTATTGGGTGTTTCGGTCGTTCTGCCAATTCGCATTCAGACGGCGGAGCCCTTCGGTGCTCCCGGCTTCCCGCACCCTTTGCCACCGCCACCGGCGAAGCCTTCGCTCCGGTGCTCGCCGTGACCCGTGCGTGGCAGCTGAAGGGCTCGCTTGGTCACCGCATCCCCAGCGCAGAGCCCCGCCGCGGAGCCCCGCAGGTGGCCCGGAGGAGCAGTGTTGCCACCTAGGGACCTTCTGCGAGCTGGGAAGGAGAGCTTGCTCCAAGGCGGGGGTGCTCCGAGGCTCCTCAGGCTGTTTGCCGGCTCCCCGTCGGCGGGCTGGGAGGGAAGCGGGTTCTGGAGATGGTCTTTTTGGCTTGGCTTTCGTTTTCCTGCAAAATTATTAGCCCCGTGGCTCGGCAGTGTGTGCCAGCCAGAAGTCCTGCCCCGCAGCCACCAGCTGCCCCGTACGGGCTGTCACCCACCCAGCCCCTCCGCCGCGGGCTCCGGCGACACGTTCATCCCGAGGTGCACCTCTGCACCTGCTGCTGACCCACCCAGTTTTTCACCTTCAGCTGTAGAAGTTTTTTCGGCAGACAAAAATTGAAGGAGGGTTTGCTGCTCCTCCCCCGGCAGGAAGATTTACACGCGAGCAAATGATTTGTAACAAACACCGTGTAAGATAGATGGAGCTGCTCCTCTTGTTCACAAATTATTCACAGGCTACGGGCTTGAAGAGGAAGAAATTTTTTCCTTGCTTTGTAAAATACGCACACATGCATTTTTTTATTATTATTTATGACTACTTTCACTATAAAAAACACTCCTGAGAGCATATTTTGCAGAATTATTGCAGCTCGCAGGTTGTTTAGTTGGTAATCTGGAAAAAGGACAGGTTTGGGTTTTTTTTTTCCCCATTCTCCTTTTTTAAGTACTTGCTTTGACTGGTGAGACTTCTGTCATGGGTTTGAGCCTCTAGGCGTTACAAGGTCATAAAATTTAAGTTTCCGGCCTCCACTTTTCTCAGCAGCCTGCTCAAGGGAGCGTGTCCAGAAACAGCTCCTGGGCCTCGCTGGGCGAGCACAGCTCCTTAAATCAGGCTCCAGGGCAAACGCTCGGGACCGACCATGTGGGACTGCGTTCTGCAAGCATTCCCGAGCGTGGTGGGAAAAGTGCTGTTTCTACAAATGTTTCTGGCTAGAAGGGAGGTTTCCAGAGCCCCAGGTGCCACCACAGGAGGAAGGGGTGGGCGATGGACACGTAACAGGGACCCCAGATGCCCCAAAGGGCTTGGAAAGATATTTCTAGGTAGGACCTTGGGGTTTTGCTTCTATTCCATGTTCCCCATATAAGGGACTCATTTTGTTTTTCTGTATAAATATTTCTTTTCCTTGCTTCCCTAACTAGACTTTAAATGCATCTCCATGTACGTGGCAGTGCTGTGGGTGGGGGCAGTTCCTCCACCCGTACGTAATTCGGAGTTTTCCTCCTTGGTCAGCCAGGCCAGCGAAGCAGCTCCTGTCTCCTGCCGTAGCTGCATCCCGCAGCCCTGTGCAACGGGCATTGCTACAATAAAATCTAACAGCTCATTTAAAAAATAAATAAAAAGATACGTATTATATTTTTGTCCTGAAGATCCAGGCGCTGCTGGGTGCTAACTGGGTCACTATTCCAACCCCGGTCCTCACGGCTGGTGCGTGGCAGGTGTGAGCGTGCGTGAATCGCGTAACGCACGCAAAACCCCTCGGCCTGTGAGCTGAGCAAACAGGCGACCGGTCTGCGAAGCCGTTATTGGTAGGAGCAGATGGGTTGCTTGCTTAAATAAACGCATTTGCAAACTCCCCTAGGTCTGCTTTGAAAAACACCAGCTTGTTTGTACAACATGGCGTAGCCAGGCTGCTCCGCGCTCTGCTCGCCAAACCTCCGCCAGCCTGGAGCGCCGGTGCTTTCATTTGTGCGCAAAGAAAACCTGAACATTAATAAGTTTTTACAAACATAACTAAAAAAACCCCAAATCTCTTTTGATTTGTAACGGACGAGTAAAGCATTGTTTACATTCATGCACTGCTAATTGGAATCATCCATAATACGTCAGTCTGAGGCAGAGCAAAATACACACAGAATAAAAATATCTACAGTGACCTGGACCTGCAAATGCTGAGTAACTTCATGCTCTGGAGCAGAAGCTGCCTTGAACAAAATCATTCATTCGTTCTGGAGCTGCACATCGGGGATGGTGGGAGTCAGTGAGAGCAAGGGAGGGAAATAAAAAGCTACATTTTCCCCTATTTTGCTGCTGCGTCCTCAGCTGACGACAAGGGTCAACGGGCTGAGGAACGGCACGTTTGTTTGCTCTGTGGCTGCTTGGGTGGGGGTTGCTCGTTTACCCAGGGGAACCCATTTCCACCCAGCACAGTCCCCCGTCCTGGCTCGGCACGGCCAGCTCTCGCACAGCCACAGAGCCTGCAGCCCGCCGCGGCTCCCCAGACACCCTGGAGACCTTCTGCTGGAGGGGAGGAGGAGGAGGAGGAGGGCATGCTCACGTGGCCCATCAGCTGCCTGCGCAAAAGCAAGCTGGTGGTTCCAGCCCCGCTCCCACAGCACGGCTGCTGAGAGCAGGGACCTGGTGGGCTCTCGATGGCCACCTTCGCTTGGTTCTCAGTGGCCACCTTCATTGGGCTCTTGATGGCCACCTTCATTGGCAGCCACGGGCAGGAGCAGGCTGGCTGCTGACGTGGCACCCGGCTGTGTCACCTCACCATGTCCCCTGCCCGGGGCACACCGGGAGCTGGGGGAGAGCCCTTTGGCCGCACGCAGGAGCTCAGACCACCTCTTTCCTCATTCTTATGTTCACTGTGATGTCTTAAAATCAAAAAGAAAACCAAACAAAGAAAAGAGCCCAGCAGAGGAGGGAGGAGGTGGAGGCATTTCCCCTTCCATAGGCCCTTCCTCTTTCTTCAGTTCCTTATTTCCCCCCTTCCAGTTTCTTCCCCTACCTGTTGAAACGTGGTTACCACGACACGGTGACGGAAAAGCTGTAATTTTAGTGTGTGAAGCTGTTACAATTTTAAATAATTGCTTTAAAAAAAAAACCTAACCCAGAGGAAGAAATTTCGCCCCCCGCCACTCTGCCACCCGCAGCACCCGCTGCTGCCGACCGCCCCGCTCGCCGCGCTGGCACGACAGCTCCCACCCCAGCAAAAGGCAATGTTTACGTTTGTCATGTGTGTTTTTAGTGCATCCTATACCTGGCCATGCCTCAACCCAGCCTCGTGGGCCAGCTGCCCCCTGAAAGGTTCCTCTCCGCAGACCTTACTGCGTGTCTGGAAGGGCCGAGGACAGACAAGCCCCCTGCGGGTCCCCGGTTCACCAGTCCTGCAGGTTCTTCCAGCGCACCAGGACAAGGTGTGCAGTGAAGGCATTTGCTCTGCAAGCCTGACCTCTGTAAAGGCAAACAGCCCCTGCAGCAGCTAAGCGCCCGGCGCAGACCCCTCACCCTGGGCTGGCTGCACCGCGCAGGCACCATCAGGGTCAATCCGCTGGGTTTTGGTGGGCTTTTGGGGTCTGCTTCTACGAGGACTTCAAAGAGTTCCAAGTAATAGTGACCAGTTTCCAATTTTCCTTCTTTTTCTCTTGACTGCCTTGTCCCCATACTGCTAGGACACCCCTGAGTGTCACGAATTGATTCGCACCTTTGCTGTGGGCACCGCACAGCCCGGGTCATCTCCAGCGAGAGATTTGTGCCCCTGTCTACAGCCAGCGACGGTCGCTGCTGTTTAGTCCCACTCGACATCAGCTCCCTTGAAAACGTCCCCATAAGCAGCTGCCCCCAGTTTAAGCACATCCCGATCACACAGAGGATACTGAATGGATGGAAAACAAATAACACTTTCTCTTTTCCCGTGCCGTGGGAGGGATGGTGCACCGTGCCAAAGCCCACGGCTCACCTCACCCCCAGCTCCACAGGGGACGGCTGGTGGCTCCTCCATCTCTCCTCTGCTCCATCCCCACCTCGAGGATGGGGACAGCGGCACCACCCGGGGCTTTTCGAAGGGTAAAAGCCTGTTGATGACTGGGGGGTGCTTTACAACAGCAGCGGGATTGTACCCCAGGGTCACCCAGAGCTCCCGAGCAAGAAGGAAACCTCACAGCACCTCTGCAGGGCACAGAAATGGGGTTACACCTCATGCTGACGAGGAACAGAGGCCCAGAGAAATCAGAACCACTGCTGGAAGCCAGGAGCAGGCGAGCACAGTCATACAGTTTCATTCCCAGCTCTCCACAGCATGATTTATCAAGTGGTTATGGAAAAAAATGGCCGAGTAAAGGAAGAAATAACTGGCTAGAGGTTATACAGCCTGGGGTCCCCTCTGTCTTTCAGCCTGCCCAGATAAATGTCGTTATGGGAAAGGCTGGAGATTGGATACAGCCCTCAAGTTCAGGAGCAATAACAGGGAGCGAAGAAAAACTGCTGCAGTTATCTTCATCCAGAGCCTTATGTGACTAATCCCAACATCTACAGACATTTTCCCTTCTGCCTGTAACAGTTATGTGACCCTAAACATCCCTAAGGAAAACCACCCCGTTCTGGCTAGCAGATGACTAACTGCTTGCAAAGAACACAGATATCTTTTTATATATGATACAAGACCAAAATACCCAAGATGACAGTGCCCCACAGAAGTGACTCAAAGCCAGGCACTCGAGCACAGCTCTTCCTCAAACCCAACCGGGAACTGGGCAACGCGAGAGCCGGGCTGAGCCTTTCGTTTGAGCAGATGCAAACGTCGGGAGAGGGGACAGGCCAGCGGCCACCCCGCAGCAATGCCCGGCAGCACGGTCGGGCTGGACGGCCCCAGACCTCTCCGGGAAACAGGCAAAGCCAAGATCCCAGCTCTAACCACTCCGACTTTTGGAGTCACCTCGAAGGCAGTCTCACAGATGATCCCCATCTCCGCTTACATATCGCTCGTTTTCTGATTTCATCAGGCAGACATTTAAGTATGTGGAGTCCATTTGTGAAGGCATCAAAAAGCCAAACTCAGTGGAGATCTCAGACCAAAATGCTTTTGTGAAATGCATTATTATTATCTGCATATTACCCACAGCACAGCACATACGGAGAGAGGAAAAGTTTCAGCCGTTGTAAAAGTCAAGAATCTGTCCTGCATAGTTAAGGTTTCCCTCCCCACAGTTACCTCTGCTGTAGGTGAACGGGGCCATCCTCCTCTCCGTCCATCCTCCTCCTCTGAGCTGTGGGAGCATGGCGGTAGAGCCGAGCGAGCAGGACTCTTGCAGCAGCAGAGGCCGTGGAAATCAGCCCGGGCAGGGCTTCGGGATGCTGCAGAGAAGGAAAGGGATAAATTATGTGACATTACTACAGCAGGATTTTTCACAAGATTAAAGAGTCCCATGTTGCCATTGACAATTAACTATAGATCAGCAGAGGAAAATAATTCTCTACCTTAACTATGTGCATTTTTAGATAAATGTGTTCCACAAATGCTTTGTAAAGGAAGCTTCTTCACCTAAAGCATCTACTACTTCTCAAGCCTCCCGGGGTACAGCACAAACCATGTTACTAATAACAATTGCTCCTGCATTTGTTTCTTGAACGTAGATCACAGAATACACGGTTTATTTGGGAGTGTCCGTATACTCTTCTATTTCTGTCCTTCTTCTTCAACCCTGGAGAGTAAAACAGGCAACTGGGAGTCGGGAGAGGGAGGCAGCCCTGCCCTGAAGAGATTACAGTCTCCATCAGATAAAACACTGCAAATTACACATGGTGAGGCACAGACCTCAGACAAGCAGAAGGGGGAGAAAGGCTTGGTTTGGAAAAGAAACTGAAAAAAGCAAGTTTTAAGGAAGACCTTGAAGGAAAACAAAAAGAAAAATCAGGAGGGGGAAACCTAGGAATTTCAAACAATGAACAAGGTAAGAGAGAGTTTGTACAGCAGAACATTGAAAAAAAAAGACTGATTCATACAGATGAGATCCAGACCCTAAATTTAACCGATCTCCTGGTATCTGACTTGGGGCAGGTAAGCTACTCCAAATACTGAATTCTTAAAACCACAGAGACACTAAGAAAAAACGAAAGGCAACCTTACTGACCTCTGAACGTTCTTCACCCCCAAATGCATGCCACCTCCTGAGGTGATCATCAGGTCAGCCTTGCTCACAGGTCTCTGGTGTCACCAGCGGCTTCGCTCACGTCCCACCGGCCACTGCCACGTGGCACGCGCGGGGACAGCAAGGCAATCCCAGACGAGGTGGGACGGATGCCTTCCAGACCGAGCAGCTCCACCCCGTGATGCCTACGCGTGCCTCCTGTGAGTTGGGCTAGCAGAGTACCTCCGGCAGCGGCTCGTCGAGGCTATGCCTTCGTCTGGGGGCTCAGCTGAGCTGGAACACGGCCCGGGGTGCAGCAGACGCGCTGTGGGGAGGACAGTGCACGGCGTGAGGCAAGGGCAGGGAGAGGGGACACCGTTTATTAGGTCAGCCGGCGTACTTGGGAGAAGCAGACATGCTTTCGGGCGCATCAGGCTTCCTGAGGTCTGAAATAGAAGCAATAACCTTAGAGCTAAATACAGGTTGAGAATAATTGTTCTGAGTTAAACTTCATTATATTAATGAATTAGGCAATTTGAGAGAAAGGATGATTGGTTCCTGTTGATCAAAGGGAGGATACTAGCCAGAGGACAGCTGATAATGTCACTTCTGGCACAAAGAGAGGGTGAGAGAGACAGGAATAATTATTGCCTAGGGATGGCTGGTGGTAGCAAAAATTATAATGTAATATGCAATCAATATCGATGTGATTTTTATATCCTAGAGTCAGGAATTTCAGTACTCACATTGTCTTCTGAAGCAGTTTTGGAGACCTTCCTTGAAGGTCAGGAGTGAGAGGTCAGAGATCTCTCTCCGAGTGTTTCTGTCCTTGTCACCAGCTCGTACCAGTTAATTTGAGCTGGTTGCCTGCAGTTGTTGCCACCAGACTGTCAAATCTGTGACGGAAACCACACGGACAGCAGGGCGGTGGTAGGTCTCGGGCCTTCTGTATCACTTAGGAATCCGACTCCATTAAGCAGCTGTGGTTAATTGCCAGCACTTATGAATTCGTCCCTATCCCTTAGATATTTTGCTTCCTGTGAAGCACCAGTCCCGGGGAACCTGTGGTTTCCTCAGGATCTAAGTTTTCACCTGAAAATTAAGTTTTTAGTGGACTTACAGAGAAAAGCTAGAATATTCTGAAATCTAATTCTACACCCAGAAGACAAATTAATATGATGCAAGGTTGATTATTATTTATGATTACCTCATAATTTTGAAAATATTCTTGGAGACTTGAATCACAATTTCTCGAGTGATTTGGTTTGACAATACTGAAATGAGTCTTCAAGGACAGCACTAGCAGTCTAGAAGCATAAATGGAGAGCGTCGTTACGCGTTACTTAAAAATGACATATCAATTGTGCTTAAGTAAAATACGATCTATGGCTCAAAGCAGTTAATAAATATAAGATGAGAAATATCTGCAAAGTAGGTTACTGCCCCAGGTGTTACCAGTTTCAGCTGTAGTCAGGAATTTTGAGTTCTTCCCAGTAAATCACCAAACAGCGACGCTGCACATACCTGACGAACCCTGAGAGACACAGACAGACCGAGAACCCGTTGGCTTCAAAAATAAGCTGCAGTTATCTGCAACATCTGAGACTCAGCAGGGAGTTCAAGGCTCAAGCATGGGCTTAAAAACACCGCAACTACTCTTGACAAGGCTGAAGCAATCTGTTGAAGACTGGGCAGAGAGTTCACAGCACAGCTGGCGGCAGAACCCAGCAGCCCCGTCTCTGCGCTGGCACGCGGGATGCTTAACCTTATGGTCTAATGAAAATCAAAGGGGAATTTCTTTTAGCTTGTAAAATCTGTATGCAAGTCTAATTTTGACCAGCAGCAACTTCAGTGAGTAGGCTGGTGCAAAATTTTCACATGATTTGTACTGGAGGAATATATACTTACTTCCATATCTATAGAAACACCCACAGAAATTCTTTTAGAGAATCACAATAGTCAGTATGTGAGATCTCACTGCTCCGGAGGCCTTCTGCTCCGACGGTGGGTGAATCAGACTCTCTATACCACGGACAATGAGAATCAAGTGCTTCACTTTTATATGCATTCCTTATTTCAAAACATAAATGTCATCTAAGACACGGTAAGTGAACTGCCCAACGGAGGAGACTCTCACAGGCCACAGAGACTAAAGGCAGTAAAAGGAGGGAACGGTAGGTCAGCATCAGAAGATGTTCCCGTGGCATACAGCAACTGAAGTTCCTTATTGACAGCAAAAAGACAGCAATAGCCAGCCAACGCCTGACACTTGCTAACAGTGAATTTCAACAGAGAGAGAGGAGGAAACCAACACAGAAAAGGGCAGTGACTTGCCCAGAGTCAGATCTGGAACGTGGGGTGCCCGAGCTGTCATCTATTCTACCCTGTTCTTCACTAGCCTGCCACCTCTCATTTTCATCAACGTGGCTGAAAACTCCCAGGCTGTTGCCTTACTGGATGAGGCTGCCCAAGCAGCAAATCCACCCAGTTTCATGTGACTGTGAGCATCTAATATAATCCTTAACTGCAGTCTGACATTCAGTAGTTCTTTACCCTCTATCTTTAGAGATAAAGCGAAGCCAAGTAAGCTGTAGCCTACAAGGGGCAGAGGGAGAGTGTACCTTTCGGTGGCTAGAGCCTCGCGTGCTGAGGTCTCCCGGGGCACAGCGGTTCCTGGCATCGAGCAATTTAAGAGATGAGGTCAGAGAGAAGCGGAGCCTGGGTGAAAACAAGAGCGGCATGGAAGCCTGGAGCAGCCGAGCGAGTAGCGAGAGGCAGCGAACAAAGGGAGCAACGCAGAAGCCGGTCCTTCAGAGGATGCTGTGGGAGAGGCAGCAAGACAAAGGCAGGCGTTATGGGTGTAGCAGGGAAGGAGTATCTTCTGCCAAGGAAAAAAGGTGGGTTTCCAGGTCTGTTTTTAATTGCATTAGCCAGTCCTGTTGATAGAACCTTCTCAAAGCAGCTCACAGGGGCATTGAACAATAATCAAGGCACGATGTTCCCAGAGCCCTCTTTTGCTTTATGCTATGGGTAATCCTGAAGCGAAGGGAAAAAGGGAACGCAGCTCAACGAGCCCCACCAGGGCACGGAGCTGACAGCCCGTTTAAATGGAATGGTGTCTCAGCTCTCGGAGGGGGAGAGGATCTCTGCTTTCAGGCCTCCGAAGTGCTAAATTACCAAATGAAAACCACAGCGAGTTCCACCAAAAGTGCAGCCATCAATACTACCGATTGTTTTTAACCAGCAAAAGCTGACAGAATAAAGGATGGGGGTTGAGGGATGTCTGCACTTGTACGCCAAGGTTCTTCTAAAAATATTTTACACCTGCTATTCGTTCCGCACACCGATCATATTTTGTCTATGAAGTAGAGAACTCCCAGTGCCAAAGGGAATGTGGTTTATGTTCCTGAGTCTTAGTACTTTTTCCCTTTTGTAAGGCAAAACTCCTCACTACCGTCACTAAAATAAAGCCAAGAGGACAAAAGTCGTAAGCGCACTGCCACGGTAACAGTTTAACCGTTCCCCTCGCTGATCTTTGGAAACAATCCCTTCAGCAGGATTTTACAGCTCTGGCACTTCGATTTAGTGAACTTTTTATGCAGCTCACGAGAGGAATGCAGCCAGCTCTGTACACTCAATTTAAATCAACTTGCTGATGATATAAAAAAAGAGTGCTGAACCACCGGTTTGCTTCATCTGCTCCAAAACTACCAACACGAACTCCGAGGTATTTATTCCTGAAATGTTAATAGAACAGTCTGGGGCGTTGGATCAGTAAATGAACTCTGGTTTGATCCCACGCCGGTCCAAAGAGCTGATTTAACAACTAGTTGTTTGGTTACCTGATATTTCAGCGACGCAGCTGGGCTGTTTGCAGGCTGCAGGACGGCGGGAGCACGGGGTGCAGACCGCTGGGCACGCGGCTGTGCCGGAGCTGGGGAATCCTCTGCCACGGCCGTCTGCAGCGAGAGATCGTACAAGCCACGTTTAACAGATTTCTAATTTCGCGTGGTGAAGGAGGGATGGATCTTTCGGTGGCTTACACCCACTCCTCGATTTGTTGTGAGAGCTCAGTTGAAGTTGAGAGCGCTACAAACCTTGTGCTCACCAAGACTCCGGCGCCAGGCCAGCTGTGCCCTCCGGGTCCCCGCCCGCAGCAGGGACCTTCGGGCGCACGATGCAGGAAGGCAGCGCTACGTACCCCAAACCCCACCTGCCAGCCCGCTCTCCTGGGCAGAAACTGTCGGATCAAGTTAATTTTGGTGTCCACTACTAGACTTCTGACCAGGAGCAAGGGCTGTTGCCCACCCACAACAGAAGCGCAGCGCAGCCGGCAGCTGCCCACTGAATCCTCTCTGCCCTGCGCTGCCGAGATGCCTCTGAAGCCAGTTTCGCGGATCTCGGATTGCGATTTTCAGAAGTTACCGACTCGTGCTGAATTGCGTGAGCCTTACAGATGAACGTGCTTTTAACTCGGGGACTTCGAGCGAAGAGACAGGATGCGCTAAGCAGCATCGGGGGGGACGCATACTTACGGTTTTACCCTTTTCTTCACTGTAAATTAAAGGCATCTTCCGAGGTTTAACTTACACCAGCAATTTTAAGGAATTCAATTGCATGTTCACAAGAGAAAATACAAAAGAACTTGCACAACCGAGCAAACGTTTCCTTTTCCTCCTTTGCTCCTTTTTAGTTCCCTTCTCTCAAAGCAAACGCACTTACCTGACAGCACGGCTCGAGAGCAGGACACTGGGCGCGTGCAAATTAAACCGGAGGTTGACTTGGCGCTCATTTAGAACAGAATGTTGCAATGTAAATGTTTGATCTGACAAATTCAGCACCAAACACTAGCAAAAGATAAACAAACAGGTGAAGTAGACTGAACAGAAAGCAGACATCTTTAATTTCCGTAAGGAGGAAAACATTAAAAATCCTCACATTCGTATTCTCCGAGAACACCGGAAGCTTCCCTACAGCTTGTCCCCTTGCAAAGCCCCATAGGGGACAACCCCCTGCTTATTAAAATCTTTGTATTAAAAGGCGCTGTGAAAAACAACCTTGTTTCTAGAAATTGTTCTTTCTCTGCTGCAGACCACTGCCCTTCACACGCAGAGCTGGTTACAGTGGAAGTGAACAAATGGGAACAGGAAGAGGATCAGCTCGATGACCTTGAAGGCAAATCGTCTCAAGTTTAAATCACAGGCACAGAAGTATTACAGAACACGCAGAACACTCTCCTCTGTTAAAAGTCGCTCAGCCTTCTAGGCAGTTCAGATATTATTACTGCATTGTCAATACTAAAATTGCAGTGAGTCCTGAAGTTTAGGCATGCAAACAGAAATAATAAATACACAGAGCTATCGTTTCCATTTTTCAGTATCTGATCCAGCGTTTTTTTCTAATTTTTTTCCAATTCCTTTTTAAAGCAAAACCATCCACTTAAGATTAGATAACAAATGATGCACTTCTATCTACGGATCCGTCCACTGATGTGCTGTTAGTAGAAAGATAAACCAGACGGCAAACTCAAGAAAAACAAGCCAGTGAAATGCGAACAGATGAATGCCTAAAAAAACGTTCGCTCCATTATTACTGCTGTTGAATTGGTTGTCATGGCATTCGAATCCCACGGTCAGCCTCACATCCCCACCCCGCCCATGCGCTGGTCCAATACCTCTTCGCAGCCTGACCAGGTCCAAGGCAAAGATCTCACGCTGGCGTTGCAAATCACCCTTTTCCTTCCCTACAGCACGAGGCTATTTCCACCAAAACTCTGCTCGCACCAAACCGGGGGCGTATGCATGCGTGGAATTTACACCTTGTGTAAAATCAAGCGCATCCGGTAGGAAAAGACTGATCTTCAGCCTCAAAGTCCAGTTTCAGGACACTGAAGTTCAGATAATTCTAATCCTGTACTCCTCCTGTAGCTTACAATTCATCACCATGAGCCACAGGACTGTCCACTTAGCAGGTATCTTCTCTTCGTACAGCTGGGACTGCCATGGAAAACAAGCTGATGTTCGTTAGATTTATGGATTAAAGAGGTAAGAGTTTCTCTTCCCCACGACAACGTCCATTAGCAAGGAACACCATCTGCCAAACAGACAAGAGCAGCAAGGGACTTAACTTCAAAATAGCCCTGAAAAGCTGAGTTGTTTCATCAGCCTCTGAATTCTTTCTCCCCCTACTCACATTCCCATTTTGAGAATCCAGTAAATTAAAATTGGTAAAATCCACTAGAATAAAAACCTTAGAATGTCACACTGTAGTTGCATTACATTTCTCTTTTTAATACAGCATATAAAATGAAAGTTTACTCTGAGTTTTGGAAACTGTACAATCAGCACTTGTATTCAGTCCAGTTTCTGAGCTATTAATCCCTAATACAGAAACAGAACGCTGATGCACTGGTCCAGGACCTCTCCAGAAAATAGTCCAAATCCATCCTGATGACATGGAAAGCGAGTTTCACTGACTCACCCGAGTCCCTTCTAGACACGTCACAGCGCACAGCAACTCAACATTCACGTAGCTTACAGTCTTAACTCTCCAGGGAAAAAAAACCAAACCAAACCCCACTCCCGGCATCAGTGAGCTGCACTGATGGAAAACAAGTGAAAGTTTGCTCAATTAATTGCCAGCAAGTACTTAAGCAGGCTATGTGCTTTGTCAGTAGTATCTGAGGGAAAGCAACCCGTTATTGTGGCGCATCAATACAGCAGCCCCTTCCATGGCTGCTTCGTGAGGCACCGAGTCAGACTCTCTTGCATCATTAGCAGGGACAGCACAATCAACGCAGCGCTCTGATCTTCAGCAGAACAGGAAAAACACAGACCACAACAGGCCATTAATTTTAAAGAATTTTAATACAAACTTAATATAAACTATTTCAGTCCCTCTTAACATGTAAGACACTGACTCAAAATACTTTTATACCTTTTTTCAAGTATTGCACAATGTAGGTACAAAATTAATATTTACGATTACATTTTCTTCCATAATATATAGCAAAAATCTTTAAACTTTTAACAGAAAATACAATTTGTGTTTCTTTTGAAAAAAGCAAATATTTCGTACATTTTAATTCCACCACTAAGGAATATTCTGTACACAACTTTATTTTTTTTTTAGAATTGATGTCTTTAAGATGGATATCTTACAATTTCAGTAAAAAAAATACAACATGAAGCTGCTGCAGCTGTCACAGATCACTGTAGTAAAAAGATATAAATGCAATACCATGTTGTAGAAACAATATATATACTCTGATATTTTACAAACTTTGTACTAAATTAAATTATACAATTAGAAAAAGACCAATAAACCCACCTATTAGTGCCAATTTTTAAAATATATATATACATATATGTTTGTGTACATATATATATACACACATGAAAAAAATCAGCCACGTCCTTGCTATATCTTAAATACTGTAAGAGGCCATATTTTGAGAGTATAGTTTTGTAATGTACAGTCAGTATAAAATAATTTTGTGCTTGGTTGGCAAATGAAAAAATGATGCATGTCGTATTTATCTAACCAAGCCTGAATGTATTCATACTACAAGCCTTAAAAAAAATCTCAAGAGGTGGAAAAAAGATACACCCTTGGGTACGTGCATTTTAACTTGTACAATAGTATTTACTTGTATTTCACTTTTGTTTTCCTTTTAGTTAGCCATAACTGGCTGGAATTGCTGGTTAGAATACTGCATGTTGTTTAAACTAAAATTCAAGCCATCCACAAAAGACTTCTCATTTAGACCTCCATAGGCTGCAAACATATCAAAGGCATTACCGTACTGGAGAGGACTGAGGTTAAGGGGGCTGTCACCAGGAAAGATGCTACTGGTACTACCTTGACCCTGCATGTTGGGGAAAATGAACTCCTTTGCGTTAGGAGAAAGGGCAGAAGTCTTCTGCTGTTGCTGTTGCTGCTGACTGCCTAGGCCAAGCCCGTAGAGAGAGTGCATGGAGGAGGAGAGGGCTTTCTGCTTCAACAGGTCATTGACATTCAAGCCAAGGTTGGTGGGAGAGGTGCGGGCGACCTTGTTGCTACGGCCGCTATTCTTCATTTTGGTCGAGCCAAACTTGGTGGCAGCAAATGTGGCAGTGGTGAAGGTTAAAGGCTGAGTGGAGCGGGGCATGAAAGTCGGGCTCACAGCAGCAGAGTGACCAAAGGGAGGAGAAGGAGAACTAGACACTGAAGATGCTGGGTCACTAATTGGCATGAACACCTGGGCCTCTGGGTTAAAGCTGTTCTTGATTTCCTTATCCAACTCACATCCATTTTCATTATCATCCACATAAAGCACTTTCACTGGTCCCTTTTCACCGATTTGGTATGAAACCTCAAACGGGTCAATCCAGACACTAAGATCCTGAGGCAAGTTGCCACGAACATCATCAATGTCCAAACCACTCTCTTTGGATGCTTGTTCTATGACTGGGTCCACTTTCTCCCCTATATGTATACATCTAAACCCTGATCCTTTGTATGGCTTTTCTGGATACCAGTGCCCTTCATATTTCTTCTTAAGAAGTCTTTCAAGCTCTTCACCAAAAATGTTGACACGTCGTCTGGGAAGCTTATTGTACAAATATGAAATAATAAAATTGAGTGCTACTTGGATTTCAAGCTGCATAGCTGCTATGCCACAAAGTTATAAGTCTGTTTCAAAACCCGAAGAAGAAAGTGTTCAAGATGCCACAGAGAAACAATTTCATTCAAAGTGCTGATTCTAGTTGATTATTATCCTTCACCTTGAGTGCTCTTGTTCCTTTAAGAAAAAACAAAAGCAAACACATCCAAATAAGGAAAGCATAAGATCAAGCTCCGAGGCCTATTCTTTTAGCTTCACTTTCTGCATTAAATAGGTTACTGTTTACATCACAAAACGTGCATCAAACTGTTTACGTTCACGCCTGCGGAAGGTGAGGATGTCAACTACATTCAGTAGGACCTAAACGGTACTGCAGAAGATGCACTGGGCATGTGTTTACATATACAGCACGGGGCATTTCAGAATCACATGAGCTTGCCATTTAGCTATTCACAAAGCAGCAAGGATAATTTTTAAGACATCACAGAACTGCCAGGCCTGTCAAGGGTTCAATTACCAACCCGTATTTGGATGATTTATAGTACTCAGCTGCAGATTTTAGCAACAGACTATTAGTTTAGCTTGAAAGGTCTCAGTCCAAGGGCCATTTATCATTTTAAAGTTTGCAAACATATTGGTTGCACTGTGAGCTACAGAATTATAAAAATGTTAACAGTTGCTTTAGAAGATTTCACACAAATAACTAAAATTATGCAATATTTATTTTAAGTCCAAGCAAACCATCTGCATAAACTGTGTGCTGGCAAAATTATGCTAACTGAAAAGAAAATGTCCGCTGTACATACACAACAATTCTTCCTTGAAATAGCCGAAATGATAATGCAGTCAGTGCACACAAAATAGATGCATGTGTCTTCTGTCGTAAGAGTGGCAATGACTGTGATATTATTACAATAAATTAGTTCACAATTTTTTCCCTTTGTGCAAATTACTCTATACTATCAGATGCAATATATTTATTCTAAATCCATGTATTGTGCTGTCTACAATTCAGATTTTAAAAAGTTACTAGGGCTAACAGGGCTTCGGATAGCCTCAAAAACAACTGCTTTTCTCCTCCACGACTCCATTTTATATTTAATACAAAATATGGTTGCCACTCCTTCACAAAGGACAAAAGAGAAATTAGCTCTCTGAAGTTAAAGAAGGGACGAGAATCACGTATTAGCACACGTACTGCTAACGAAAATTCTGCAGTACCTCAGTATCAAGGTACTCGTCCACAGGAGACACCTTTGTTCAAAAAGTTCCAATGAAACAAAATACATATTTCTTGGCTCAAGTTAAACGCCCAACGAGAGTCTCAATTAACAGCGTGTTTTTCTGCACTGCATCACTAGGAAAAAGATTTAGCGTAGCTGTCACTAAAGGTTAGAGAAATCAAAAACTCAACACAAAATCCTTTAACAATGTGAATACAGTGGTTTGGTTTTTTTTTATTTCTTGCTCCATATAATCTCCTTTTAAAGCCTGGAACCCTATTCCCAAGCCACCTGCGTTCTCCCCAGCATGGTATGGGAATAGTTTGAAAGCCTGTACGATAAGGCGACCTTTAAACGTTTGCTGGATCAGCACTGGGTGGGGATAAGGAAAAGATCAAGGGCAAACAGAAGATATTTACAAAAGGGACACAATCAGTACAGAAAAGCTGATTGGGTGGCTGAAGGGGGGCATTTAAAAAATGATTTATTAATCCATCTGTTTTGTTTCCCTCCCTCCGCGTCCTTTAGGAACGAAAGGATCCTTTCACGGGGCGCCGGGCAGACGCTACCCATTTTTCTCAGCCCCAAAAACTGATCCGCGGCACCAGCAGCTGGGTCAGAGAGCGCAGCCCGACCATTTCAAACCTTTTGATGATGATGATGATGAAAGCGGGCGGCGTGCCCGGGGCCCCCGGGCCGGCTCCGAGCCCCCCGCAGCCCGGCCGTTACATAACCCGGCAGCCGGCCCTCATTAGGTTTCTGCTCACAGCTCCGGCAACAGCGGGAGGAGGAGGAGGAGGAGGAGGAAGGGCATTTTGTGAGCCCGTAAGAAAGCGAATGAAGAAGAGGAAGGGCGATGACTGGAATGGGGGGGGGGGGGGCTGCAAGGCCCCCTCTCCTCAGCGCGCACCCCGCGACACCCCCCCCCTCCGCCCCTCCCAGCCAGCGCTGCCCGGAGAGGCCCAGGGCCAGCGGCAACGCTCCCCTCTCCCAGCCTCGGGAGGGTCCCCCCCTCGCCGCCCGCCTCCCCGGGCCGGGCCCTCTCCCCCAGCCCCCTCCCTAAGGGGCGGCCGGCGGCCCCCGCGCCCTCCTCCCCACCGGCTGCCCCGCCGCTGCGCCCACCCCGGCCCTTTCCCTCTCCCCAAGGGGCCGCGCCCGCCTCCGTCCCCGTCACCGCGGGGCCGTGCCCCCGCCTCGGAACCCCCGCCTCAGGGGCCGGGGCCGGGCGGTGGCTGCCTCAGCCCCTCGCTCGCCTCACGGCCGGGGCCGGGCGGTGCCTGCCTCAGCGCCTGCCTTCGGCCTGGGCCCCCCCAGCGCACCGCCCCCCCGCCCTCAGCGAGCGGTACTCACCCGGGTGGGTGTGCGGGGGTAGTGCAAACAGTCCCGGCGGGGGCGTGAGGGTTGGGGGGGGGGTGCGGCTCAGCACCCGACCCCCATCTCCGAGCGCCGGCTCCCTCAGCGAGGATGGGAGGGGAAAAGGAAAGAGAAAAAAAAAAAAAAGGGAGGGGGGAGGGTTGGAAAAAAAAAAGGGGGGGGGAGGGAAAGGGGGGGAGGGCAGCGCTGCTCACACCCCCACGACGGGCGCGCCCGGCCGCCGCAGCTACGCGCCTTCTGCTGCTGCCCCGCCGCCCGGCGCGCCCCTATATATCCCCTCCCTCCCCCCGCCCCCCGCCCGAAAGCCCCGCCCCCAACCCCGCCCCCAGAGGCTAGCGTCAGGCCTGGACACGCCCACCAGCAGCCAGGCCACGCCCCGGACACGCCCCCCGCGAGAGGCCCTGTGCTGCCTGCCCTTCCCCCACGCCGGCGCGGAGGGGCCGCTCTCTACGTCAGCTCGCTCCTCGCCTCACAACACCGTTGCGTCACTGCTGACGTCAAACCCTGCCCTCCCGCCCCTCATCTCCGCAGGGAAGGGGAGGGGGAGGGGGCCTGCGCTGAACTACATCTCCCATGACCGCCGCTGCGGCGCGGCACGGGCGGGAGCGGCGGCCCGCGGGGACCTCGGCAGCGGCGATCGCGACTCCGCGGGGCCGGCCTGGGGCGGGGGAAGAGGGGCGGGGGGCCAGGCCGCGCCCCCGGGACACCGGCGGGGCTGGCGGGGGGGGACAGGGGGCGACGGCCTCCCCGCGACCCGCTCGCCACCCGCCGCGGCTAAAAATACGCCCCGCAGGTAGCAACGCTGACCGATTGGCTGCCTGCCCGCCCTGCGAGCCGCCTGATTGGTCACTCGGTATCGAGGGCGAATACGTCATACCCCGGTTCTGGGGGGAAAAAATGTTACCCCGGGGCTGGGGGGGAGCGGGGAGGGGGGCAGCCGCCCCCTCAGCGCCCGTGGGGAGGCGCGGGGCGGTGTGAGGGGGCCGCGGGCCCGCGCCGGTGCCGCCGGGCCGGAGTTGGTCCCGTCGGGAGCGGCTCTGCTCTAGCGCGGGGCCCTGCTCCAACCCGGGGGCCGCGGCGGGGCCGCCGCCTCCTCCCGCACCCCGAGAGGCGTCAGGGCTGGGAACCAGGCCCGGTGCGGGAGGGCCGGGCCCTCCGTTCTCCCGTCGTCACCGGTTTTGCTCTTTAAATACCACTTGCGGGTGTTCCCGGGGTGGGGGTCGGTACGGTTCGCTTCGCACCGGCGGGTGCTGGAGGACAAACGGCGGCGGTTTGGGGTTTTTTTTCCCTCCTCCTGCTGCTCTGTGTTTGTATAATAATAAAGGATTTGGGCAAAAACGCCGCCTGGGCGCCGGGGGAGGTTTGGGAATGCCAGGCAGAGGTGGCAGGGGTTTGACCCTTCGGAGCGTGGGGTGGGTACGAGACTGGGGGGGCCGGGGCCTGGAGCCCGGGTGTGGGCAGGCAGCGAGGGCAGCAGCCCTCTTCCGCTGCGGGAAGTTTCTGCTGGAAGGCCGGATTCGTGGTGAAACACGTCGTGTTTATTGAGATGGATCGATGCTGGTGCCACTGGGGTTGCAATATGGCAAACTACTTGGAAAGCTTGCTTGGGCTCAAAGCAGTTACGAATTTTCCTCCTGGTTTTCATTCTTTTTTTAACCATGGAGGGCTGCATGGGCCTTCAGTGAGAACTGGGTCATCTGTCGTCACTGTGCACCCCAAATGGAAGGTAAAGGCTGAAGCCTATGAAATCACGAGCATTGGCAACTGGGAGACTACTGAGAGTTGCTGCAGGGCAGCCAGGAATCCAAACGAGAGGCCTGAATTTTTTGTTTTGAACAAGTTGCCATTACTTTTACCACGAAACTTGAGAGGCAATGTGAAATAACTACCGAAACAGAGAAGGTGAAAAGGCAAACTCAGGGGTTTTTTTTTTTCGTTAGCACTTAGAAACCTCCGCAGTACAACAAGCGCTGGACAGACTGACGGCTAGCGGCGGGCCGTTCGGCACGTCGCCGTGCTCAGCACCGCGCTGACTGCGGCGGCAGCAGCAGCAGATTTCCCTTTGAAGCGGGAAAAAACTGCACAACGCCGTAGACTGATGTTTTCAGGTGAGATTTTGTAAGGGGCTTTACAAACTGAGTGTGCTGCTGAGTTGCTAAAAAAAAAATGGAGGGTTGTAAAAGCAGAGACTTACTTTTAAATGGCTTTAACACTACACGAGAAGCATTAGGAGCTGAATTAAATATACGGAGCTGATACATTTATAATGAAGGCAGCTGTGGGATCCTTTAAAGCTGTAAAAATAGTGGTGTACTTTCCTGTGGCTTCTGTAAAGGAAGTTTCTGATGCAGTCAGTGCTAAAATTGCACGCCATGGAGCAAATCTGATGTTAAATGTTAAAGACAGGTGATTGCCCTAAGAACAGCCTCTTCAGGACAGCAAGAATCAAGCCCACTTCTAACGGTCCAGTGAAAGTTTCAGTTTATCCTCGTTTGTCTGAAAAAAAAATCCTGACTTTTAAACCTCAGTGACCATTGTGTCATCCACATAGAACACATCAGGAGCAGGTGTCCAAACTGTAGTAATGTTACATGGTCGGCACTTAAAACCGGAGTCTAATCCAGGATCGCTTGTATCCTTAAAACCTCAGCTGGCTCTGTGATCCACAGAGAGGTCAGAATAGGGCCTGCAGTATTTTTCAGTCCTTTTGATTAATACGCAGCAATAACAAAACGCCTGCCTCTCCCTGCTAGAAAGATCTTTCTAAATGCAATCAATACAAATAACGACTCCAGCAGCAAAATTTTACTCATGTTGCCGTTTCTATTCAACTGAAAGATTAATCTTAAAAGAAAAAATATATATTCTCGTTTTTCCTGACAAACCTTCATGATTTTTCTCCCCGGCAGAGCAAATCAACAGGAGCATTTCAGAACGTGGCAGGGCGGCAGGAGTGAGATTAGAAGTCAGAAGACTTTCTTAATCTACGTTAAATGAGAAGGACTTTGATCTCACCCCCTGGTCATAGCCATAGCCTGCGATGCTGGCAGGCAAGAGCCATCGCTGGAAACCAAACTACGATTTCTACAGTGTGGGTCTCTGCAGTCTGATCTCCAGAGCCAAGATCCCTGCATTGTCAAAGACCTACATTGCTACAAGACCTTGTGGAGACTGTGTAGTCTCTACAAAGGGACACTCTTTTTTCTACTGAAGCAATCTATATGTGGTTCCTAAAATAACTGATATTCCTGAAATAATTTAAAACCTAAATCAGTACTATTTATTGATCAATACAATATCTAAAACCAAAATGCAGTTTATTAATCTTAAAAGTTGTTTAAATGAATTAAAAATATCTAAGAAAATTTTTACTAATCTATGTCAACATGGACAAGAGTTTAAGAGCAGTAGAAAGCAAGGCTCAGAATTTCTACCACCCATCTCTGTCCTTTTCATCTTCTCTATTAAATGAATGTTGCTGTTCCTTACAGAATATATGAGGTTTATCCTGCCAGTGGACATAAAGCTTTGTAACGTACATTCCCAAGTATAGTACAGGCTCTTTCTTAACATTTTCCTATTTAGGAACACAATTCTCCTTTTAGTGTGGCAGCCTGGGCTTTGATTTTGAACAAATGGCAAGCTTTTCCCATTGTATTCATCCTTCTCTAGCCCAGTTTTATCCATTTGCTGCTTTTCACTCATGTTCCTTTTCCCCATCATCTATCAGTGTGAGCAACCAAGCCTGGCTGCTCTCCAGCGTCTATCTTAACAGTGATTTTGAAATGTAGTGTAGGTTCTCTTACCTTTCACTTTACCAGCTGTAGCAGTGATTTTTCCACAAACACAGGTTGTGGAGGAAGTCTATACCTATCGGATGCTGCCCGGCTTCAGGAGCTCTCTGATCACAAAGATTGTTTTAGATGGGAACTACAAAATTAGCTTGTATATAATATTGTTTTAATGGAGTAAAGAAGAACCAAGAACAGAATTCAGCCAAAACAGAGAAGTTCATGGGCCATTGTCCCAGCCAGGTCACCTTCTAGGAGGGCCACAAGCTTGTCTCTCACTACGTTAAGGGGGCAAGCGGTCACCTCGGCTCCGGAGCTGCTGGCTGGCGGGGGCTGCTGCGTGCGGCTTCGTACGCCGGGTGCAGCGCACGCGTGGCAGGACGCGTGTGCGACAACCCCTGCGCGCAGCCTCTTACCCCCAGGACACACAGCCACAGCCAGAGACTTGCTGCCAACTGCTGCGTGGCTCCACAGCAACCCCGGCCGTGCCCAGGCTTGTTCCTCGGCAGCACAGGGGGCTGAGGAATTCGGAGGAATGGGATTAGCGTCCTGGGGATGTGGGAGCATGCAGGGACGGGCTGGGAGGAGGAGGAGGACTTGGCGGTTCGATAAATGTCTATCAGTCTCGACAGGGGTACAGTTAATCCTGCCACAGAGGGGAGAGACAGCCTTTGAAGTGGAAGGAGGGAAGGATTGTGGTAAAAGGGGGAGAAGGGAGGACAGAGGGTGCAGTAGCGAGGGGCTGTGATCGTGAGGACAGCCCGGCGTCGTGCATCCCATCCTGGAAGCCCAGAAAGCCCAGGTACCGATTCCCATGAGAAGCGCTGGGGCTGGCCTGCCCCACACAGCTCGGCTGGGCGGGCAGAGCCAAGCACCAGCGACAGAAGTTCCTCTGCTGTTATAGTGTATGATGTTAGTGGCACCAGCGATGCCAAGATTTTAGAAACTTGGCTATGAAGAGCCGGAGCTTGTATGCCAAGGATTGAGAAGCAGTGAAGCAGTTTCCAGATCTGGGTATCTACAGCTTTGTGCAGCCAGTGCACTCGGAAAAAAACCACAACTCTTCTAAGCTGGTACTTTCTTAGATATTTGTGACTCTTCTTTAAATAAAAAAAACTTATTTTGCTGGGCCAGTATCAGTAAAGGAGACTGATCTGCAGGAGCTTAGAGCTTACAAGGACATCATTCTCTCCTAAGTGGCATGCTGCTAACGTTATAGCTGACTTGGCAGAAGTTACTGGAGTCCTGAGCAAGACACAGAAGGCAGCTGCTGGCTAAGAAGGAAGAATAAAAACAGGAGAAACCTGACACACTTTAATAAAGACTTTGTACCAAAGCTTTGCTCTCCCCAAAGTTTCAGCCACCTTCAAGGATGAGGTAAAAAGGGTTTTTTTTTGTCCTGAAGGCAGGATCTGTTCTTGAAGAGGAGCCTGAGAAGTGACCTTTTGAGAATGGGGTACAGATCCCGAGAAGGCCAGGCAAAAAGAGTGAAATGAGGAGTAAGGAATTTAAATAAAAATGCTGAGAAAAATAATGGCCACAGGTAGATAGACACTGTAATAAGAGGGAGGAGGGGGGAAAGAAAATGGGAAATGTTTCAGGAGTATCAGGATTTTCTATAGCTATGAATAAATGAGCTGAAGAAGAAGGAAGGAAGAAAGATTGATTTTGTACCTTAGAGAGGTTGACCTTTGAGGAAGGTTTTATTAAAATCCAATATATTTTTTCCCTCGAGTTCACCTTTGTGCTGGGATTCTGCCAGTTTAATGTCAGTTCCGCAGTACCTGCTAATAGATAAAATTATGAGGCTGGGACTGTCGTATCTGATAGCCATGTAACTTCTTAGTTAATCAGCTTCAAATGCTTTACTATGCTGATTCCAAACAATGATTCATAAACAGCTTTAAAGAGACAGAAAGCTGCTTTTTATACTGTGCTCACCTCGAGTATTTTACGGGGATCAAAAATAAACACTGAAGGTGAAGGTCTGATCTTTTGCTCTTTCAGTTTATGATAGATGAAGGTAGCTTGAAAAGTTTCTGTAAGAACTTACTTAAGAATTTTGTGTACTTAGCATTTTCCAGGAAGATGAGTGAATCTTTTTCCTGAGAGAGAAAATCGAGGAAAACTGTTCAGTCTTTTTTCCTGAGAGATACTGAATGTGAAAAAAGGGATGCTAAATGGGAAAAAACTGAAATGAGGAAAAAAACTGTCATTCAGTTTGCTTAAACTGGAAGAGGGAGCAATGGAAGGCCATCTGTTTACCAAAAATGCCTGATAAACACAGAAATTCTGCTATTTTTTTACGTTCTGATTATCTTTCCTTAGGGATATAAAAGGTCTGAGAATTACCAGGCAGCTTCCTGTGAAATAGACGGAAACTCAACTTTATTTAGGCGAAGACCCAGCCAATACTACTTTTTCTTGCTAGCCATGATGTCCTCTAAGCCACTGCTCTGAATTTGCACCCTTTGGCCCTCACAGCAATGTTTTTTTCCCTTGCTAAGGATCAGATGAACCGCCTACTGTTCTCTAGTCTGTCGAGAAAACAAGGTAGACGCGTCTTGAACGAGAAGGGGAGGATGTTTCCCACATTGTCAATTCACCATAAAGAAGCAATTGGAAGATGCCTGAATTTTTGCAGTGAAATCCAGACCCAAATACGATTTTAACATCCCTAGAAGATCTCACCTGGTTCTTGACTAAGAATTAAAAGCAACCAAGAACAATACAGCTCAGCAAGAAACGATCCAAAACAGTGTGTTTTTCTGGAGCGTGGCCCGTTGACTGGGTTTCTTCTGCCTTTCTGCAATACTATTCCTATCAGTAACAGTGTTTTAGGCAGAGCCCAGTACTTGCTCAGGACTTTGAGAGTTTGGTTAACGACTATTAGATGACATGCAGAATATCCCATTTAGGAAAGCCAGAGGTCTCAGGTATGGAGACTGGATCTGAGAGCATTAGTTTGAGAAGCGCCAAGTTAACCTGCTGTGCTGTCAAGCTGTGACAATTTGAGTGATGGTGACTTCACAGAAAAATGAGTTCAAATGTCAGTGTATTGGTGAATATAGTTTGAAAATAATTCTCTTGAGGGGAAGATAATTGAAAACTATCTTCATATTAATATGAAATATGAGGGTGCTTCTTTTCAGATTAACAGAAACCTGGTGTCTCTGTGCAGACATGAGGAGCTAGTTGAGTGGAAACATGCCAGCTTATGACAGCTGAAGGTTTGACCCTGAATCTTTAAGGGTATTATCCACGGGATAAAAAGCTAATGGAAATTTCTCTTTGAGTTTGCTGTGCTCCAGATCTGGCCATTATTCAAGTGTTATTAAAGTCCATTGAGTCATGGCGACAGGAATAATGGAGGGGAACGAAGATTCAAGCTGTGTGTTTGCTCCTGAGACACACAAAGTGGATTTTAACACAGTTTGTGCATCCTGTTTTTAATGCTGTTCATGTATACTGTTGATGTAAGGAGTAGTTCATGGAAGACCAAATATGTCACTGGCATTGAAATGATCATTCAGTTTAAATCGCTGATTCAAAGCATAGTAAATCACTCATTTCCTCTCCAACTTCTGATTCCTAAAGGTATAATTGCTCCAAAATAATATAACACGTGCCTTAAAAGATTAAGCAAAAGGTTAGATTAGCATCGCGTCTTTCCTGAGCTGATGGCAAAATGCTGTGTAAACCCGGAGCTGCACCTTGGAATCTCCCCGGACTGCGCTCCTGGGACTTGCCAGTAAAGCAGCAGCAGGGAGAGAACAGGGATTCTTCTAGTTCGTAGGTCACAGGTCTTTGCCATGTGGTGGACAGACTGAGCAAGCCTCACGTACCTGCTTATATATAACCCACTTCATGATAGCAGAATGTTTGCTCTTGAATACACAAACCAGTAGGAGCAATTATCTCATATGCTATTATTAATGCGCAGGACTTCACACAGCATCTGCACACAGCGGTGGATCTGTCTGGTCTCAAGAGCTGTCGTAACTAACAACTCCAGGAGAAAGGATAAAACGGCCATGTTGCACAATTGCATCGGGTTTGGCGACGGGAAGAAGAAATTTCTTCTTGATCCCACATGATGATTATCTTATACGCTGGAAAGTGAGCGCTCGGAATGACATATTTTTATTGTAGCTAATGTAACTCAGATTTGTAAAGAAGGTGGTTCTGCTATATGACTGTATTATCTAAATTGCTTTGTCGCCAACGCATAGAAAACTGAATATAAAATTGCCTGAACATAATTGAGTGCTGACTCACCCTCCGATTAGGGTAAATGGTGCAGCATGCCAGGGCGTCTTGGAGCTTTCTATAGTCTCACAATCCTATGTGAAATCTTCTGATTGATTTTTCTCCCCTCTAAGCAAACTTCTGCTTCACACTCCTATTTGAGGCTAGATGCTACAAATCCAGCTGCTGTCACAAGACATCTTCCCCCTGCTTCGTTATCTTGATCAATTTTCTGCTGAAACTCTCATCTTTCATCCTGGCTGGTGCAGTTGCCTCCCTTGTGATTATTCCAACTCCCGGCTCTCCATATTCATAACAACTCTCCGAACTCCAACTCTAACTGTCTAGTTTCTAAGGCTACATAGCTGTGAATGTTTTCTCACAAAATACTTCTCCATAAATTCTCACAATTTCATTTCAGTCAAATCCGAGGCTGCATCGTTTTACATACATGGCACTGCGCATAGCAGACTCTTTTAATGAAAGCACCTGCAAGCACGAGCAGGCAAACACAGCCCCCAGTATTTTAAATGGAAATCTTTTTTTTTTTCTTGAAAATGGCCTCATATCACAAAGCTGCATTTGGAGGTATAATGATCCTTAAAAACAGAACAATTTTTAGTTTTTGAAATGAAGTGGAAGAAGGGCAATTTTAAGAAGCAATGCCAGAGACCTGAGGTGAACTGAGCTGTGGATACTGGGCAGGGAGCTCAAATTTAGCTGACTGTGGCACAAAGACAAACCAGCACTTGTGCCTTTGGGTAATCTCTGTTCTGACTCTGTCACTCAGGTAGTGAAAAGAAGGAGTGGAAGAAGGGCCACGACCTAAATAATTGGGATAACAGCAATCATTAACCAGCAATCCCACCCACAAGGCTTTGCAGAAGGTGCCAGCCCTGAGCTGGGAGATCTGGGAGTGAAACCAGTCACAGAAGAGGCAGAACCCGGTCTAGTTTCCAACTAGCTGTGAACATCTCCTTTCTTGCTGACTGAAGTACAGCATTAGTAGCTGTTGAAAATCAGGTAGGGAAGAGGCTGAAATATGTTTCCTTTATACCTGGGACTGGTTTCATATCATGTAATAACTCAGAAGTGAAGAGTAACTTCGGCACGCCCATCAGGCTTAGGTTGTCCAGAAGCACTTATCGCTGCACCAACCTTGTACCTTACCAGGAATTTTGATGGCTATTATCTGGTGATAAATCATACCCACTGTGCCCCAAAGAGGATAAATCTCATTTATCTCCAACTACAGAGAGATAATAATGCAATTGTCCCTTCACACCAGGGGACTGGATGCCTGTTACCTAGAAGTTCTCCTCCAAGTTGGACCAACTTTTCTTCAAGGGCTTCCTTCAGCAGAATAAAGAGAGACTGAGCTGGAATACATTTCCAGAGACAAATGGACCCCCAAGTTAAAAGAATAACATTGGTTATAAAACCCACCCAATATAAATATGGTATGGAGAGGTGAGTGGGAAATCCAGAGCTGATCTAGAGCTGGGTCAGAATCTGGCCAGAATTAAGGATCTGATCTATTCTGGTCAATCTGCACAAACACTGTACCTTTGCAAAATACAGGCACTTTTAAAAAACATAATAAAAAATAAAAGGAATCTCCAAAGGTGGAGAAAGCAACACATTCTGAGAGAAAAAAAAAGACTGTCTGAACCCTTCAAAGATAGCAGTGAAATACATAAACTGATCCATGGCTTCCCCAGAGAGGTTGGGGCTGGTTGTCACTCCCAGCCCAGGCTGCATTTGACAGCTCTCTCGCTTCTATTACAAGAAACATGTTTTCAAAGGGGGAAAAAACAGATGGTCAAGCTCAATATTCCTACCCAGATAGCTCTTGCTATATGTTTGACACCAGCCTGTCCAAGTGACATCCAAATGGGGCCAGCGGAAGCGTGAACATCGCCAGTTCAGCTGAGTCGGGGGAGCGCCTGGATGAAGAGGAAGAACATCCCCGGGAAGTCTCGAGGGAGGCGTGGGGCATTTGCAGCGTGGAGCGAGGTGTGCCGACGTCTGCCTCGCGGCAGTCGTGCGAATGACTCCAGCATTTAAACTCTTCATCTACAGTGACGGGCGGGTCGCCCAGCTGCAGTTCACCATTAGGGTGCTGGGAGGAGCTGGGCAGAGCGGGGAGGCAGGGGACCCTCGGCTGAAAGCCGGAGCTCATTCTGCAGGGAAGATAAACCCTCGGATGGAAATTCTTCAAAAGGATGTGACCAGGCAGACTGTCACCGTGGGGGTCTCGGAGCAGGCAATCAGTCCCCCCTTTAATAAACAGCAGAAGATACGAGATAGTCAGCGAAGAGTGTGCTTCTTAAATGATCTGGAGAAACAAGGCTGAAAGACTTCTCGCTGCCCATCCACGAAGCGACGGAGGGTTTCGAAGAAGCAGTAGTGCCCATGTAATCAAACAGGAGCAACTCTGCTGCTCCTGCCCCGAGGCTTGTGCTCTAAACTACAACTAGTGAGCGTAAAGGCACTGACAAAAAAAGCTGCCACAGAATCCCTTTTCTAAGGCCTTTGATTTTACTGGAACATCCACGGCAGTAAAATTCACATAGCCAACAGGAAAGCCGTGTCCTGGCCTGACCCTGCCACAAAAAACAGCAAAACAAAGGGGCAGGGATTTGGGGTCACATCTGGGGAGGATCCATGATTCAGCGTGTCAGTTTACTAAATCTCCTTTAATTTGTCATGTAATGAGGGAGCGGGGCAAATACCTACAGCTCCAGGCTGCTGCTTCATTGCAAAAAGGTATGGCCCAGACAGTGACGAGCATCTAAAGAATAAATGACTCTCAATTAGGACAGTAGGTCAGAAAGAGCAAGATGATTCATATCCAGGACATACTCCAAACCTCCACAATAACACTCAGCAATTCTGTAGAGCTTTGTGTCTTCAAAGTGCCTGCAGACACCCTGTCCTTTCCACGGCGCTGGCAGGTAACAGGCAGTGGGGCTTGAAATGTGTGCTCGAGAGCTGCTAATTCTTGGAGCAGCTGAGCTAAGCTGTGGAGAAACGGCTTCCACCGTCCCTCCGGCAATAGGAAGGAGTGAGACAGCTCTGTCCTGGTCACAGCATGCCACTCTTGGTCTAGGAATCAGGGGACATGGAGATTCATACCCCCAAATTAATAAATAAGGTACCCAGAATTAATCGCCTCTTTTAGAGAGCTGGCTGTACGTATGCAGCTTTCCCAGGAGTAAGCAACAGGTCGTGACAGCTGGGGTTTAGGAGTGCTTGGCTCCTAGGTTAGCAGCCTGACAATGCCTCCGCTCAGCTGTGCAAATCGTATTTTACTTGCTTGACTGTGAGTTGCTGGGCACTGGGATGTAATTTTCCATGCTTGCAGCTGGCACCAGGTTTTACCTTGACTTGTGTTTGACCGTGCAAGCTCTGTCAACATTGTTTCAACTCTTAGAAAATAATAATTAAGAGGCCTGGATGATAGGTGTGTGTATTAGTACCTAAGAATTCAATGGCCAGCTCTAACCTAGCCACCACAGTTCACAACAAAATGTCTTTGCCAGATTTGCCTGAAGACTGAGTATCAGAAAAACCCAGGGATGCCAGACTTACGCTGGGTTGACTTTGATCTCTCTTTAAGACAAATCTTTTAAAGTTTAGATCAAGGAATCTTTTAATGAAACAAAGAAATTGTGCTGCTTGTATCAGTTGCAGATATAAATAAATCAGCTGGAAATAAACAGGAGCAAGGCAAATGTAAAGGAGACAGCCGCGCTCGGCAATGTCAGTCCAAAGTGACTGTCTGATGGATGATAATATGGCTGGCTCGGAAAAAAAGTCAGAGTTTAAAAGTCTTGCTGCCAGCCATCTGGCAAATCTTCCAAAATATATTGCAGTAAAACTTCACTGAATTGCTACCTTTTTTTGCATCTCCTGCTGTCGAGACAGTCTATTTACTTTCTAAGTGCAGTGAGGATTTTGAAATCTCTGCTAGAACTCTCTCCTTAGGGTCTCGTTATCGCCCTCCCCATAGCCAATTCTTTGTTCCTTCCCTCCACCAGTCTGCCATACACGCATTATCTTCCCAAAGTAAAGATGCTCTTGTACATTTAGGGGGTCACTGAGGTACTGAGCACATCTAGCTGTGCTCGGGCGGCCGCAGACCCGCCGGCTGTTCGCAGGGCGCGGGTGCTGAGCCCTGGTGCTGCAGGGGAGAGGCAGAAGCTGGTAGCAGCGGGATTTAGAGCACACCCAGCCTCTTGCTCCAGAAGCATCATTGCTTCGTGCTTGGAACTGAAGGGCAACCTTTCACACTTCTGAACAGCATAGGGCTTATTTTCATAACTGAGAGGTTTGGACTCTGTACCCCAGAAGGCAATAGCACATATTGCCACCAGCCACTTCCTAATAATCTGCAGCAACACAGAGTGACAAAAAATTACAGTCACTAAAAAGAAAATCCTTTTCCGTTCCATGAAAATGAAAAATCTGTTTACAGAACAGGCCGCCCTGCCGAACTTCAACAGATTTTTTTTCCTTGTTCCATCAGCTCCTCGCACCTGGTCCGTAATCAGCTGTAGGCGAGTCCCCGACCCTGCTGAACCGCGATGAAGCACGATGGCTTTGTGGCCGTAGGACTGGGAGTACCAGCACGCAGATAACCCTCCGACACGCCGTCGGAGAGGCAGCTGGAGATCCTGTCTGGTGACCAGACACTCCCGGGTTGTAACACGGACTCAGTAAAAGCTATTTTCAGCTTAAATGATCTTTGATACTGAAACTAGAGTTAACCTGGGTGGCGAGTGGGGGGGATCATCTGCTCTGAGAAATGAACCAAGGGAGAAGGGAGAGGGAGAAAAGTAGGAAGATAACAAAGGAGAGGGACTCTTCAGGGAGGGGAATTCAACTGAAAATGTACACTGATGGAAAAAGGAACACAGGAAAACATACGTTGCTGCATCTCCCCATCACTACTGATCCCTGTCCCCCCTCAAGTGCCAGCCATGCTCGTCATTTGTAATTCTCAGCCTTCTTAGATAGATGGGGCTAAGCAACAAAAGCTGTCTCTTAACAGCCCTCAAGCTTGCCTCGCCTTTGTTACAGCTAGTTTTAGTAATTTTTAGTCAAATTGGTTTGGTTGTTAATATGGGCTTGATTTTAATTTCACCATGTACAGCGGTAACTTGTTAACAAGCTGCTCTGGGAGATCTTTATAGGACAGTGAAAAGCAGGGAAGGGAAATAATTACAGCATTTCCACCTACGGTAGTCTGCTTCAGGGCAGGTATAAATAGATCCATAAGTGTTTGTTCACTTAAAAGAGAGTTCAGCCTAACTGCTTTTTCAATTGCCAGCAGCAGAATTGACGGTTTGGTTTTTTCCTCAAAAATGAGGGCAGAGATCATCTACTAAATATCACCCTCCCTTCCTCTAGGCTGCAAGTAGCATTTTAAAAGTTTCAGAATTTTTACCAAAACCAGATGTTGGGCGTATAAAAGTACGGGCATTTTTCAAAGCCATTATATTTGTTTGGGAAAGGAGGGCTAATTAGATCAGAAGATTCAATTCAGCTTCAGAACTGAGGAAATTAGTGAAAATAATAATAATGATTCACATTACATTCACTTGGTGCATCCAAAAAGCTCTGGGCTGATTCATGCAAAGAGTAACTGCCTTTGAAGTCCCACCACAAGGAGAAGGCACCTGCTCAAGCGTCTGAAAATGCCCCATTTCTGGTCCGTAGGGAGCTGAAGAGCAGAGCGGGCACAACGCAGCACCCAGCTGGGGTGGGACTGGGGTCCCAGCGGGTCGGCGGGGATCAACCTGCTCGCAGCAGGTCCCTTGCTTCCAGCTCGAGCAACCCAGGGATAACCTGCCTGACTCGGAGGAGGCTGGGAAGCCTCTCCTCGGGGCCCAGCGCACCTTGGGGTGGGAGGAAGAGGAGCCCAGCGTGGGTGACCCACCCGGGGTGCCCTGGAGCAGCACTCCCACAGCTCCATCTACCATCCCACGGCTCCGGAGCCCAAAGCCCTGCCGACATCCACCGCTCCCTGCACGAAATTCTTTAGATAAACTTCTTCACTGCGGGCTCGCAGAAATGCAACAGGCATCATTTAGGTAGTCTCCTCGGTAGCTCTGCTGATGGGCCGGTTCTAAGGGCATCGCGAGGGTTTTCTGTGCTCTGCCTCTGGCCTCACGTGTTAAAGCCTCACCTCGGTGCTGGGTAACAGCCCCTCAGCGCCCAAAGCACGCACCCTGCCACTGCCTATGGCTCAGGCTACAGGTACTATACTTAACTGAACGATAGCTAATAGACAAAAGACATTTTAAGTGGTTTGTGGCGTCTGCTGAGCACCAGCTGCCCTTTTTGTGCTGTACTCCATCTTCAGTCCTGCTGCTCAGGTCTCCTGGGTCCTATTCAGCTGCAAAAGCCCGAAGCTACAGTGAGAGGAACAAACTAATCTGATAGGGAAATAAAACAATCGATGGCTCAGAAAAGCAAAAGGGACAGATACTTGAAAAGGAAGAAAGCCGAACAGATTCAAATCTTAATTGTGTGTCCTACCACGGGACTGCCGTAGAAGCAGTGAGTTCCTCCACGTTCTTCTGCTCATGCCTCAAGCCAGCCAGCTTCCCAGGTGCCAAGACTCGAACCTGTGATTCCAGGGAGCATTAATAACCTTCAGATCTGAATTAAACCACTCTTCTGCATGCCTGGGGATGTGATTCAGACCTGTGGTCTCGTGGCGTGCGGCAGCCTTGGCTGCTGCAGGCTGTGCTGAAGCATCTGGAGGTGCACATTTGTGGGTCCCAGCCCAAAGCACTGGGACACAAGCTGCGTGCAGCCGAAGGAGGTGAGGTCTGCTGGCATCTGCAGACAGCCCGAGGGAGGGAAGGAGCTGCTCCCAGGTTTCCCATGGGGACCTGACTCCAAAATCAAGTGTTTTGAAGGCAACAGCAGCACAATTCCCGGACAGCACAGGGATCTGTGCATGGCTCTGGAAGAGGTGGGCAGGGGTCTGAGCCCACTTACCCGAACACCTGCTCTCCCCCTGGAAGGGCAGTGGGTAGAGTCAGCTGCTGCTCTTCTGGGGAAAGAGGACCCGGGGACTGGTTCAGACACCCCCGTGACCAGGGGGGACACTCGTGGGGCTGGCAGGGACCCCCTCCGCCTCCCGGCTGGGCGCTGCCGCGGGGCTCGGGGCCGTCACCCCCCGAGTCCCTCCTCTCTCCCCAAGGCAGCAAACGAGGCCAGCGGACATCTGAAGTACGGAGATTGACTTTACTCAAGGACCCCTATTCAAAGCTGCAGCTATTGACAGATATTTTTTCTATTCCTGCGCTCAGTGGGAGGAAGCTGATAGTATTTATTAAGCTGATCTCAGGCACCAAAGCTCGATCCTAACTCCAGATACACAGGCAATCATCAGAGCCTGTTGTGTCTGCATGAATATACTAATCCTGACTGCTTTCTGAATACATAAAGCAATGTATAGGAACATTCATCTATGACAGAGTCTTCTAGACGGCTGCAAAGGACAAGACATTATTTTAATATGGAGAACTCTATGGCAAGCTATTTTAGTACCTTAGGATCATTAACATTTTTGAATGTCTGAGAAGCTGCTAACATTTATAAGACTTTACAACCAAGATCCATTCTCCCAAATGGAGAAAGAGCTCGTATTTTTCACATACACTTTAGATATTGATAATTTTCTCATTTTCTGATATGACAGGGCTTGGGGATTTTTTTTCCCCACTGAGACAAGATGACTGACAGGAGGAGATGAGAATTTCTCATAAAGAGGAGCAGTGTATTTTTACACAGCCGAGGCTGGAAGAAAGCAATAATTGTCCTAACACGGAGGCACCGTTCTCCGGAATGGCTGATGATTTATTTCAAGAGACACTGCTGACAGAAGCGCCAGGCATGTCTTCCCAAGCCAAGATGCCAGCCGAGATCGGTTTGGACAACCCCTCGCCCCCCTGCCCGTCTGCCGTGCGGCCGTCTGGTCTGGGGTGGGTGCGCTGCCAGCCTGGGACACCCCATCCCCATGGATGTGGATCAGGGGAGCTTCACCGGCACCTGTGCCACGGCGAGTCCGACTGGGTGTCACAGAGCTGGCACTCGGCACACGCCGAGTTCAGTTTTAGGGTCATTCTCAGCAGCTGCTGGGGCACTCGGAGGCTCCAGGGAGCTTCAGGCAGAAGTTAGAACTGCCTCTGCTGAACCCCTTCGGGCTCTGCTTTAGATAAAAACCCAAACAAACCCCAAAATGGCGAAGCTGCCTGCAATGCTTGGGCCAGCGCAGAGGCTGGCAGCAGCCCTGCGTGGGGACGCCTGTCCTTAAGGGTCACCACCATTTCTGTTCCCCTGCAGCAGCTGGGCAGCTTTGCTTTCTGCACGGCTCTGCCAGAACCTTTGGCTTTTCCCAGGGCTTGGCCAGGCCTTGCAGAGGCTGTAGCTGTTTCCCTGGTGCACACAAGCTAGAATTTACCCCCCCTCTACCTGCTTTCCTCCCAGCCTCCTCTTCCAGCTGTTCTCTGTCTCCTCTCCCTATCTGCATCTCATGTTCTTCTAATAGCAATTTTATCTATGCCAAGTCCCATCCTACTCATCTCTCGTTAAACCCCAGACCTTTCGCAGAGCTTTTCTGCATTGATCTCCCAGCCAGCTTTTGTCTCTTTGACATCTAGGTTCTCTTCATTTGTACTTTTCTGTCTGGATCTGGGTATAATTCTGCATCTATTGATGTTACTGGATCCAGGCCCTTATATTTTATTAAACTTCTCGGGGTAAGGATCATAGCTTTGCAGATCTGATGGTGGGATGACTGCTCCCTGTACCAGCAGCACCCAGGGTGTCACAAAAGCCTCAAGAAGCTGATGTGTATTAATCACAAACACTAGGAATCTTATCCTGTGCTAGATACTGGCCCGAGAGAGATGTTATCCCTGGAAGATACCAGCTCCAAAGAGACATTTTCCATGGCAGCCCTGCCCAGGAATAGATCCTGACTTCATCTAAAAGAGGAGCAGGAGATGGTTGTACAGGGTTGTGCCACTCGCTGGAGGACGGCACGGCCAGAGCGAATGGGGCAGGGGTGGCCTCTGCCATAGCTGTGGTGTATCTGCCTTCTCCTGCTCATTTTCTGATAGCACCTTTGCTCTCCTGCAACCTCAGATCAGCATCTTGATAGAGAGCTGCAGATATGAGCAGCCCCTGCTCACAGCGAGCACTCCCAGAGCACGAGGGTCTGGGAACGCGTGCTCTGAGCAGATCTCTTATTTGGAAAAGTAGATGGTATGGACTATTTATAAACCTGAGCTCAGAGCAAGGCAAGGCCAGATGGAAAATATGCCACCGTGGGTGAGTGAAGGTGCTTAGTTAGGAGCAGAGCACTGGAGGTTTTCAGCCCTGAATTACAGGGCAGCAGTGAGCAAGTGGCTTTACTTTTACTTTTTCCCCTCCTGCTGATTTAGTTTGGAAGCATTTCAGAGGGCACTTTCTCCTGTTATATGGTGATAAAACCCTGGGCTCGATAACTGAGATCTGCTGTCTGGCATCAGAGCAATACAAATAACAATAAAAGAAACAAAATAGTGGTGAGTCAGGCTGGTTTTGACTTGGAAAAACATCAGTTATCCTTATTACTCACCAGCTCTGTCATCTCCTCTGGGGGACTCTGCCGGCCACCAGCGAGTCTGCAGCCTGAGAGAGGCTGCGTTTAGCTCAAGCCCTCCTAGAAATGGTTCTCCCTGGGGTTTCGGTGGTCAGCGATTGCATACCCACATGGTTAGGACTGTGAGTGCGAGCAGCCTTTGTGCAGAGCAAGAAGCGTTTTGCAGCTGAGCCCAGTGGGACCACGGGGCCGTAGACCTGACGTGGCATGGAGGGGCCACAGCCCAAGGTGGAGTGGGCAGTCCTGGGGGCCTGCGTCTTCATCTGGCTGCAAAAAGCAGGGGAAGGAGCTGGGAGGGGAACCACCCCCTCACCCCAGATGCTGGCTGCGGTCGCCCATGGGCTCGTGAGCGAAGTGCAAGCCGCAGCTCTGTCACGTCCCACAGAGCATCGTCACAGCAGCCCAGCGCGTCCGAAACACGCACAAGGGGCCAAGTCCAGCGGGAGGTTGATTTTTGCTATTGAGATTTGTATTTATTAATTTCTAGCCCATTTCGCTTTCTTTTGGCACCATTTTTCTCTGCAAGTGAAAAATTTACCCTGAATCACAGCATGTTATTTCCACTTGTCAAGATAAAGGTTAATGAAATACCAGTAACTGCATCACAAATCTAGCTCTGTATCTATCAGAGATTTTATATGGCATGTTATACTGCACAGCCTATGCCTAGAAAAGGCTGTGATTAAAAAAAACCAAAACTGTCAGAGGTCAAGAAATTCACAGTTAGAGCAGCTGAGCCTCTGCCCTTCCTTCCTCACCTCTCGCCTGCAGGACGAGGAAAGAGCCCTCCCGCAATGGGCACAAACGAGTGTGGGTCGAGATTTAATCCAGCACACGAGATCCTGCAGCACTGCTGTATTTAAGCAGCGTTTTCCTTTGCAAACGTTGTCTGCCTCTGGGTAACGGTTAGTTAGATATTTGTACACTAGGTAAATAATATATAAGTTACATATATCATAGAATCATAGAATGTCTGGAGCTGGAAGGGACCCATAAGGATCATTGAGTCCTATAAATACCTGTAGGATTCAGAAGCAGCATAATGCTGTATTTGACATATAGCTGTCTTCAAAGAGATTTGCACCAGAGGTGCAAAGAGAATTTTACATACTTGCTGCAAAGAGTTTCTCATGCCCCGAATGTGGAGCCGGGGCTGGCAGAAGGACCCACCACGAGCTGCTCTGTGCCCCGGGACGCGGGAGTCGAGATGAGTTCTATCGTGACAAAGTCCCCTTCGGGATCTGCAGGTGCAAGATCAGATCCCGAATTCACTACTTGGAAGTAGAGAAGATGCGCCCGTCCAGCAGCGGCTGGAGCGTGAGCTCTCGGGAAGGAAGGGAGGAGCTGCTTTGTTTTCTTCCTAGGGAAGGCCGGGATGAGCGTCAGAAACTGCCGTTTGGGATGAGTCAGGAGAGTGGCATGGGGCGGTTTGCATTAATACCGGCTTGGACACATGCCAAAGAGGGTTTCCAAAATTCACAGGCACTTACTTCTTGTCATAGGGTTAAAAAAAAAATCCTATAGCCTGTTCTTCCACTCCATGCAATCAAAAGCCTGCAGAGATTATTCTGAGAATGTTGGTTTCTTCTGCAAATATGTTTTTAAAATCTTGAATACAGATGACTAAGTTTAAAAAAAAAAAAAAAAAAAGCAGCCATCCAAAACTTCTAACAGAGCAAACCCTCTCACAGAGAATCTTTTCCCTCCTCCGAGGTGGATTAAAAAGCATTGTTGTGAAATCCCAGTGCAGATTTTATTATGCGCTGAATCAAAACGCTTTGGAGTTTTTGGACTTCAGATCTGAAGTTCATCTTTTCAGCCCATATGCTCCATATAAAAGTGAGATAAAGAAAGGGATGTACTTTTTCTTCCTTTTGATATGCAAAGATTTAGATGAAATACTTACTTTCCACTTTGCTTTTTCAGTAGAAATTCACTAGAGATCCTATGGAACATGAAATACCGTGTGAAGCCTGAGGAGCTCCCGAGGTGATGGACGGCATCAAGAGCCAAAAGAGCACGTACAAAGCGTCTGAAGAAAGAGATCCTTAATCACTCTGTGAAGCCTGTTGATTTGTTGCCATCTACTTAACTTGAAGCTTGCGTTGTCATCTAACTTTGAAATTTAATGCATGATTTGGAGAAAGGAAATCTCTGTTAAAACAAATCAGTCCTGTCCCTTCAGCTGAAATGAGCAACAACACGCTTCGTCGGATATTCTCAGCAAGTCCCTCAGTAAAACAGTAGCACCAGATGAGATCTGATTTTCCTAATATTTGCCCACTACAATGCAAAAAGGAAAATACTTAAGATACTTTATGTATTCCTGAAGAATAGTAAAAAAAATGGTGCAAGCTCCCTCCCCAGGTTATTTGCTCGACCCATTTCGTTTACAAGTATTTTACTGTTGAAATTGAACATCAATACTATTTTTATTTTTAAAAAAACCTTTTGACCACTAGATGGCTGTAATTGTTATGGCCGTGCTTAATTATTGGTATCAAATTCCCATCTTTAACACCGTCTGTTCTTCCTTTTTGTTATTCTGTATTTTACACTCTCGATCTCCAGCACGGTGTTGGAAGCGATGGGCTCCTCGCTTTACAACTTTCAGCTGTTTATAGAAAATTTAGGTGTTCAAAATGGCCACTGCAATGGGTTTGTATCATGTCTGAGGAACAGAAACCTGCCGCCATTGTGAAGGATAAAGTAGGAATTATTTTTTCATTATCAAAAGAAATACTTTTTTTTCTGCTAATACAAGGAGTGGTCAAAGACGAAGAGCCCTTCGGAAAGGCTTTTCCGATAGCGTGCCACTAACTGCGAGCAGCTTGCGATTACTGTTGTAGCACAAAAATGTTGCAAATCTGATGGATGAGAGCCCAGAAGGCAGGACTGAGCATCTCCCGCGTCCCAGATTCGGCAGAGGAGCTGATGTGGAAAAGCAGCAGGCTCTGCTGGAAGGAAAGCTCAGCCGATGTGTCACGGAGAACACAATTTCCCTGCTGTTTGCACAGGCTCTAGGCCAGCAGAAGGAGTGGGTCTGCGCAGGGGGTCTGCACAGCGTTTGCGGGCTGCGGGTGCCCGTGGCTGCAGCTTCCCAGACGCTCCACCTAAAGGCAACGACCACGCGGGCTCAGGTGGCGAGCCCGGCTGATTCAGCTGGCGAGCAGGATGCTGAGGCTCGAGCTGAACAGAGCCGCCTGGACACAGACATCTAGAATGTGTTTGACAGCTCTTGACTCCAAGATGCACGGGAGGGGAGTTGGCTCTCTCCTCACATTTGAAGTCAAACACAAGTTCAAAGCAGCGTGCGGAAGCGTTCGTAGCATCCCTCCGCTGAGCACGAGCCTGTGCGGACTCAGCGAGCCGTCGCCGCGGTCCCTCAGCGCGGTGCCTGGTTCTGCCGGTGGCTTTCAGCCCCGACCCCTTCGGCTCACGGCTCAATCTGCCCTTAATGGGAATTATTTTTCATTCAGTGATGAGTTTGCCTCCCGGTTCAGTCCTGCGCCAAGGAGGGTGCTCAGGGTCCATCGGGTTTCATAAGACTGAAGCGCAGCTTCTCCATGAAGCGTCTGTAACGAGGGTTTGCTCGGCCAGGGCCTCGCAGGCAGCTCGGACGGGGCAGCGCCTTTGCCTCGGTGACGAGGACCACGCCGAGAGGGTGCACGCCCAGCACCGTGGGTCCGCGGGTCATCCGGGAGAGAAGGCACCTCTGGCATAGATGTGCTGTAACAACGTTTGGTTTAGAAGGCATTCAGGACCGCTGTAGTGTGCCAGTTTAACATCAGTCAAGTAGATAATTTCACTTATTGCTCACTCTTGCAGAAATACCACGTCGAAGTGCTGGGAGGGTCCAGCTGCCATCGAACGTACCATAGAATGTGCCCTCAGCAAGTTTGCTGATGACACCAAACTGGGAGGTGTGGTAGATACACTAGAAGGCTGTGCTGCCATTCAGCGTGACCTGGATAGGCTGCAGAGCTGGGCAGAGAGGAACATGATGAGGTTCAACAAGGGCAAGTGCAGGGTCCTGCACCTGGGGAGGAACAACCTCATGCACCAGTACAGGCTTGGGGTGGACCTGCTGGAGAGCAGCTCTGCGGAGAGGGACCTGGGTGTCCTGGTGGACGACAGGTTAACCATGAGCCAGCAGTGTGCCCTGGCTGCCAAGAAAGCCAATGGGATCCTGGGGTGCATCAAGAAGAGTGTGGCCAGCAGGACAAGGGAGGTTCTCCTTCCCCTCTACACTGCCCTGGTGAGGCCTCATCTGGAGTACTGGGTCCAGTTCTGGGCTCCCCAGTTCAAGAAGGATGAAGAGCTACTGGAGAGAGTCCAGCGGAGGGCTACAAGGATGGTGAGGGGACTGGAGCATCTCCACTACGAGGAGAGGTTGAGGGAACTGGGCTTGTTCAGCCTGAAGAAGAGAAGGCTGCGAGGGGACCTTATAAATGCCTACAAATATCTGCAGGGTGGGTGTCAGGAGGATGGGGCCAAGCTCTTTTCAGTGGTGCCCAGTGACAGGACAAGGGGCAATGGGCACAAACTGAGGCACAGGAAGTTCCGTCTGAACATGAGGAAGAACTTCTTCCCTCTGAGGGTGACGGAGCACTGGAACAGGCTGCCCAGGGAGGCTGTGGAGTCTCCTTCTCTGGAGATATTCAAGACCCGCCTGGACAAGGTCCTGTGCAGCCTGCTGTAGGTGACCCTGCTTCGGCAGGGGGGTTGGACTAGATGACCCACAGAGGTCCCTTCCAACCCCTACTATTCTGTGATTCTGTGATTCTGTGAACCAGCGCGTCCCCCTGCTTTTACTGTATTGCTCCCTAATTCGATATAACGGAGCACTCTCTTTTTGTGTGTGTGCAGCGAGGGCCATGCCCGAAGGAGAGCCCCGCACACCGTGGGTCGGTGGGCCAGGCGCTGGGCACGCCGGAGCCCCCCATCTCAGGGCAGCGGGGCCAGGCCTGGCCCCCGGCCCCGCGTGGGACCCAGCTGCCCTCGCGCCGTGGGGCAGGGTGGTCTCCTGCCCTGCCCAGCGCACGCGGAGCCAGCCTGCCTGGGGGCTGAAATCACGTTCATCGCCGTGATGGCTGAACACCTTATCAAGGGATGTTAATCAAGAAATAGTAATGAACCTTCAAATTCACTGAACTTGTAAGTAAGGACGAAGTGCTGAAGTAAAATGGCTCTTATTCTAAACGGGTCCTTACTTCTAAGGCTTCGGCATCTACAAACCAGGATAAAGTATTTTTTATTCTGCAGCAAAACATGCAGAGACTAATGGACAACAAGAGCTAGGTACTGCTCAGGAAGACAGAGATGTTTTTTACCCTCTCCTTATTTCCTTGAAAGTAATTCTTGACATCATCGCTTGAAACAATCTGAACAAGTCCCTAAAACTCAAGACGCCTCTTTGAGATCCTCTGACTTCCTGACTTTTCTGCGTCTACAGCAAATCTCGCTGAACAGGTTTAACCAAAATCACCTCCACGCAAACACTCTGCAAACAGATCAATTCCATACCCGGTATCAAATGTCCTACCTGGAGCCCACTGAATAAATGCACGTCTTTGCTCCAGAATTATAAACCAGAACTTCACGTAGCATCATAACCATAGAGATCTGAAATAATTTAACTCCCAGCATGGACTTTTCGGTATTGTAATAACAGCAGTGTAAGTTTTCCGAGCAATGCAAAGGACAAGTGATTGAGGTCAGCACCCTCACAGGAGCTGTTTGCCTTTGGCACCCAGCTGAAGACTCTGGAGCAGGCTGCGGAAGGGGCAGGGTGCCTGAGGCTCCCGTGAAACTGTGATGGAGCTGTGGACGCTTTGTATTTTCTGATAATCCGCCTGGAGAGATTTTAAGCTGTGCATACAAAAACTAGAAGTATGCAAAACTGCAAGAATAACACAAGCTCGCTTGCAGAGGGGACGGGGCTGGTTCAGGACCACGGCGCTTACTCCTGCAGGTAGCGAGGCTCCCTCCGAGCTCGGCGTTGTCCCCGTGGAGCTCACCCTCCCGCCAGCCCCAGCTCGTCTTCACAAAGCAAGCCACATACCACAGGGATTTGCTGGGTAAACAAGGAGTCACCCCTGCAATGTCAGTGCTGGAGAAAAATAGAGGCAGAGCTGTGATAGGTGCTCCTCACCTTGTGTAGCTCGCCAGAGGGAGATGCTCGGGTGTTCGGCAGGGTGAGACACGCAAGACCCTAACTGAGGTGTACTGGAGTGCCCCAGAAGCTGTCTGGGTCGTGGCAGAGCTATCCAGCTTGGAGCCAAAGAGCCGGAGGAAGCTGGGAAGGCTGAGAGCAACCAGGTTGGGTTAGATGCCTGCTCGCTTTTTCAGCCTGAGGGACGTTAGCTCCCGGGTCCGGAGCCAAAGCCCCGCCGGCGTCCCCGGGGTCAGACGGGGCCTCGGGGTCGGGGGGTCCCATGCTTTCCGAGAAGGGATGTCTGTCACCTCCATTAATCTTATCTGGGGATTGCTCTGAAACAAAGCGTTTCATGAGCCTGAACAAAAACACCGGGGAGCGCTCGGCGGCAAATTCTTTTGCACACTCCCTTTTGTTTTGTATGATTTCCAACATTTCTGGCAAAAACATTTCCTCTGACTGTTTTCCTTCTAGAAACAGCCTCTTCCAGACAGGGCTGCTCTGCCACTATTTAGCTGGGTAGACACCAGGCTATTTAAAACACAGAGCTGGAACATGAGCAAAACACTTGTCTCCTTCCAAGACAAGCAGGGACGAGGAGGGTGCGCATCGCCGGGGTGCAACCGTGCTCGTCCCTGGGAGGTTTATGCCTGCGTCATGCCGATTTGTGCTGAATTTAGGGCTTCTGGGGATGGAGTCTGTGACAGAATCTGACAAGATTTTTTAGAAGCTGCTAGTTCACAGCCTGGAGTATTTATGATTTTTGGCTGCCGGCTCTCGCGCGCTCTGTGGTCAGCAGCTTCATTATTTACCAGGCTATATACAGCACCGTTCAAGCAGCAACCCCCAAATCCAACACTTTGACAATGCGAGGCTAACTGGGTTATTTCCCCCCCCCCTCGCCCAGCTGAAACCCCCCATTCTGCTGGGAGATGCAGAGTCATAGCTCTGCTGGATTGGCTTCCCGCCACCTCGCTGCTCCTTTCAAGCCCCATACCTCCCATTGAAGGAACTCGGTGTCCTGTTCGCCAGGAGGACGTCAATGTTTCTATGGAAACTCTTCCCAAAGATTCTCGCTCCGCGCTGCCGCTGCTGCGTATTGTATGACCGGCTTTGTACACTGCAATTCATTATCGAGGCTGTGACGAAGAGGGAGCAGCTTTCTGCCCAAAGGGAAAAAGCATTTAAAAAAAAAATCAAACACCCAACTAAAAAAAAGCCACCTTAATATTAATAAAATAAGCCGCCAAAACTGAAGGTGCTAAAGCTGTTTGGTATTTGAGTTATGAATGGAATCTGCTTGCCTGTGCTTCTTGCAATAAAAAATACCCTTTCCTGAATAATTCGCTCAGCTGAAGAAGCTTATAAACTCTGCGTAAGGTCCTTTTTCTTCTGAGTAGCTAGGGGAAAATTTTCCACCTCTCACCGTTACAATCACGGTGCTGGATGAGTGTCACGTAGCTGACAAATGGGCCTGAACAGGAACCCTGCGCGTGAACTGCTCTGAGCACAGGGGAGGCTCAGACCCGGGCTCGGATTTCGCTTTTGAATTAATGTCTGCGAAGGGGGTGTAGAATTAATAGGTTGAAGGAAGATTCACATTAATTTCCCATTTTCCTCAATAACAGGAAATTGCTGGGACCAGCGGAGAACGCTTTGCGGCGTTTACGTACAGCTCACTGATTATGTCCAAAGGCGGCCAGCTCGCGAGCCCTTCTGCAAACGAGCACCAGGTGCTACCTACTAGGAAGGCAAAAGGTCTGGCTTTTATCCCCACTTCTACTGTAGATTTGCTGTTATTTTATATTCAGAGGTAACTGTCAGCTTTGAGAATCTGTGTGCTGGCCTGAGGGAGCCTGGGACCTGATTTTCAGCACGGCTGGGAAACCTGAGCTCCCGGTGGTAGCAGCAGCGGGCTCGTGGCGTCTCAGGAAAGAGGACTGCAAGTGGCCCAAAGCCGATACCCCAACCCCGAGGTGCTCAACCCATGGCACCTGCAGAAGGGCAACCCCGTAACCCAGCAGAAGTCTGAGAAACTCTCGAAGAAAAACACGATGTTCATCTACTATGCTGGGAAACAGCACCGAGTAAAGACCTGAGTAAAGAAGAGGATGAGAGGAGACAAGTATTTTATTTTTAAACCTTATGAATTTCTGAGTAGTTCTGCTTTGTTGCTTTGCTAGGGAGGAAGGCAGGGTTGGGAAAATAGGAATTTCAAACTCTGCTAGCTGCCTGATGCTGTGCTAAAGACTTGTATTACCTTTAATTGATGTTTCTGAGTGCATCCTCATTGATTTACTCCAGCCGCGCTCTTTATGCAGAGAACATTCTATTCTCAGAGCGTAATCTAGACCCGTGCAAACAATATAGATGTTTCCTGATAACATCATTTAGAAAGAGGAGCTGTAATTACTGCCTATGCTGAATACACAGCATCTCCCTGCTTGCCAGCATGCTGTGACCCCCTGACCCCTTTCGGAATCCGCACGGGGAGAAACTCCCAAATCCTGCAATGTGGTTCTCATTTTGCTGAAAGCCTTTTCCATCGTATTAAGTATGCTGGTCCTTGTGCCTTTGATTTTTAGCATCCTAATGATAGCTCATGCTGAAATTATTTAGAAGGATCTCAAAGGCTCTGACAGAGGAAATTCAGGGATCATTCCTGTGGAAGTGTGTCTATTTGTGGAAGAGGGGACAGCAGCAACGTGGGCATCTGCTGCGGAGCAATGGGGAGGGGAGCAGGCAAGTTCACCCTGGGGTAGCTTGTTCTTTTAAGAAGTGCAACAAAGCAGGTCCTTGCTTCTAAGGACTTCTCTTAAATACTCGAAGGGGAGGTTGGAACTCATCTGACCTGCTCCAAAAAAAAATTCCCCTTGCCTATATGTAGTCCAATTGCTGTGATTTAAGATGAGTCGTTGGAGCGCTTTGATCTTATAAATCATCCCATAAGCACTGCATTTCATTGTCTTCTCACTAATGGAAGGATATACAGGGCGAGACATTACAATCTGGATTTTCATCTCTAGGGTCAAATCTGTCTTGGTTCAATAGTGGCTGCAAAGCATTGCCCCATAGTGGGGTTTTATGCGAAAGAAGCACGCGTTCCTCCACCGCGTGGTCGATTGAGATCCGTATCACAGAAAAATCACCACTGTAATTTCTCCCTGCGTCAGCTGCCTCAGGAAAAAATAAAAGAAAATAAAAAATAAATAAAAAAATAAATCGATGACTGAATTGGCCCTGGAGACTCAATAACTCTCCTCTCATTTAGAGAGCGGTCCCTCCTGAACACTTTTCCACATTGCAAAGCCACCACCTAATGGAACAATTCAGCTCAGCTGACAGCCTCGGCTAAAAGAGCCCCAGCGCTGCGCGGGGAGGTAGGAGAGGTGTTGCAGGTCAGCGCCGAGGTGCTTGGCAGGACTGCCAGCGGGAACCGTGCCCACACTAAAACAGTTTTTCAAATGACTTCAGCAAGACCAGAATTAGCTCATAAGCCTGATGCAATGATTCAGTGAAAACCCTTTCGTGTTTTGGGTTCCTGCTCATCAGGTATCGGCCTCTCCCCCTATTCTGCAGCAGCGGTGGCAGCTTTCCCCTTGGCACTGACAGTTAACGGATGGGTGCGCGCTGGGTCTGGGACCTCCTGCCAGAGGAGAAGCCCCAGCTCTGCAGTCTCTTTCCTTGCTGGGATCTGGTGAAGCCTAACCTTAATTTGCTCTGTGACCCTGGGTAAAGTCCAGCTACGGATAAAAAGCATTTACTGTTTAAAACCCTAAACAGGTCTTAAGAACCAGAGGGGCATCCTGCAGTTATATATCAGCATCTGGATGGGACATGGGGAGAGCAAAAGAGTTCAGCAACCATTGGGATTAAGAGAGCGCAAAGAGACCAACTTCAGGGAAAATAACAGCAACCAAAAACATTGTGAGCCAGCAGAAAATACAAGAAAAGAGGAACCAATTTACACAAATGAGGGTAAATACCACTGGCAGCATTAATCTTTTAGTCTTCCTACCCGTTATGTATCCCCCCCCAATCCCAAGTCTGGTGGGACCAGACAACCCAGAGAGTTTGCTTCAAAACCAGTTCAGGTTAATTCTGCAGAATTAGCATGGCTGAGACTAAACGGTGTAGCTCAAGACATAACAATTTTACCCTGCTCATCATGCTAAGAAACAAAATGAAGTTTAATCTGTTTTAAAAAAAGCGCCATTTTTTAATAAGGCAGAAGAACAGATAAATCAATGACAGAGAGGAAATAGAGGTGAAAGTTGAGAAAAAGATGTATAAAGACATCTATTTTTAAACATTTTAATTTAAAGTCACAGGAAAACCATTCACTGTGTGCAGTTCCTGGGGTTTCTTTAAACAGAGAAAGAAGATTAAAATACTAATCCCCACCGATTTCCCTGCGTAGCAGCAAAAATGAGGGTGGCTAGAAAGACTGACCTATGAGAAAAGACTAAGAAGAGCTAAATTTGTATAGCTTCGTTAAGCAACAACAGTGAACAAGGGACGCGCTGGCAGGGTGCAAAAACAGAGAAAATGGAGTATTATTTGGAAAGACAACAGAGTTAGGGGATGAAAATTAAAGAAAGGTCAGGCAGAACACTAGAAAAATGTCCTTTAAGATTCTGGCATGTATTTGAAGTAATGAAAGCAATGGTGTTCTGAAAATACAAGCACGGAGCAGAACTGAACGCTGGTGTGAGGATTGTTGGATGCGACCAGTGACTTTAAGCGCTTCTATTCTTGAGTTTCCAGAGCAAATCACCTTTAGAAAAGTGACAGCTCAGCTCTTACTATAAATCATTTCGTCTCAAGCTAGGCATCCAGCAGCCACTGATCAGTTCGTAAAATCTTGAGCAAAAAATAAACCACAAGGAACAATCCTGCGCTCTGAGGGAATGGACAAGCTAATCTAATACATCTTTGTCATTCCTGGTTTCCATGACAGTTGCATAATCAGACATTTATGTAAGTAGAGGTTTCCTCCTTAAATAGCAGCCGATGATCTCATGTGCACCTACGGTATAACCCATTTGAATGGAAATGATGTGCCAGTCATGTGTAAAACTCATTTTTTAATGCTTCTGTCTTATTTTTATTTATTTATTGTGGCAAATGAGCCTGGAGAGTACCGCTCACACATGACTAACTTCTTGTTGTGGTCTTCTTGAGGTCCAAAAATAACCACAGTCCCCAGGTCTGATGAACAGCCGGGCTCCACGCTTGCTCAGCGATTCAGCGTGAAAAGGGACTGCGTATTCCCAAATCCCGAGCCCAGGGCAGTGCCTGAACCAGCAGCCTGCAAGCAGCTCTGGTCTGCAGAGGCTACCGGCTGCCCTCAGACGCTGTTTCAGGTTTGCCAGGAGGTCGGGATTTCCTCGCCACATCCCTCCCGCAAAGGACCGGAGTGAGGGCTGTGATGGGAGAGCACCGAGGGTTTGTCTCAACAAATCTGGGATTTCTCAGGGAGGGAGGAGAATGCCCAGGGCAGCTCTGCTCCCGCTGCCCAGACTTCCTCGAGGGTCCTCTAAGCTCGTGCCTGTGTAGAGTATCAGAAAGCAGCACCAAAAATACAGATGTCTTCCCATATGCGATATAAATTGAAATGAAGAAAAGCAGAACAGGTCTGTGAAACCTCAGTCCTACTCCCACTTAAGTTCAAGTAACAAGACCGAAATTCAAGCAAAAGTAACTGCAGTTGAATTTGCTTGCAAAAAAAAAAAAATTAAAAAAAATCAGCTACCCGGAAGAAGTGGCTTTTATCGAAAGGCTGCAGACACCAGCAGTCTGGGGAGTTGATCCCAGTAGGCAATTAAGACCATATTAGGTCTTAATATGGATATTCTGGGGTATCAGAGACTCTTCAAAACCTGCTCAGAAGCCGTGTCCGGTTAGTTGATCCTGAAATGTAAGTGGCCCTTTTTCAGACCCTGCTCTTGGTACTTTTTCCATCAGTCCGCATCAGCCACTGCATGCAGAATTATCCCCTGAGAAGAGGAAAACAGACAAGAGCAGAAATCTCATCTGTTCTGCCAGCCTTTGCAGCCTCAGATCTGTGGGGCTCTTGCCAGCCTCCAAACATTGCAGTGCCTTCTCTCGGAGATCCTTCTACCAGAATAACACCAAGTATATTGCCGGCTACTGTTCCCAAAGTCAAACAATCAGCAAAAATATCTCCGCTTGCCCCTCAGCCTAATCTCCCTTCTCCCACTGAAGCTGATTTAGTGACAAAGATAGAGAAAATAGGGTGGACTGGGGTTTGCGCTGATTGTCAGCTGGGTTTTGTAGACGCAGCAGCAGCTCGGAGCGGGCTTCAGTTTCCCCCAGACCCCCTGCAGCTCCTATTAGCCTCGATAACTGGTTCCGATTTCGGCCAGGACATTTGCCCAGATTTTTGGAAGGGGGGGGGGGGGTGTCATTTGCTTGTGCAAAGCGGCTCCTACCTCCACGCAGCAAACACAGGCTGTGTAATGGCTTAATTACACCGAGCATTGCTGCGCCGTAGAGCTGGGCTCTGACGCACGTTACGTAACCGGATTGTTAATGCTTTTTATATGTTGGCGGAACTGAAATTAAAAGAGGAAATTATTCTCCTGATGCTCAACTCTAATCCCCATCTGTCTGTGTTTTTACTTTTCTGCACTTGCAAAGCTCCCTGATCAAAAGGTCTTGAATAGATTCCAGATTTCCAATTTAGTTTGCTTATGCAACCCAAAATATTATGGCAGTCTTTCCTGGGGGCGATTAAGCATATATTTTCAGTTCCTTCAATTCTCTCTGTTCCAAGAGCGCTAAAAATGGCATAAAGCTTCAGCTCATTCCATACCGTTAGCACCACAAACAACTTTTTTTTTTTTTTAAAGACTTTTAGAAAAGATAGGAATAGCCAAGAGCTTTGCAGAGAAGGAATATGTTCTGAAAAAACATGTGATTTGTTAAATGTCCCCCATGCCTCGGCCAAAAGAAAGCAGGGAGTCTGTACTGATGGAGCGCGCAGCCAAGGCAAACAAGAGGGGACGAGACGGGCGAGGAGGGAGCTGCGCCTTCAGCAACCAGGGCAGGGTCCCCAGTCCAGAAAACTGGCGAGCTCTTTGGCTCCAGACTGTTGCTTTGTCCCATCCTGAGGGCGAGCTGGACAGCTGGGAACAGGTCTGATCTTTCTTGCAGTACTTGGACCCTCCTCATCTGAAAACCGGCACGGATTCTTTTAGCCGTTTGCTCTTCTTTCCTAATCCCCAGCCCTTCAGTTGGTGCTACAACTACGGCATCCACAGCCGGTTTTCTTTCAGGGCATGAGGAGACTCCTTATGCTGGAAAACGTAGCGTTTTACCCAAAGCACCAGCAAATGAACCCAAAGCACTACTGCAACTGTTGTGTTTCATCATCCCTTGGTTTCCAAGCACAGGACAGAAGCCAGCACCCACGATGCTCACCTGTACCCCACACAAGCTCAATGCTGTGGCACGGGAGCAGATGGCCAGGACGATGCCTGGTGCCATTGATGTTGGGTGAACTGTTACCAAAGAGATCTTTTTATTTTAAATACAGAAAGAAAGTCTACATTTTCCCATGGCTGATGAGCGCTTGCTCGCATGGGTGATGGTGTCTCATGCACCAGCTACCAACGCACGGGATGGTGTCACCCCCTCTGGCCACCAGCGCGGCGTTTCTGGCAGCTATCGAATGGCCACATCACGGTGCAACTCGGGATTAAAAATGTGAATGGCATTTTTTCCGATTTTGGGTTGCAGAAGCTGTGATTTAAGGCTGTTGCTGAATCCCAGAAAATACCGATTTCTGGCTCAGCCAGGGCTTTGCGCCTTTCTGCTTTCCAGGATAATTTGATTTGAGAGTCCAACTGCTGCCAGCCTTGCACGTGTCAGAGAAACTCAGCACAGGAGATGCCCAGGAACCGAATGGGTGATCTCCGGGGAAGCCCCGCTGATCCCAGCCTGCCTGGTTTTGCTGGACTCAGCTTCAGACCATCTCTGCTGACTATGTTGACAAACTGCCAAACTCTACCCAGAACATCTCCAGTCTGAGCTTTCCCTCCAGTGAGGTTTAGTCTTAAGCACACCGACACGCTAAAGCCTTAGAACAGAAGGGGTGTTGTAGGAGCTCCCACCCCAACAGGCGCACCCGGCAAAGGGCGCAGGGCTCAGGCGTGCTCAGCACAGCAGCTCCCGTTGGATCCCACGAGCCGTTTATGATCTGTATTTCGGCAACACCCACAGGCTTCGGGCAGGGACCTGCCCTCCGCGTGTGCAACAACATCCAAATATAGAGCAAGACGACAGCCGGTGCAAGCACAAAGCTTCACTCACTCGAGAAGCATCCCTCCCTCCCTGCCCTGGCGAGGGTCCCTCCAGCCCCGAACTGGGGAGGACGGTGTGGGACAGCCTGTGCCGTCAGGGAGGAGCTGCTCTTGCTTGTATGAGAAATAGGAGCTTTTAAGGAATGTTTGAAATGTTTTTAGCAGTGTGACAGATCCACCCGTTCTAGAAAGGGAGGAGGGAGCTGCTCAGCTGCAAGGCTTGGGGAGTATTTAAGCGTATGCCAGAAGTCCCTTGTCTCTGGTTAAAGCGAAGCACGTGTCTAAATGCTCTGCTGAGCAGAGGTGGACATAAGGACATACCGCGCTTTAGGCATGTGCTTAACTACTTTGTAAAATTAAACTGAAGATAATTAAGTGCTCTTGCTGAATCAGGCCCGAGTGCTCCTCAAAGCCCCATCCTCTTACGCAAAGCATCTTTCATCAACATTTAATTGGAAAAAATGCTCAGAAAATATGGTTAAAAAAAAGTTAGAGAGCCAGGAGCCTTTAGTGAATGGGAATAAATAACTAAAAAAAAACCAACACCTGAGGAAATCATTAAACTGCACGAACTAGCAGTGGGCTTTAAAAAGAAACTTTGACTTGCGCTAGTTCAGCATTTGCATGAAAGATGCTTCCGCTCCAGGGACCCGATCTGCGATGGATTCCCCCCAACTCGTGCCACAGACGCTGCCGCCCGCTCAGGCAGGTTCAGCCTCACGCGTCGTCCCTTTGGTCCGGCCCAAGAGCGGGTGGTTCTGCGAACCAGGGTGGGAGGAAGCGTGCTGGTAGGGGATGCGCCCCGGGGCTCCAGCCGGGAGAGGTCCCCGATCAAATGTTGCTGCTCTCAGCGGCGAGCGCCCCGCGTAAAAATAGTCCCGGATCCCCTTACTTGGTGACCTTCATCTCTCAGCCCTGCCAAACCAACCCTGTGCAAACCCAAACGTATCGTATTCACACCTCCGTCCCAGACAAGTGTCCCTGGGGGTTTTGGGCTGCCATCCCAGGATGGGGTGATGGCGATGACCCCCCCATAGGGACCATGTCCCCCCCCAAAGCGGGGGATCCCCAGGTGAGCACGGCTCCATCGGATTCAGCTTCAGCGCTACTGGGGTGGTTTGCCCGGAGATGGGGTGTACAGGAGGGTTTTAACCAGCATGGAAAATATTTAATAAACGGGGTTAGCACGCTCTCAGAGGTCTTCATACAAAAGAGTAAAGTTAGGTAGAATTTACATGAAGTGCTGTGCTTTGCAAACCTTGACTTTTTTTTTATGGGTCTTTTGAAGGCTAAGCTTACTGCAGATGAAATTCTTGACATGCACATAACACACAGATCATGCCCTCTCCCCGCCCCAGACTTTCATCAAGAGGAGATTTCCTGGTTAGACTTTGACTTTCAAATCTTAGGCCAGGCTGGCAGCGTTTCAAGTCAACTTGGGCTGATTTGGAGCTTGGATGCATAAACTCAGTGACCCGAACCAGAAGGACACGTGGCTGTTCCCGCAGTGGTCCGAGCCTCAAATGCCGCTGCTGAGCCTCCGCGCGCCCGAGGCACCCCGGGAAAGCAGCACCCCGAAAGACCAACCCCGGCCAAACAGCTGCCCGAGCACGCACACGGCCTCGGTGGCACCTACGGTCCATGCAGCGTTCCTCGGCAGCTGAAGAAGAAAATGCGATTTCTTTAGGAGACTTGCATTTCCTATTAGCTATAATTGCCCAAATAAATCTCAAGTGCTAGCACAGCTGATCTGGTTTTTTTCCTTGTCATAAAGTGTCTACCACCAGGCGTTTTCCTCAAAATTTGATTTTGAAACTTTATCAGAACAACAATGAAAGCGAATAACACATAATTTCTTCTCAGGCAATTTGTTGTAAATATGTCAAGGCTTTTAAAAAAACCAAACAAGGTTACCATTGGTTCTTCTAAACTGCATGGTGCATTTCTGTCCTGTTGCTGGCGTGGCAGAAATCCATATTGATTTATTTGCCCAGAAGCTTGGAGAAATGCAAACTTTCAGATTTGCTCAATGCCAGTGTTTCCCAGCGTTGGCTTGAAGATTCCCAGCTCCCACAAACGCTCCGGGCAGTACAAGGTTTCGCAGAAGGAGTCCTGTGCTGCCACTTCAGTGCTCCCAGGATTCGTAGTTGTCACTTGCCAGCAGCCCTGGTCAGCTCTACGAGTAGCAGAGCAGAACGCTTGAGTGCATTTTCACATATGCCACTGCAGGAAAATCCAGCTTTGAAGCCATGGTGGTGTCTCACTGAAAAGCCTCTGGGATCCAAGACCCATCGTCCAGCCACCCTTTCCGTACAGGATGTGGCCTTCAGCACCAGGGCTCTGGGAAACCCACCGGCCATCGTCCCTCCAGCATCCCAACCCGATAAAAAGCACTAGGTAACAAGCTTTTGAGTACGTGCAAAACTGAAATATCCAAAAGCTGGCCTTGAAAAGTTCATGGGCTTCTGGGTTTGTGCCTTCAGACCCAGGCGAAGGCGTAACTCGCGTTGCACGGTGCCGACCCGAGCACGGGAATGGCTGCGGCTGGGCAGGGCGGGCGCGCGTCTGCCGTTCGGTGGGGCTGCCGTTCCAACCCTCACCTGGAAGACAGGAGCAGACGGCAGCGTTTTCTCCCTGCCAGCAGTTCCTGTAGGCTTAAAAGCTTTGCTTTAGTTTTAAAATTCTTCTTTCAGCACTGTCAATGCCCAAGGACAATTTTTTTTTTTTAGTATTTATATTTATATACATATAAAACAACTTCCAAAAGTTGAAAGGGCAGCAGAAATTCTCCTCCCTCATTGGAATTCTGCATTCAAGCAATAATTCCTCATTGAAGGAATAATACATGCCAATTTTTTAGTTTTTAATCGAATGGTCTAAGCACACCGTACATTTCAGGTGATGTTTCTTCACAGCCAGGGCTTTAGGGCTGTGCCTATCTAAGAAACCGGAGTGTTCAGGTGAAGCCTGGGTTACTCAGTGTTTCCTGGACAACTACATTTCAAAACCAGGTATTTTGCAACTCTTCATCACTGTCAGTTTGAGAGCGAAGCTGTGCGGTGTTTTGGCCACCGCTTCGGGCAAGAGACGTCCGCTGGACCTGGGCAAACTCCGGTTGTGTTTTAGGCACAAGCTCTTCTTCACGGGGCTCTTAATTTCTCTATAACTGACAAACTTCAGCCTTGGTAACACCGAGTGCTGCCGGGTCACGAACAGCCATCGGGAGCCGAGCGGGCCGGTGCTGTGCTCTGCGAGCTCGGAGTCACTGGGAGCAGTGAGGCCGCTCGGTGGGATCTCAGAGGGAATCCCAGCTCTCCCCCAGGATATTCCCATCGCTTCTCATCCTGGCCACCCCGTGAACCAGGGAGGTCTGGCATGTCCGGCGGGGTGGTTGTGCTGGTGCCAAAGCGGAGGTCAGCACACGGATACCTGCCCAGAGATCGGGTGTCACGCAGGGCTATTCAGGAAAATATTTTCACTTTTTCTTCCCCTCAGATAAACAGCGAAGGAGCTGCTGAATTGGAAGTTGTGACCGTGCTCGCTGGCTCAACTGTGACATTCTTGAAACAGCACCATAACATCAAAAAAAGCACCAAAAAACCAAAAATCTCAGCGCTATTCAGTGCAAACCTTACTTTGGGGATTTTTCATTCTTATTAAAAGCTGCAAAATACTGATATCCCCGCTCGGGCTGTGACTGCCGGAAATACTGTGCCACTGCAATTCAGGTAATTTAAAAACACTTCCGAAAAGCAATATATAGGATACTGAAGCAAGCTATGACACTTCCTAACAAAGAACTTCCTTTATTTTTCCTTTCGTCCCCGCTGCCACCGCCGCTAACCCGCCCTGAAGCGGCGGCGAGGAGAAGCCCAGCAGCCGGTGCGGCACGGGCCCCTCTGCGTTTCCCGAAGGGGGGAACCACATCGCACCCCCGGGGACCTCCTTGGAACGCCGTGTGTGGAGCAGCCCTGAAGCTGTGCAACCCTGTGGATAAATATAGTTGTGGAAAGGCAGTTTGTTCTGCAAGGGCGAGAGTTGCAGCTGCCCCGGGGACGTTTCGCGGACTTCAGCTCTGGATCCGTCCTTCGTATCCAGCCGGATGGGAGCAGCATTTCAGGGCTCGGGTAGAGGCTGTCGTTGCCCGTAGGAAAAGCACCGAGCCCTCTGGCAGACCCTGAGCTGCTTCACACACATCTCCTGCGTCAGTAGAAACCACGGCAGCTGGGCATGCAGCATTTGGCACTGCCAGGCAGAACACAGACCCTCTCATGTCAAAAAGAAACCCACACTGCCCTGTCCTGCTGCACAAGGAACGTGTTGCTACAAACACCTCTTTTTTTCTTTTTCTCCTACCCCCACTGCCATTTGCACACAAGCGTTAGCAAGAATAGCGAAAGTGGAAGAACAACAATCTTTTCCTTTCCTTTCTTCTGGATTTAATGTGTTGGGGTTTTAAATTGCTTGATAGCAAAGTCTAAAAGAAGCGTGTCTTCAGGATGGTCTGGTTGTAATCTAACAGTATTGTAAATCCATCAAAGCCAACAGAAACTGTTATTTGTATTTTTCTGTGTTCACAGGAAAAAATTACATACTAAGATAAACTGACCCATTCTCTCTGAACTTTTTCTTTGTTTGAATTAAGTACTCTGGAAGCCAGCAAGTTAATCATACTGCAAAACACGTCAGGTTAGCGAGCTTAGACTTTTTTTAAGATTTGTTTTAATGAGCGAGTGGTCCTTGTGATAACTTGGGGAATTAGACTTTCTGAATGGTGGGAAAATACACAATTGTGTCACATCGCCCCAGAATGAACACACGACTCGGGGAAAAAAAAAACAATTCCTTTTCTCTGACTCTATACTGGAGAACTACAGTTGGGGATTATAACTCCTTTTGAAATGCTCCTTCTTAATGATCTTGCTCCTGTTTATGTTTCTTTTACAGCATTTTCTGAATTGTTTTAGGTGTTTGGATCTGACTTCTTAACTTGGAAAATTTATTTTTCCCCTTACAGAGTAACGCTGTATCTTAAACCCCTTTCTGTTTTGATGTTATGAGTTAGGTACTCTTGATGTATCTATTAATGCCTCGTGGTGCAATTAATCACCTTGCTGCATTTCTGAGGATAATTGCTGTTTCTGCTACGGTAAATCTCTCGTTGCCATTGACCGGCGAGCCTCGGGTGGGCGGGAGGCCCGCTGCCGCCCGTCCTGTCTGCACAACCCGAGCCCCAGCACTGCAAACCCTGCCGCCGAGCCTCGCCAGCAGAGACCGGCGCGGCGAGCCCGACCTCTGCCACGGCCTTCAAACCTGCTCCTTTGCTTTGTACCCTCCGGGCAATCTCCTGCTCTCCTCTTGTCACGTTGACAGCGCAACCTTCGCCCCGTAACAGCCTCAACTGGGATGCAATGCGCAGACAAACTGAGAGCTGGCCTTGGCTGGGCTGTGGGGACACGCTGGGCACCCTTCTGCAGAGCTTTCCACGCAGCGACCGGCATTGTTTGGCTTTGAGCCTCTCGGATTAAACTTTTCTGCAAAATTTATTTTGATGGGGATTTTTCTTGTTGCAGCAAAAAGTCGTGCCAGCTTCGGGAAGAGCCAACCCGTTCCGATCGGAGGAGAAAATTGTGCAAATTGCAAAACATGGCAAGATTTTCAGGATGGAACAAGCCCAGATGGATTCTCCTGTTTCCCTTGCCAGAAGGAGGAGTGACTCAGAGCTCGTGCGTTTTCTGGTGAAGGCTCGGCACCCTGCCACAGCCGTGGGCCCCAGGGACAGGGCTGGGACAAGAGAGCGATGGCAGGGTCCAAAATCAGTCCCTCTTCAATTACTGGACACCAAAGTACAGATCGTGGCACATCAAAGTTGGAGGACACGCATAGCTTTTGTTGCTCATTAGAAATGTCTACTTTTTTTTCCAGAAATCAGCTCCTTGTTTCCTTAGTAACCTCTCTTGGTAGAAGTAAATGCACCTGAGCGTAGCTTAGCAATGGGAGATTTCTACATACGTTGCTGCAGCCATTTCCACCCCCTCGCAGTGCCTCCATGAGCCTCCATGTCAGCCCTGCCATTACACGGTGGACGGGCTGGTCGCTGCAGGAGTAGGTGCGGTTGGAGACCGAGAAGCCCGTTAACCAAAGGCTTAGTGAAGAACAAAAATAAACCCTCACCAGTCACCGTTGCAAATGTTGGTCCCAAGGGACGGGGAAAATTGTACGCTGCGATGGATGCACATAAGCCTGCCTACGCCTCTGTGTGGGAAGGGGTTTAATAGAGAGCCGAGAAAGAGCCTGCGTGTAGGAGGAGAAAAGAGCAGATGTTAGCAGTGCCTTTTTGTTTTCCTGGATGGCGTTGCAGGGAGGGAAGATGGAAAGGAAAGCTCCCCTTCTGCAGAAATAGAAGCTGAAGACGCTAGCTGCAGGAGACGGACGGGTAAGGCTTTTTCCGCTTGTCCAGGGTGGACTCAGAGGTGTTTGCAACTGCAGTGTCTGGGAGATGAGGACTTGGGGCTCACTGGCAGGACCACGCGTTGCCCATCCTGCAGCACCAAGCATGTCACAAGCCTTGTTCTGAGATGTCAGGCTTCCACATGACTTCTCAGTGTGCTTATGGAGTCTGGAGCAGGTCCCCTTCGTCCTCCCCCAGGGACTCTGGAACTGGAGACAGTCACAAACTGGCCAGGCTCCGTGTTTTAAACCAACGGTTAGGGGCCACGTCCCACTAGGAACCTGCTATCAGGTTTCTGAACATACCGGTGGTTCCAGTTCCACTACGAAAACTTTGGTGACTTTCCAAAGAATCATCTCTCTCCCCAGAACAGCCGTGTGGGATACGAGCGCATGTAATTCGACATGTAGCCCTTGAAGCAGGAGAGGGCTGGATAACTCCCCGCATCAGACACGCACGCTGTGTTGCAAGGCCATACTATTGCATTTAATACCCTGAATTTTACGCCAGGCTGTTTCATAATCTGCAATGCAAATTCCAGCTGGACGGCGGTGGCCGGTGAGCCCCCAGGCACACAAACCCCGCTCCTCCCGCGAGCAGAGAGGCTCCTTTTCGGGAGAAAGGACTTGCAGGTCAGGCACCAAGTGCAAAATGAAGTCAGAACAGGAGCGAGCTGCGGCAGTGTGGAGCACAGGAGTGGAAGTTAGGAGGACCTGGACTTGCCACAGATACCCTCTGTCATTTAGTTTGCACTGCAACGCGTTTTAGAAGCCCTGAAGTGAACCCTCAGCACTGCACAGGGTCCCTGCGCGGAAGATTTTTCGAGTCTAAATATTGCAGAGTTTCTCTGTGCCTCTGCGTTAGGTGCCTCGCTCGGGAAGGGCTGGGCCTGCGTTCATACTGCAGCAGTGTCTCGACTTTACTTGCAGAGGCCATTTGGGTGTCAAACTAATCGCCCCAGCCCTGTTTTTATATATACCTATATACTTTTGTTAGCTGGCAGAGGGTGAGCAGGCTGCTTGCCCCATCCTTCCGCGCGGCGGCTGTGCGAGGCAGAGATACAGGGGCCCTTTAAAACTCGCATGAATGAGGCTCTCATAAATTCCATATTTGAGAAACTCTGGCTGTATCCTTTGGTCATAAAAAGAAATTAAAACTGCATATAACATTCAGTACCCTGTAATCCCACTGCACAGCCTTGTGCCTGCATAAATCAGAGCCTCTCATGAATATTGCACTGTACCTGCAGCTGCCTGACCCGCATGTTTAAAAAAGATAAACAATACGAAAACAAAGCGGCAGTCACCCAAGGGCTTCACGAACAGCACCTGCTTGCTGAGAGCCTGAAAGGTCACCGAAAGCAACCCGAGAAGCACACGGATCTCAGGGACCCGATCAAAACCTTCAAAGGAGGAGAGAGCGCGCATTTTTCCTTCCTCCCTTGCAACAGTGAGGAAAGCCCTGGAATACATGGCAAATCCTCTGGCAGGAGCTGTGTGGCCGTGGCGAGGGCCAAGCTGCCGAACACCCGGAGAGCGGCAAGGAGCAAGGAAGAAAAGCTATTTTATACGCCTGCGGGGAGGAGCAAGACCCGAGCTTTAACAGTAAAGTGCTTTTCCACCAGAAATAACACACAAAAGTTTAGGATTACATGTTTTGTCTTGGTTAAAGATAAGGATCCACTCCACTTCTTTTTTTTAATCCCAAAATTTTACAGAATAAAAATCTAGCTTCTTGTCTGTCTCCAAAAGAGACACCAGGGATAGCTGCTATTAGCAACGTCCCCAGAGACCTAGAAAACCCATCATGGTGTTCAGGGCGGGGGGTTTGATGCAGAATCTTCAGTAACGGGCAACAAAACAATTCAGCCAAGACATCCCCCTCTGTCCCCTCCGCCTGCCCCGCTCTGTGTGCTGCTCAGCAGGTCTCGCTCCCAGGATCTGTGCCCAGGAGCAGCACAACGGCAAGTGAGAGGCCGTGAAAAGCGTGGATGGATCGGATATCACCAACCAGGATTGTCACTCTCTGGCCATTTTCTTGCTTTGCAACCTTTGCCAGGTTAGCTTGCTTCTGCCTCTGTTTCCCCATTTGTGAATAGTAAAGCTTTAGCTACTTCAAACTCCTTGGTGTTCACCAAGCGCCCGAGAAGACACCTGAGCTTAAACCTGCACGATTTTACATAGTGCCTTGTATAGACTGGCTGCACGCTACCTTCCCACCAAAGAGTGGATTTTTTACTTTAAGAACAGCAACCCCCTTTCAGCTCCTCGCGTCGCAGCTTCTCCTACATCCACCAGAAACACAGCGCAGCACTGCACCCCCCCCCCGCTGTATTGCAAAATCCTGCCTCTTAAAACGTGAAGCAAAGGTTTGTACTGTAGCCAGTGAATGCTGTTAAAAGGGTATCGAATGCTTTTTCCATTGCCGTTAATTGAGTGAAGAGAAAACAGACTCCGCTGCTGTCATATCACATCAAAATAATTAGCTCGACTATAAATAGCTCAGCTTACTCACTTTTTTCTTTTCCTCTTTTTTTAAGGTCAAGACTGCAGCCAAACGGAGTAGCAGCACATCCCAGAAGAGCGTCCCTCTCCTCTGCTTGGGTTCAGGCAAAACAGCGAGACGAGGAAGCGCATCTGTAATCAATGATCCCAAGGCCACACAATTACATCATAATCAGGGAAATAATTAGTCCCATTTAGGTAGGAAGAGGGGGAAAAGAGTGTTAGCAAGCTCACACCTATGCAAATTTACATTAGCTTAATTAACGAGCATTTTCAAACCAATTTTATCTAAACTGCTTTTGTTTTTGTTGGATGATGCTTCTGTATCAAGTTAGATTATTCTTTAATCACTTCAGCATTAAGCAGAGCTTCTACACGAGCAAAATGAGTAGGACATGCTGTGACACCAAGGCATTTTCCTCACCTTAATTAAGGGGTTTCACAGCCCCAGGTGGTGGGAGCCCTGCCCTTGCGTTTGCTGAGCTGAGCCTGGTCCCCTCTGTCACTCGTTAGAGGTTATATCCTGAATATCCCAGTACCTCTGGATGGCACTGTATCAAGACACTATAAAAAGCACTAGGAATAAGCAGTTGTAGCAACACTGAGCACAGTGCAGGCTCTTTTACCCTGCTCCTGGACATATAAAATAAACAGCTGTAAGAAAGCTATTTATTGCCTGACCCAAACGGCAGCCACGCCGTGTTCCCACACCTTGCCTGCTGCGTTAGCTTTGCCGTCATTTCAGAATTGTCACCGTGGCACAGCAATTAATGTCTTCAGTAGCCAGCAGATTACATCCACAAAAGATGTGTATGATTTGTAGCAGCATTAATGGGAAGAGGGCCGTGAGGTTTCGGTAAGGGCGCTCTGGCAGAGCTGTCTGCGTGAGGGTATCGCTTCCCCTGGGAAGCCCTGATGCTTATGGCTGCACTTCGGTATCAAACTCCTTTGGACTGATGTTTATTTTGTGCAATACAGAGTCTCAGTTCCAGTCCAAGGGTTGCATAATGGTGTATTTAGATCCATCCCTGGCCACTGTATGAAAACTGAAATATTCCTTTTCTTCCTTCGCAACTTCCCAACTCTTTGTCACACCGTAAATCACAGAAGCCTCCCCGTGCTCGCTCAGGGCCTTTCTGCAGCAGCGTGCAAGGGGGAACTGAAGTCTCTCTCCCCTGTTCAAAGCAAAAGAACATTTTCTGCAATTGTTGAGTTTTCATAGGAGCCAGTGGGAGATAAATATCCAGTTTGAAAAATATATTTGCGCTCAGGCAGGTCTGGCAGGTCTTCAAGTGGTTCCTGACCTACTCGCAGATATTTTTTCCTGCCTAGTCTCACATGCAACCGTATTTTCCAGATACGTTCATCTACCTGCCGTATGCAATGATGTATAACCCCGAAGAAAGTGGAGTAGGTGATTACCTTTCCCTAGTCAAGTGCAGCAGAAAGGTCAGATTTAATATGAAGCTGAGGGGCGATGAAATGACACAGAAAATGTACAAAAATAGAGCGTAGCCACGTGGAGCTGCTCGTCCGGGTGAAGCACCCGGCAGCCCAAAGCCACCCTGCATCTCTGCAGGGCTCTTCATCGCACCCGGGTCTTAGGTTTGGGGCCTGGCTCCACTTCCACTGGAGATGTGTTTTTAGGAGGATGCTGGGGATCAAGCAGGCGAATCCTTTTCACCCGCGTGTCTCTCGGCCCCCCTGGAGCCCCCTCCCGCACACACCCCTGGCCCCACGCACCCACCACACCCCCACGCCCCGCATCCCGGGCCGGGCTCCTTGCACCCTCAGCAGCCTCCAGCGGCCGCTCCCGCAGGAGGGGACCCGGGCTCCGCTGGCGTTGTCCACAGCTTTGGCAATGGAAAAGACGTTTTTCCCCAGTCGCCGGCTGGCAGAGGCTGGGGAGCTGCCACGCGGCGGGTACGCAGCGCGGCGGTTGGGTGTTTCCGTCCCGGCAGTGTCCGTGTCTGGGCGTTGCTGGCCCCCGACAAAACAGGCAGATTGCTCGTGGAAATGGAGATAAATGCACAGTGTGGCAGCTCCCGGCGTCCGGAGGAGCACAGCGGCAGTCCCTTTCCGTGCCCTAAACGCAATGGGATATTTCGCAGCCTCTATGTCCAAATTACATTTTGCTATGGGCGTGTTTCTCTCCAAGTCCCCCCTAAAGCCTGCAGCAGATTTCGAGGAGAAGTTCTGGCCCCTCGCTAGAGTTTGAGCCCCAGATGCAAAGCACTTCTGTTAAAGATTCCAGATCAGCCACAGAACACAGGAGCGCTTTTAAAAATAATTTCACAGTTGAAAACTAGCTCCTGCTTTTACTCTCCTGCCTCATTTTTGAATTCAGGGTTCAAAGTGCCTCTCCAAAGTCAGCGCCAGGCAGACCTGCTTGGAGGGATAACTGCCTTGAAGGCTATGGGTAAGCTATCCAACTTGGAAGTGGTTACTCCCAAAGTTAAGAAAGAAAAGTTTCTGGAGCTATCTATGGTAGGTCAATAAGAAATAATGAAGAATTGTTTCTTTTAAATACAAAGAACAATTCAGTCATAGTATGACTCGTGATGGAGACATTATGAAGGTTATCAGATTAAAATCTGCATGCCAACTTCTTTTTAATATTGAAGAGAATTGTAACAATTTACTGTCCGTGCTAAAGCCTTGGCTCCCTGGAAGCGTACCCTGCCTTGCTTCTGCTGCCCCATATCTGCCTCTGTCTTTTAAAGGAGTGCCATGAACCACACTCTAATAATAATTTTTTAAAGAATTACTTCTTTCCTAGGAAGTCTGATCAATCCCAGTTAAAAGTGAACTCTGTGAATGTGCCAAATATTTAGAGAATAAATCTAAACCCCAGTAGTGATCTGCTTCCTTTATCTAGAGACATTGGGTGTGATCCAGATTCCGGCACTGCCCATCATCTCCTGTGGGCCCACGGTGTGCAGCTTCTCAGGGGAGTTTTTAAGGAAAAAGAAAAATTGCAAGTAAAACCCAAAACATATTCAGAAAAACCACTAACAGCTAATTCTGGCCAGCTAGAAAATCTATATGTGATCTAACCCAGTCATCTAGACCTTCCCTATTGAAAATCTGCTTTCTGGCAGGGCCCCTTTGAGCGCACCCCCCTTCATCTGACATCCAGCACCGCTAACCAAAGAGCTGGTTTCAAACCTCTTTAAGACCCGTACGAAGAGTCTAGGCCCTGCAGCAAGTTTGGCAGTCAGCACTTTAAAAAATAAACGGAGCTACAGAATGATGATTTGCATAGTGCATGGTGACTAAAATTAGCCTGCCTCGACTCCATCTCGAGAGGAAGTCTGACTTGGCACTGCAGTTTCAGGTTTCTTGGCTTGAGGAGAAATTCATAGCATCCGAGGAACACAGACGCGTCTTCTGTGCAGTCCTGCTCCTCTTGGCTGCCACTAGTCTCCAAAGCTACATCTCAAAGCTTTCCTACAGCACCAGCAAAAGCCTCATTCTTCCCAACATGGGAAACCAGAGTACGCTGAAACCTGTGAAAGCCCTGTTTTCACTATGAAAATGTTTAGAGGGTGATTTATTAAGGAGAGAACATGTTGCGGGTCACAAGGTGGTCTGTCCTGCGTGTAGGAAGGATAAAACCTCTCCGGGAGTTAATCACCACATGAGACAGAGGTTTCTTAAAGCAGAGGTGTGCTGAAAGGCGCTCTGCAGAAGACATACACAGTGTGAAGTTGTTTTAGGATTGGGAAGTTAACCTTCCTTAGCTATTGGATTAACATGAGATACCCCAACTTGATTCTCAGTCGTTGCCCCACATCATCCTTGCGTAACAGCTTGCGTTCCTCTGTCATAATTTTAATATTGTGATTTGGCTAGCCAAACAGCTCGCATACTCGTTCTGTCTCATTTAGTTCTGCAGATGAACAGATGTCCGTAGGAGATCATGCTAGTCCACCATGGATGTCTCCAATGAATTTAAATTATTCAAAAAGTCAGTCATCAGCTAAGTGCTAAGCTTTTTTTTTTTCTCTCAGCCATAGCTTCTCTCCCTGAGATGTATAAATAATTCATTTAGTTACGTAGTGGGATCACTCAGGCCCTGTGCTGCGGAGCGCTGCTTGCCCAGATCCCCTGCTCACCGGCTGCACCCATGCAGCTTGGCACGACCGTGTTTCATCCGTCCTCCTTTGGGATCGGGGCCTGTGGACTGTGATTCACAAGGGTTTGGTTCCTCTGTCCCTGCGAGGTTCCACGTACCTTTGAATCTGAGATCGTAGCTACCAGAGGTTCATAGCTTAATGCTTGTATTAAATTTGTGCAGAACAAACTTGCTGTAGTGATGATCCAGTTAAGTATAATTTTTTATATTTTATATGAACCTAAGCCAGCATCTAATTTCATTTTCTGCTGTGTTGTAGAATTGAAAGGTAATGTTTCACTCTTTAAAATACATTTAAAATTATTTAGTTACTACTTTGACTACGATATATATCTCGTGGAAGGAACCCAGAGTGAAAGCTCTCCGATGTGCAGAGTCTTGGCTGGTTGCAATTAGGAACAGAACAGCCCCATGACATGAAATCTGATGATGCACTGAACTTCTGACCTATAGCAGAAATCTGATCGTCACGACCCAGCTGCTTCTTCATTTCAGCCCTGTTCAGGAAAACAAAAGTCTTCGTTCAACATTCAATTTTCTCCACCCTTCAACACTGGAATTTTTGTATGATCTGAATTAACTATGCCAGACTTTGAAGGTAAAAGTTATAAGTTGCTGAGCGAAATCCATGGTGTCTTTCTGTTTCTTTAGCTATTGTCATTAAGCCTTCTGCTGCTCTGATGAGGCCCTACAGGAAAATGAGGTGCAACCGCGTCCAGCTTCACTGTGGTTTAAGCAGAATAAAATACTGACTCTAGTATTACTGGGTTAGTTTTTTTCTGGATTGGAGGCAATCATTGCTTTTTGCCAACCTTAGCCACATTCTCTGCTCCTAAGTCTAAGAATTAATCTGAAGTCCTTCTTCAGGATTCCTAATATCCGAGGCAAAGTTTGAGCAAGGAGCAGACTGCCCAAAGTTTAATTACTGTGCCGCGGTGGTGAGTTGGGGTAGAAGTACCCAACAACCTGCGGTGTGTCACAGCCATGGAGCTGACACCTCTGCACTGCTGTGTGAAGATAATTAGTTCTTAAAAGACCTGCCACCATGCTGGATGGAGTCCAGTGCAGCAGCCCTCCTTATCTGAGTTTCTGCTCAACTTTATGCACATAACCTCTTGGCTCATCGGCAGACAACCTCCATGGGAGCCAAGACTGCGTAAGAGGACGATGGCTTTACCCACCCACGCTTCTGATAAGCTAAAAACAGACTGAAGGTCTAAGTCAAATACACTTAAGCATGTGATAAAATTCTTTGCTAAACTGGGGCCTAAGTCAGTGTGATCTTAGGGTGGAACTCAAATAACTGCTCTTGGAGGAGGAAGAACGGGCACAAGAACGGAGCCAAAGATTCTCCTGGGGTGAGTGGCAAGAGCCTGAGCAAATGGGGAAACAGCACGATCCGAGAGAAGGAGGGATTGCATGACTGGCTCCGTGGCTGTGGCTTGGGAGGAGGAATTTCCTTGTGGGAACGCTGCCAGGAGGGTGAGGAAATCGCTTGCTTTTCTAAGCAGAAGCATCTAATAAAGGCGGGGTGAGAACAAAGGTTCTTGCCTGTGCTGTAGGCGGGCTCACTAAGACGTAGCACTAGTGGCGCTTCGAGTTGTGTTGTCTAAAATTGCGTGCTTGCTTTAGACTTTTAAAAGTAGGGTAAAGTAATAGAGTTCATTTCTCGTAAGCATCTGTGATTGCCACTCAGGAGGTCTATGGCAATAGCTTGTGTGGTTGAGAATAAAAATAGCCGAGGTCTAAGATATCAGTCCCAGATTTCATCTTAAGTTCTGGAGACCAAGTGTTAGTTAAGTCCCTGGAGCTCCTCACCACAACAAGCTGCTTCTGCTGGGCTGCCTGCTCCCTGTTTCTGCACTTACTTTGGGGCGTCCTCTCAGCTCCTTGTTCTCAAACAAGCTAAAACTTCTTCATTGTGAAATAAGGGAGAGTTTCTGTCCCTCTGAAAGTATTTGTGGGAAAGGTGTGGGAAGACTAGAAAAGATGATCAATGCTTAAATGTTTCCAGCTTTTGTCCCTTTTGGAAAATAAGTAAACTGCAATCTGGATAGCAGGGACCTTAGCTTCCCTGGAGAACATTTTAATACATCAGGAACTAAACACTGAAATTGGTAGAGCTGTGTGTGCAAGAACCCAGCTTCACCACACACAAAGACACATTGGATTGAGCCAAAAAATCTGGGAAAGATGGAACCAAACAACCTTCCAAAAATGAGCCAGTTCCCCCAAGGGGGCTTTTGGGCACGGTGCTGGCTGAAAAGAGGCTTGGAGCTGTGCAGAGAAGCCGGTTTTGGAGATATTCCTACTACACAGAGGGAAAGAAAACTTCGTGCCTGAAGGATCTCTGTGATTACATCTCCATTTCGTAGGCACCATCTACAACTGGTTGGAACCTAAAAATGGTAACTGCTTCTGCTCAGAAGAGACAGCAGCCTCTTTTCTCCCCTTACACCAGAAAAAAATTGCTTTGAACTGACTCTTCTAGATAAATAGCACTTAGAAGTAAGTGTAGCGCTCATGATGAGTCTAGTGTAGGGGTTCACAGTCACTTTTCATGCCAAGGATCACAAATTAATTAAGAAAATCTTGTCGCTTGGAAACTCTTCTCTTCACAGTCGCATCAAATCACTGTAGCAGTAACTTACATGGAAAAATAACATTAGGGATATTTTTATTTTTAGCTGTCTTAATGAAATATAGCAGATGGAAATAAAGAGAAGCCCGTCCTATGTGACTAGCCATCTGTCTGGGGATCAGCAACAAGTATTTCATGGATCACAGCTAGAAAATTTGTGGGTAATTAATGTCAGTCTTCAAGCTACCTTACAATTCTTCTCTGTCTGTATTCTACTCCATAGAGTGGCTTTCAAATGCCGGCCATGAGAGACATGCTCATAGCCCCACGTTTAGCTCTAGAGTACCAAACCCTGGGCTGAGCACCATCAGTTCCCTGTAATCCCTCCCTCCCGCACAGATCTGCAAAGCTGTCAGCGATCGCGTAGCCATCCACTCACCATAAGCTCCACCACCAAGATCCTAAGGACTATTCCAGTTGATCTAAATTTGCCGTAAAGACATTCACATCCCGCCCTCAGTTCTGTAGCACATCAAGCACTGGGACCACTGGGACCTGTACTAGGCGTGTCACAGAAACCAGGTTACAAACCTGAACACCAAGCACAGAGCTGTTACCTAAAACTAATTTTTTGTGTTGGGTTTCTTGCTGACGTGCAGCTTTTCCAGGTTCCTTAACTAGCTAGCCTGGAATCTAGCTCTTCAGAAGTGCTCCGCCGCCTTCTGTGCTGTTCAGTTGGAGGAAGCCTGTCTTGTTTGATGACACCCTAAACAGACACACAATCCCGAACGCTGCTAAAGGTCACGCAGCCCGGGCTTTTGGAGGCGAGATGCTTACTCAGTGCTGTCATCGTTCTGCTCCCTCACTGCTCACACATGCCGCATTACGGCTGCAGTTTGTTCTCCCTTTCCTTTTTGGGAAAATCAATGCCTTGTCACAAGAAAGTTTTTATATTTCACCGTTACAGAGTATTGCTTATTCTTCTCCGGTAACAGGATGTTGTTATCAGGCTGTTTTAACTTGGTTTATTACCTCCACTCTGCCAGCTCCTACAATTCACTTGATACTGTTTTGGTTATTTTTCTGCTTTGATTTAAGAATGCTCTGCTTCAAGACTACACTTTAAGAAATGCCCTGAGGAGCGGAGCCAAGGGAGTCATCAGCTTATTTACTGGGCTGTACGAAGCCCTGCCCGGTGCCTTAGGAAATACCTCTCTTCCTGGAAACCCACGGCTAGCTGGTAAAACTCTATGACATAAACATAATTAATCTTCACAAAACCCTAGACGCGCCATATCTGAACCTGAAGTAGCAGGTGGAAATTGTGTTATTCCTCATACAAGGAAAGTGTAGGAAATCCTATTTATAGAACTACCAAGTTTTTGGCTACGGCTTCTATTACTTTTGTGTCCCTTTTCTTTCCTGCTGAATGGGTAAGCAGTCTCAGTTTGCTGACAAATACCAAGTATCTGCAAATATGTTTCAGTCAATCCTTTACAAGCTTGCGGGTACAAGTGGTGGAAACGTCCCTTTGACTCCGTGGCAGTAACGTCACCATCTCATCCTTCTTCCTTTCGCCCATCCTCGGTTAGCTGAAGGCACCGGTGCCGGCTGTGCTTGGCGGCGGGGTCGAGCTGGCCAGCACGGCCGCTGGTGCTCTGCAGCATCGAGGCGTCGGGCTGGGGGAGCCGGGAGGCCATCAATCAGCCCCTCCCTTTCCAGCTTTCCTCCGAAAACGCCTGTAAGGAAATTATTAAAATGCATCCCCACTGACCCCCCCTCGGCCTCCTCCACCGAGGTGTAAATTAGAGGAGCAGATGTGTGAGGGTGGTGTGTGCCACTGCTCCAGCGCTGCCACCCGCCATGCCCGCGCCGCGGCCGTTGGACCGCCAGGCTCGGCCCTGCCGGCTCTGGGCGGGGGGACATGGCTGTCAGCAAGCAGTGTTTGGCTTTGGTAGTTTATCTGCCTTAAAAACGGGGATTGTGTACCCTTACCCACTTCATAAAGAAATTGTGAAGACCTCTAATTAACACGCGGAAGGGTTGCTAGAGAACTAAGCGAGACCTTATGAGATGTAAAATGCTGTTTGCTTTTTAGTGAGGAAAGGATGAAGGGATAATCTTAAAAACAAACATACAGGCAGTGTCATGTGCCTTCTGCACGTCCTTTGCCATAGCTCAGTGCCTGTTCGGGTTCCCTGCGCACAGCTGGGGGTGCGCACGCCGGCTGGAGGGGAGGGATCGAGCGTCTTTGGCCCTCTCGGGGCTGGGCAGACGTAAAGCGAAGGGGCAGAGATGCTTGCTGCCCAGAGCAGAGCGATCGCTGCTCCTCTCCTCTGCTGCACTGCTGGCTGCACTTTGAGAATATGTACGGCCAGAAGACTGACTTCCCTGATATTTTATATCCAAATTAAGGCAGGAAGATGGCAGGGTGGCTCTGGATCTCTCCTTCCTTTCCTCTCCTCCTAAAATTTCAAGCAGCCAGAAGGTTGCACAGAGCCCAAGATGAGAAAAATTTCTTCATAAGCTTTGCCTCAGCCAAATCCCCCAACAGTTAGCTCAAAAGTAGTTTTTGAAGAGCTGTTAGCTCTTCAGCGTGGTTTCTGTTCCAACCCCAGGATGAAGGCTGAGCCTTTTGCAATGGAAGCAGCACGCCGTTGCCCGCAGGGCTCTGCTGGCGAGGCTGGTGCTGCCGGCAGGTCGCAGCAAGGCAGAGCGGGGCGCAGGCTGCAAACCCGCCCCAGCACGAGGCCCCGGGCTGGCCAAGCCCCCCGGCCGCACCGTGGCTGCTGGCTGAAGCGGCTGGTTGGAAGCCAGTTTGGGGCGTTGGGCACACACGTGGGTCCCTGCCACATGCGCATCCCCGTTTGCCTCCCCAGCACCACGAAGAGCCTTTGCCAGGTCCTACGTTACCTTCTTTTTTCCACCCACCTCAGCCTGCTGTTGATGGTACTCGTAGCAGCAGCCAGGCAGCACTGAGCTCGTTTCAAAATCCACCCCTGCTCTCATGGCCAAATTAACCTCCCAGCTATCCAGGAACCGGTAACAAAACCTCCTGGCTTCACGGGCTCGATGGTCTGTTAATGACGCACAACACGATCATCCGCCCTCGCCACGCTGCCATCCCACACAAAGAAATCCAAGCCTTTTTATGATGTATTTAACCTGGAGCTCTAACCCCCTATAGGGATATGGCTGGGCTTTTCAAATGAGACCCTGGGAATTTGTTGCTCAATTCCAATTGTGTTTCAGGGGATTTGGCAAATAACTCACAGCCTCTTTTAAAAACTCAGAGAACGGCAATGGAGATAATTTGCAGGTTATCCACAGAGGCAGACTGCTCGAGGTTCATTACAATACCAGTTAAATGTTATTTGTCTCATTCACTGTCTCATTCTAGTTACTCATTTTCCCTGGAAAGCCAGAGTTGGACACAGGAGTTGGCTGGACAAGGTTCTTCTTTCAACTGTCATTCTCCGTTTAGAAATAATACCTAGAAATATATTTTTCTACAGAGTCTTAAGCCGCCAGCCAGGGCAAACAACTGCTTATTACAGGAGCGCAGATCCAAAGTTTACCGCCATTCATGGGGAGCTGGAGCCAAGGCTCTGGTTTGGCTGGTGATGAAGAGAGGCGAGTAAAGCCGAGTAAACCCAGATCCGAACTCCTCCTGGTGTCAGCAGCCAGGGACTGGTCTGCTTCCAGCTTATCTTCACAGAAGCCCATGCTCTGAGCTGCAAAGTTAGTTGTGAAGCAGCACAACAGAAGTGTTTGCATAAAAATGCCTTGCTGTTAATGACAGTAAATAAATACACAAAGTAAGACCTACTGTGCTAAAGAAAACTGCACCTGAGCGGTGATATTTTGAGCCCTGAGCTGCACCCCCAGGATTTGCACCCTGGGCTTGCCACGTAGCTGCCATCCTGGCGAGGCAGCCAGCACCCGTCCCGGGCTTTTCTGAAAGCACCGAGTGTTTCCTGGGCCGTGATCCAGCCCCCGGGGCTTGGGTGGCTGGTTTAGGTGACACGCAGCACAGCTGCTCGGGGCGCGGGAGAGCGGCAAGAGCAATGCGGACGGCGCGTGTGGTGCCTTGGATCCAAGGAACCACAGCTGACCCAGCGGCAAGCCCCGGCAGGCACCGCTGCTCTGCCTGTGAACGGGCAGGGAAAGGAGCTTTGCAGGGGAGAAGACCACCCGGTGCCTCGGCTGGGTGCTCCTCCAGTGACACAGCAGCCACCCTCCGTCGCAGAGCAGATTCTCTCCCTGATCCCTCGTTTCGCTGCACGGACACAAATCCGAGCTGGCCTTTGCTGCTGAGGGAAAAGGGCAACTGGGTGTCTTTTCTCTGTCAACCCTGTCTTGACCCTTCACATGTTGTGAGTTAGCAATTCCCAGTATTTTCTGAAGCCTGAAGGCCGCTGAAGTGCAGCCTGTTCCCTGCCATCGACCTTTTAATGTTAATGTTTGAGGACTGTTTTCATCACAGTAAGAAGCTATAAAAGAAAAAGCCCCAAACCCCAGATTTTCTTCTAACCACACAATGCCAGGAGGCAGATTTAGAAAAATACGACTGCAAGCCTTTGCGCAGATAAAGTTACATTGCAGAGAACTCCATCCTACTCTTCAGCACTTCAGTTCTCATTTCCAGTAAAACGTGCCCACTGAGCTGGGGTGTTTCCCAAGCAAAAGCCTGTTTCTGAGCCGTCTTTTCGGATGCCATTCCAATGGGCACGCGCCTGAGTGCTCTGCTGAACCTCTGTCTGCCAAAGTACCTCCCAGCTAAATACCTGGTAGCTGCTGGAGCTGAGAGCATGGAGGATCCTTATGGGACAGATCTTTCATAACCCACTCAAAAATCTAAATATAAGCAAACCAGTTCCTGCTGGTATTGGTTTTACCTGCCGTGGCCAAAACATCCTCTTCCATTTCCAGACTTGCTGCCTTCTTGCTTAGGACCAGGATGATAATCAGGCTCGTGAGGTTGGAGGATCAGCAAGTCCAGGCTCTCATCTCTCTTCCTCGGTACTCAGGAATTCTACTCTGTGGTCTGTTTTACCCATACCCTAAAACAAAAGCGGTAACACATGAAAAAGGCAGCAAAAGCGATATCCAAATGCCCTGTGCCTAGGGAAGCGCGGCAGCCCCTGTGTACCCACTACTCTGCCAGCTATTAAGGAGTTTGGTTGCTGTTTCTGTGGAGCTGGGTGCTACGGCGGGTCCCCTCGGTCGCCCTCGCCGTCCCGGGCCACAGGCTCGCGCAGTGGTACCGGCGTCCTTTCAGGACATGTGTGTTTTGGTTTTACTCATTGATCAAAAATAGCCAGCTTGCTTTATTTTCACATCCGCTTCGGTAGCGCGGGGTCAGGTGGGCTTTGTGTCTGTCTCACAGTGCTGGAGAGCAGCCGGAGTCTGGAAGGTTTTAAGAATATTTTGTGCAATGGAAAAAATCTGTGGGGTGAGTGGAGGAGGGACCAAGCCAGGAGAAAATTGCTGCTGCTTCCAGCCACAGCTCAGCAAGGTCCATCATGAACATAGCTCTTACCGAGTGCTTTTCACACCCTTATTTTTTTTTTCAGCCCATAAGCAAAAGTTGAAGTTGTGTTCCCAGCCTAGAAGAGCAGCACCAAGGCAGTGCTCTCTGCAGAACAGCTCAAGTTTATCTCACTTGCCTGCTTGAACCTGCTTCTCTTACCCAGTTTGTACGTTCAGAGCTACAGGGACAACCCTACTGGCAAACCTCAGAGACCGCCTTGCCCGGGGGGTCTGGTGAACCTCCTTGTAGTAACTAAACACAAATAGAAAGACCTTGCCATTGCCACCCAAAGTAGCAGGTGGGAAGACACAACGCCTCCATTTAATCATACTTTACAGTCCAAAGGATTAATTGCCCCGTTCACATAAGGGCTAGTGGAGCAAAAGAAGCTTTTGGAGGGTTGAAGTTTTGGCCCCATCACTTGGCTGTGCGTCTGGCCCTCCCGCACCGTCTGCTTTGATGGCAATCTCACACGCAGGGCCGCTGCGTGCTCAGAGCCCTCCACTTCCCCGCGCCATCCGCAGACAGACGCCGGCGGGGGCCGTACGTCACCAGCCTGCGCTTGCCAACGAACCAGCAGAAACACCAGGGTGCTGCGCTGGCTGTGCTCTGCCTGTCAGTCACGGAGGCTCACGCTCCTTTCTGGTATCCGTACCAGGACTGCAGCCATCCACTCTCTGCTGCTAAAACTTGAGCCTCTGTCCGTGCAGCCTGCTGGAAGCATCCAGCTGGGAACGTCTCGCACAGAAACCCCAGGCTTGCTCTCCCCCCTGCCTGGAGCGGCTGCGAGAGCAGCCAGCAGCAGGGGAGCTAGATCGTAAAAAGTGCACTAAATAAACCCAATCTTAGCACCAGGGTTGATACAAAAAGCCATAAAAAGCAGGGACAATAAAAAAGAAAAATGTGCGGCAATAACAAATCCCAGAAGCTGACATGAAAGGATTTTGTTTGGAAAAGACTGCCTAAAATTCCCTGTCCTGAAGGTGATGGGCATGTCCCGTCCGAGCGGGATTACCGCTTGCACATACGTGCATAGGTCAGCTTGTGTTCATAGCCCTGAAACGTTCCTGTCAGTCACACGCTCCACAAACACCAGCAAGATTCGAGATGCTGCTTCCCCCCCGCCCCAACGCACCCCTGGTGCTGTTGCATCTGCTTGTTCCATCCATCGCTGGTCCTGTCCTCACCTTCGCCCGAGCGGATGTCGCAGGAGGAGAAATATAATGAAGCCTGGCAAATTCGTTTCGAGGTGCCCAGATGCCTTGCACCACCTTGACTGTATTTCCCACGCCTTAACGAGCAGAGGGAAAGCCAGCGCCTGTGGCTGGGCAGCACCGACGGCAGCGGGGGCCGCGGGCAGCCCCTGCCTCGCTGCAGAGCCGAGGGGCTTCGCTCTCCGGCGCGGGGAAGCATCCTCCCCGGGAGCGCATCCTGCCATGGCTTTCGGAGTGCTGCCGTGGGTTTGGAGAGGACTCGGTTTCCAGCGCTCGTCCCCTGTGCACGTCCTGGCTGCCCATACACAAACGTCAGCTGTGATTTCCCTTTGCTCGCTCCCGGGCCGTGTGCTTGGTGTGTCACGGTTACGCGTTCGTACACCGGCCCCGCATCGTTACTTTGTGCGGCTGCTCCTGGATGCGTGCTTGGTGCGGGACGGGCAGGAATACAGCCGTGCTCGGGCAACGCCGTCACGGGGGCTGCACGCCCGAAGTCAGGATTAGCTCTGTGCCTGCAACACAGACATCCACCAAAAACCTCCGAAAAGGGCATTTCTGTGTTGCTGTTTTGCAAGAAAAGCCTTGTTCTTCTGTAAAACGTTGCGGGAGACTGAAGCCTGCAGGGCCAGGCATTTACGGACCGGCGGTTTGCATGGAGCAGCAGGGCTGCATTCGCTCCCTGCAAAAACCTTTCATTCCCCTGCCCAAGCCTTAAATCCCCCCGAGGGCCTTCGGCTGAGCTCCTGGGCTGCAGAGAGAGAAGGGGTGGTGCGGAGGGGATGGAGTGGTGCTGGCAAGGCTGGGGACGGTGGCGAGCAGGTGGGAGAAGTGGCACTGCCGGGAGGGAGCCGGAGGCTGCCTGTGTCACCATCCTGCTGGCCCAGAGGGGTGCTGGCTCCGGGGCAGGGTTTTCCTGGCCGTGTCCGTGCTGTGTGCCCGCTCTCCAGGGAACCGGGCGCCGGCTGCCCAGGCAGTGGCCAGGAGCCGCGGGGTGTTCCTTACCCGGCCCCGCTCTCTGCCGCCCAGCTCGCTGGGTCCCTGCCAGCGGCCCTGGGACGGGTGATGCAGCACTGGTCTCCCTGGCGGGAGCGGGGACGGACTCGGAGCTCTTCTCACACTTGTGTCCTTGTCCCCCCCCCACTCCCTCGTCTCTGCATGAGCCCACTGCGTTCGTGCCAGGGGGACCACGCCAGTGTTGCATCTTCCCTCGCCAAGAGCACCCCAGTGTTTGCCAACCTTGCACCTCAGCCGTGCAAACCCCAAACCAACACCCCAAAACCGACATGACACCCCATTTCTGTGTCCTCAGCCACTTTTGGAAACAGCCAAGATGGACCCACCACGGCATCTGTTTCCAGCAGGAGCGGCCGTGCCCGTCCGGGCAGTGGCAAAGCGATGCCAGGGCAGCCGGGGGGATGCGGGTGCTGCCCTGGGACTGGGCTCAGCTTTTGGGCTCCACACGCTGCCTGGCTGCCCCGGCCGGGTTTCGGCTGCTGGCCGAGCGGAGCAGTGCCCGGCGCCCCGCGCCCTCGGAGCCGTCTCGTTGTGCCGCGTGGAGACAAAAATACTTCCCCAGCTGCTGCCCACCTGGTGCCTGGGACAAGTTTAGGAAACAGCAATGAGAAACTGAAAATAAAAGGCTCAAAAGGGAGAGATACAGGGCTCCCACCAGAACTGAGAACGCTAAAAATAGCGGTGATATGATCCATCAGAGCTATAGGGCATAATTAACCGCTCAAGTGTCTCTGGGCATGGAGCAAGCGCCTCTCCAGCAACAGGAAACTCACCCGGTTTAACAGCCGAGACGGCGTGTCCTGGGCCCCCTGTGTGCCACCAAAAATAGATGTACAGAGGGCAGCTGATGGCAGGCAGCCGTGGGGGGCTGCCCCCCTCTGCCCTGTGCTGGGGACCACCGCGCTGCCCTGACCCCCTGCCACGGCGGTGTGGGTTGTCCCGGGGCTGAGCCCCCCCCTCTCGCAGGGTGAGGAAGGGCCGGGAAGGAGCAGGCGGGCACCCTCACCCCCGCGGGCACACGCCTGGCACCATATTCCCGGTGGCTCTCGGGAGCTGCTGGAGATGGGGGGACAGGGAGCCTGCAGAAGCCTCGGGTGCCCCAGCCGTTCCCTCGTCGCGGTTTGGGAAGGAGAGGTCATCGCTGAGTCTGGAGACAACGCGCTCAGCGCCTTCTCGGCTGCCCCCCACCTTCCACGGAGACCCCCCAGCGCTCCCGGGCAGCCGTCCGCCCCTGGCTGGGACCAGCGCTGGGGGGGGGCTTGCTTGCAGCCCAAGCTTTTGTCCAAACCCTACTTGGTGCTCAAGGCAAGAGGCCGGGATGGGTCCTGTCCCCCCTCCGTGAAGCCCCTCGGGCTGTGCCGGCTGCCCCGCTCCAGCCATCCCAACACACCCACCCTGGGCAGGGCTGGGAGGGGCCGCCTGTTCCTCGGGGTGCCCCGTTTCGCCAGGGAAAAGTGGTTTTACGCCAGCGAGCTGCACTGAGGGATGTGCAGGAGCTTGTGAGGAGCGAGGGTGATAACGCTGCCATGGAGGGGGGTTCGGCTCTCGGCCCCGCCGCTGTGCTCACCCGAAGCCCTGCGGGTCCGGGGTCCGGCCGACTGCCCGGACGTGTTGAGTGGTCCCGGGGGTGGATCTGGCAGATCAAAGCATCAGAGTCAGGCAAAAGGCCCCTCTCAAGTCAATTTATGCCTGATGTTTAGTTTCTGCAAATATAGGATATTGTGCATGAGATTAAGTGGAAAGTTTCTTCTTTAATTCCTCTGGAAACAGAATTATTTAACTGAGCTGCTCTTCCCTGGAAACATTTGGCTCAAACATTACGACATTGCGATCGAGGAGAAATTCAACACCACAACAGCAGCGCTCAGCTAATCCATTTTCCCTTCTGGGACCGGGAAAGCTCAGCCTGGGAGATGGGTATTTAAAATCAGTTCAGCTCTAAGAATGAGTGGTACTTAAAACCAGAATGAAATAAGTAAGGATTTTAAAAACAAATGCATGACTTAATCAGTCATGATCCTGAGCAAAGTTACAGCAGCTGCAAACCACCCGGAACGTGGTGGGTTCTGGTGTTCCCCGTTACCCGTGAAGCCGCCCGACGTAAGCCGTGTGCTGGGAGCAGTCCCTGCCCGGCATGGCCGGAGCTGAGCTGTGTGGAAACACCCCGAGACCCAGCCGCCCCGAAGCCGCCCGGGTCAGCAGGAGAGGTGAGCACCAACATCTTTCCCAAAGCACATCTCAGCTCCCTTGGTCCCCAGCCAGACGCCGGCTCCCCAGCTCGCATCCCCCCACCCACCCCGCGGATCTTCCCTTCCCTCTCGTGGGGCTGCCCCGGGGGTCCTGCCCGGCCCAGCAGACGCACGTACCCCGTACGTTCCCAGGGGGAACGTTACACGGTGGGGAGCAGATGCAGCCGGACGCCTTGCGAGAAGGGCCGGCCGCACGGCGAGCCACGCGCTGGAGCTGCGCAGGGCGCCGGGGGACCGAGGCGCGACGGATCCCTTCTGGGTGCGAACAACCCAACCCTTCACGGCCCCCTCCGCATGGCCTATACAGGGTGTCTGAGCAGACCGAGGGGCACTGCGGCCATCTGGGGCTGAGATTTCGGAGAACTTCAGATTTCGTGGCCAGCAGAGTCCTGACCACCCCGAGCACAGCACCGGGACTGCGAGGAGACCGAAGTCGGCCGCATGGCCACGGCTCAGGGCGCGTCCCGGAGAGCTGCTGCGGCTGCAGAGCGAGACTGGGGCTGAGTCAGAGAGCTGGAAAGTCACACTCTTATTTTTCTCTCGTTCTCCCTATTTTTGGCTTCAGATTCTTGGATGTCTCCTGCCTACTCCCCAAATATGTGACAAGGAGTAGGTTTGAGATAGTAACAATATTAAAATGAGTCAGAGTGCAGCATGAGCTGAAAGTTAGCACAAACGCAGAATAAAAACCTCTCGGCAAAAACACCAGCCAGGGAGCAGCCAGGGTGGTAGGAGATCCTCAGGAAGGGCCCAGGGAGCAAAGGAGGAGCGCAGGGTCCCCGGCGCTGCACGGCTCAGGAGACCCAGGGGGGCTGTCACGCGTTAGATGAGCTCTGGTCAGGCTGAAGCGAGGAGGGAAAATCCAGAGAGGGATGGAAATGGTCAGAAAGTACGGGTTATGAGGAGAGAGGGGGAGATAGCCAGGGGCTGTAGTTGATGGAAGACCAAGGGAGATGTGGCATCAGTTTCCTGAAGTTAGTGCAAATAAGAAGGCAATAAAATTAATTTCTACATACGCTGACTGTGAAAAGGGTAAGACTGTCCTGACTTGCTTGGCCTGACCTCCTGAAGAGCCCCAGATGCAGGGACGCCTTATCTGTGACATTTAAATGCACGCCCAGGTCCGTGGTGAAGAAAGCTGACCTGCCTCCGGCATCACACGGGCCCCTCTTCCAGTTTCATTCTCCTCCAGCAGGGACACGGAGGCCATGCAGGCGGTGGTTGGTGTGACCGTGAGCTGGCCCAAGCTGTGGGACCTGGGGAAGGCAAGCTGGGACCCGAGCTCCGGGGACAGCAACCAGCGCCAGGAAGGAACCGACAGGCTGGGAAACGCTCGCCTGCCTCGTGCTGGTCCCTCGGCAGGAATGGGTTTGGGGAGGAGGCGAGTCATTAGCAGCTTCCAACTCCAGGCAATCCAAGGTAACGATAGCACTTCTTCATTGAGTGCCTTGGGGAAGAGCCCCAGAACCTCAGCCATAGAAAGCAGATTAATTCCCAGCGACCAGCTTAAAGGCTGCTCTTGAGCCAGATGCGTGAGCTGTAATGGGGCTGAACTGCAGGAGCTATGGGGCAGCACAGGGTACAGCACTGGCCTGGGGGAGGACCAAAACTTCATTAAAAAAGCGTGGAAGAGAGGAAATGCAAACAAGCCAAGCGTGAGAGGGCTCGATCCGACCCTGCAACAGGCTGAAACGAAGCAGCAAATGTCTCATAGTGTGTGCAGATGCCAGTCGAGTGGAGAAGACAGCAAACTGAGGTTATAACGAAGCGACAGCAGACATGGGAGAAAAATGGCTTAAAATCTTTGTGGCCAACGTTGGCCTTTGCCAAGAGGTGTGTTGCGCTGGGTAATGGCCCCTCGCTCCTGGTCAGGGCAGCGACCCAGCCCAGCGTGCTCATGTGCCGTGAGAAACAGCAAACCTCATGTTCATCTGGAAGAGGAGAAACCAGGGGCTTGTGAATAAGTCTTTTCACTGAGGAAGAGGAGGAAAGAAGGATGACATTTCCCCTGTTTGCCAAAGGTCCTGAAGTCTAGAGTTATTGTTGCCACCTTTGTCTTTCCTCGGTGGTAATAAAGGAACTCATGGTGCTTCTTGGGCAAATCTGATTTCTCTCCTGCCTTCTCCTGCCCTCGATTCAAGGCTTGCAGCGTTCTTAATCCCACAAGAAGTGACGTGGACGCTTCCCGTGGGCACAGGAATCGCCCCACTGAAGTCCTGTGCTGCGGCTTCATGTGGGTGCTTAGACATTTGCAGGACGGAGGCTGTCGAGCCCAGGGGTCTGTTCTGGGTGATGCGTCCCTGACGCCCGCAGCACCCCACAGAAACCAAACGTACCCAGAGCACGGTTTCAGAGCCACTCATCTAGCAGGTGTACTGAATTCGAAGCCTGCTCCAGGAGGCTCGATGCATGGCACAGTCTGGGTGCCCATCCTTGGGCCACCAGCTCAGGTCTCCACGTTTTGCTCAGCTCCAGCGCCTCTCACAGCCACAAACAGACCAGGACAGTCCCCGAATTGCCCTTACCAATAGGAAAAGTTTAACATTCCCCAAGTGGGTACGTTTGATAGAAACATTGAATTACCACACATCCTAAAGCATCCCAGAAATCACAGTGCTGTTGGGCAAATAAAATCTCCAAATAACTCCAAGCTACTAAAACCCAACAGGTTCGTGCACCCTCCACAGCCATAAAGCCTGCAGAAATAAAGATGCCGGATGCTGATGCTATTGAAAGGGAGGGCACAACAGGGTGTCCCCACGTGGTGATGTGGGCCTGGCCAAGTCCCTTGGTCACAGCATACACATGGCAATGCCTCAGCTTCTGCTTGCGCCCAGACTCCCTCGCGGAGCTTCCCGCAGAGCGCACGCGCCTGCTCCTGGGAGGAGGAGCTTTGCCCAGCACAGTATTGGTGTTCAGAGACTATCAAGTGGCTTATTCCAACCACATAGCCTTTTTTTATATTTTTAACCAGGAGCTATAAAACCCAGGAAATGTGGATTTACAGCCTCAGAGCTCTGACCTACCGGCTTATGTACGTATATTTACTACTGACCGTGGATGGGGCTCCCATCCCAGCGACCCGCTAAGCTCGTTTTGTGGCACTTCTTTATTTGGGCTCTGCTAAAGACACAGCGATGCTGGGCAGCTGGAGGGGTCAGTGCAGGGGGGGAGGCATCTGCTCCGAGGCGCAGGAGAGCCGGGCAGCCCCGACGTTCAGCTGCTCACGAGCAGCCTGGCTGCACCAAGTGGAAAAAACCCACCCCAGCCTTGGCCCTTGGTGTTTGCTGGGAGGACTGGTGAGAGCATTCCTTTCTTCGTGCCCTCGCCCATCCTTTCAGATGAAGGCAAGTCAAAAATCTTTGAATGGGTAGATTCAAGAAGGGGGGCTGCATCCACCTCTGCTTGCAGGAGGAGCTGGTCCCGGCGAGGAGGCGACCCAGGGCTTTGCAGGGTTTCTGCTGCGATGCCAGGCTGCGGGCATGACCCCAGAGCAACTCTCCATCACAAACTGCCAACATCACCTTGGAGGCTTCCCTGCCGATTCACTCCTTGTCCAGCGCTGACAAGTTCTTCCATTAGAGAGCAACAGCCCCTGATTACTGCCAGCGCTGGCAGCTTCAACCCACAGGGCATCGCTCCATCTGCCAGGAGTTTGCCCAGATTTGCCACCGACCCTGCCCAGCTCTGTCCGGGAGCTCCGAGCAGGACTGCAGCACCAGGCGTGCAGCCAGTTGGACCATACCTATGACAGAAATCAGTGCCCTCCTCTCAGGACTACTCCACTACACCCCAAATCTGCAAGTCCCAAGGCTTGTTAACCCTCCAGGCTGGCCTGGCTCCAACTGCTGAAACTCTGCAGGCAGCGGCAACCATCAGCACCCGCACCAGGACCCGCTGCCTCCACAGAGCAGCTCCCACCTTTGGGCCAAAACAGCCCAAGGCTGAATAATCCCAAACAACACCTGAACCAGCTGCAGGCCAGGATGTCTTCATCCCAACTGCACCCTTGAGAAAGCTGCTGCCATTGTGCAGGGTGATTCATGGTTGGAGGGGAAGGCAGGGTTTGCAACATGAGCGATTTATTTAGTTTTTGATGAGGAGTCACCAGAGCTGCTCAAGTTCAGCACATGCAGGGTGCGAGATATACTTAAAAATGGAATTTGTACAAACAAGAGAGGAAACTGCAGCAGCTGTGGAGATTTTCTCTTTTGGGGATCAGCCTGAGATTAGACCTGTATTTTATGGTGAGTAGATACTATCTTAAAGCAACACTGAGCAACCAGTGAGAAGTGTGGTCCAGCTTGGGATCACGCAACCCAGCTGCTCGAGGAGCAAGAAGCTCAGCAAAGTCTGCTTTAACTATAGGAGGAATATGGAAACAAATTGTCACTTCATCAGCAGGGCAAGCCCAGCCAGTGCTGCTGGCCTCCCTTCTTGACAACATGAAACACTCCTTGGGACTACTCTGACTGACTTCTCCTTTGTCTCATTTAAGATCACACCTTACGGTGCCTGCAAAACCCAGCTCACAGGACGGAAATGCTTTCAACACCCAAGCGCTGCCATCAGCCCAAAACACTGCTGCCAGCTCAGGCAGAGCTTTGTTCAAAGTCCTTCATTCCTCCAAAAAATCTCCTCCGCGCTTCCTTTTGTGCTGTTTCTGACCCGTTTGCATGATTCCCAGGCTGAACGACTAGCGAGGGCATGTCGGGGTGAAGAAAGCCAATGGGATCCTGGGGTGCATCAAGAAGAGTGTGGCCAGCAGGATGAGGGAGGTTCTCCTGCCCCTCTACACTGCCCTAGTGAGGCCTCATCTGGAGTACTGGGTCCAGTGCTGGGCTCCCCAGTTCAAGAAAGATGAAGAGCTACTGGAGAGAGTCCAGCGGAGGGCTACGAGGATGGTGAGGGGACTGGAGCATCTCCCCTACGAGGAGAGGTTGAGGGAACTGGGCTTGTTCAGCCTGAAGAAGAGAAGGCTGCGAGGGGACCTTATAAACGGTTACAAATATCTGATGGGTGGGTGTCAGGAGGATGGGGCCAAGCTCTTTTCAGTGGTGCCCAGTGACAGGACAAGGGGCAATGGGCACAAACTGAGGCACAGGAAGTTCCGTCTGAACATGAGGAAGAACTTCTTCCCTCTGAGGGTGACGGAGCCCTGACCCAGGCTGCCCAGGGAGGCTGTGGAGTCTCCTTCTCTGGAGATATTCCAGACCCACCTGGACAAGGTCCTGTGCAGCCTGCTCTGGGTGACCCTGCTTGGGCAGGAGGGTTGGACTAGATGACTCACAGAGGTCCCTTCCAACCCCTACTATTCTGTGATTCTGTGAAGCTGGCTGCCCCGATCTCCTCTGGGGATGCGGCATGGCGATGACCCCCCCTCTCCTGCGCTCCCCGCTGCCGGCACGCGAGGGGCTCGGACGGCTCCGGCCTCTCCGATAAGCCACGCAGCAGTTACAGCTACACCTTTCTATGAGTGCGGGCCAGCTGCAGGCATGCTGCCTTCCCAACGCCAAGTAGCTTTTGAGCACCAGAGTCTGGAGCCTCTTGCAAACTGGGACCATAGCAGGGCCCAGACTGGAAGGGTCTGAAGAGCCACAACTTTTCCCTTGAGGACCAGCCCTGCAAAAATCATGGTACAAGCTGCACTTCGCCTTGCACCCGAGCACACGCTACACACCCACCTCTCTGTTCACAGCTCACTGCAGCAGTTCAGCCCTGGCTTTGGCCAAAAGTTGACCTTTTGGACTTTATTGCAGATGGGGGTTGCTATGGTGAAACGATCTCCCGAGCACCCTGAAAAGTTCTGAGATTTTAAGAGCCATTTCTCGGCCAAAATGCTTGCAGAAGCCGGTCCTCTGACTTGCTGTGTCGAGCTGATGGCAGGTAGGTTTGACAGCACACCGGCACCGAGAAGACAGCCAGACTTTCCTTACCACATCGCACGAAGCCTTCACTCTGTCCTGGCGTTTTATAGCGATGGTCTTGCCAGTTGGGCATCGCCAGGGCTGTTTCTGGTGCCATCTCCCCCTCTCGAGACGTCCCTTCTGCTTTTCTCTTCCCACACACGGAAAACCACAGCCCCCCCGGGTGCCTCGAGTCTGGTGCTCTCGGTTTGCATCGCCCCTGCTGGGGGCTGATCCTGCTCCCCCCGCACCCCCGAGGTCCGGCAGGGCACAGGGACCCTGGCAGCAGCATCCTTCCTTCCCCGGAGGAGTGAGATACAGGCACATCTGCAAAGGGCAGAAGAGCTTTTTTTTTTTTCCTAGTGAGCACCCACACAGTGTTTATCTGCAAGTGAGTCAACCGGACTCTAATGGTTTTATGGATGCTGCACAATTCACCTCTCTCTTATCTCAGGGATTTTCATTACCTTTTGGGCAATTTTGACAAGAACTCAATTTTCCCTGCCCACGCACACATCCTGCTGTTCTCTCATTGAACACATCAATTAGCAGCCAAAAAAGTCCTCAGCATCTTTTCTCTCCTGAATTCAGCCTCCAACACCATTTCCCAACACAATTACCCACCCCAAACCACTGCCAGGTCTGGCCTGGAAGACTGACCCTCTTCACACCTGATCCATGTGCTTCTCATCCCCGCAGACATCTCTGCCATCCCAGGGAGCAGAAGCCAAGTCACCCAAGGGAGCAGGGACAGAGCCGTGCATGGCACCCGCTTCCCTGCAACAGCATCTGCCAGGAGCATCTGGGCAGTGGCTCAAGAAACGTTACTGGTAGCAGACATGTAAAGCTTGATCCCATTCTCAGTATTTACCACATCCAGAGAAGTATCCAGAGCTATTCCAGCTGCCTCTGCAAAGCAACGAGCTCTCCGCTTTCCTACTTTTTATTCCTGCAGGGATGCAGCCAGCTGCACCATTTTCCATCAGTCCAGTCATTTCCACAAGATTGAAGCCGAGTCTTCAAGCCTGAAGGCGTAGCAGGGTACAAGGTGACCTGTGGGTCTTCTCCCTTCTTGCTCTCTCCTCCAGGCCTTTGCTTTCAGCCACCATCAGACAAGACACCAGGACGTGTGGTCCCAACCAGCGCAACGCCCATCAGCTTCCCCTTGCCCCCCTTAAGCACAAAGCAAGCATCAGCCTGGTTCTATTGTAAAGGGAGGCCCCGAGAGCCATGTCTACAAACCAGGCTATGAGCTAGCGTAACGATGATGCCATAACGAAGCGCTGCCCCTGCCACCACCACGTTGGTCTGGAGGTGGGACCCGGCTGGCAGCAGCTCTGTCCCTGCCAGCGCAGAGCCGGGCCATGGACCTCAGGGCCATCGGGATGCAGCACTCCCTGTCTCGGCCCCATGCACCGAAAGGTGGAAGTGAAAAGCAGATGTGAAGTCTGGGAAGGTTTCCAACATGAGGTTTTCTTTGTGGTTTTTTTTCCCCTTTTCTTCCTCGTTTCAGCTCCAGACCCGAGACAGCCTAGAGAGCAGGAGCCCCTGGGCACAGTGACACTTTGTGCAGAGGTGGTGGCAGCAGCAGGCGATGGCAGCAACCCCCCCCTTTCGCTGCAGAAACCCCCCGCATGTCCCAAGGCCCTTGGCCTCTGGGCTGGAGAAGGTCCAGGAGAAGGTCCATGGCTAGGCCTGAGGAGCATCAGCCCCCTCACCACCGCAGCCAGACCTGCTGCCGGCTCACAGCTTTTGAACCGCTGTTCAAACTGGTTCTGCAAACTGGAGCAGAACCTTCCTGAAGGCGGGAGAAGGGGCTCAGACACTCGGATGCTCCCTTCCTTTCTTGGACCGCTGACACGACAGTCTCACCCTGAAGAGCTGTTAGAGGAAACCTGAACTGTGGATGTTGAGAGAAAGGCAGGGAGAAGAGAACACTCCAGCACGGCGAGCTTCCCCCCAGGGCTCCACGGTGTCTTTGAGCTCCAAGAGCACCATCTCGTGCCTGAACACACCACCACGGGTCTCCGTCCTGCCCAGCAGCACAAGCAGGTAACAGCACCAACCCACGTCGCTTCTCAGCTCCCTTCTCACCGCCCCTTTACAGAGTGGTTTGAAAAATTCTCATGCTTGGGTTTGTCATCTTCAATTAGCTTTAAGGAGTTAACTATGATTATGCAAAATTGCAACAAGTGCTGAACAGCGTGCCAGGAATCAGAGCACAGCCCAAGGCCCAAAGGCCCCCTCAAAGCTTCTTTTGCAGTAGAATTAAGGGCATTTGTGTATCAGACATCACTGCAATGTTAAATAACATTTATAGACTGTTGCTCAAACAGCTTTCAAATAGAATACAGCACAAGAAGAAAAGGAGGTGATGGCAAAAGGAGTTCCTCATTTTGGTTTGCTATTCCATTATTGAAAAAGGGAAACTAGCAATCTCTCTCAGTAAGTTTGAGATTTAATTTCCAGCAAACAAGTATTTTCCAACAAAAAGCACTCACACTGAAGTATTTTCACTTCATGTATTAACATTGTATGTATTCTCATTTGAATACCTCTTTATAGGAGACTGAGACACCTGAGAACTTCTTAAAAATCTGCTGCAGAAACTGTGAACGCTTTTCCTGTTACCACGACGTTCCCTGCTGAAGGGCTCAGGTGTTTTATACTGGCTTACGCCTTCCGTCTCCAAATATCATCTGTAACACCTTAACCTAGTTCACGACTCTATTAGCATTTGTCTCAAGGCACAATCTGAAAAATCAAATTACTTACCCACACGCACAGACCTGGGGGGCTGTCAGGAGAGCTTAAACATTTCCAGAGTACAGATTTATGCTGCTTCCTCCTGTTAAACACACACACACGGTCTCAGCAGAGCGCAGTGACGTGACAGGCATGGGAATGGACACAGCCCAAGAATAAACACTGTTGACAAGAGGGAAATTTGTCAGTGCATCCGTTCTGAGGGGCAAAAATCTTGTGAGGAAACTCCAGTAAATAACCACAAAGGTGTTTTTTTCTTTTTAATCACCAAGATAAAATTTCTAGTTGGTACAACACTGGTAACAGGACACTGTTTTGTGAACCACGGACGATTCCTATGTTTGCATGTGCAAATATTAAGTGTTTGCATCCTAAAAGTATTAAAAAAAAAAAAATCAAGCTACACGGGCGCCTCAGCACCGCCGGGGCGAAGCGGGGCAGCACCCTCCGCCTGCCAGCTGCCCGGGCCAGGCCAGGGAGCGGGCGGCCGCGGGCCCCTCGCACGCCTGGGGACAGCGTTCCCGTTGCACGAGGACGGGGCCACCCCAAGCCGTTGGAACAAAGGTTAACCCAGGATCCTCAGTGGCATGGCTGCTTGTTACTGATCAAGATAAATCGCTGGGACACATGTGGTTAGGAAGTGGCAGATGAGCCAGGAAAAAATTAAGACCTGGCTCTAGCTGAGCGTTCTGTGTCTGCAGCAGAACTGAATCTCCTGTCCCGAGTCCTCGTTCTTCTGCCTTACAAACACGCTATGGCCTTTGCCGCGCGGTAACCGACGCGCAGCCGAGCTGAGATGGATCTTTGGTAAGGTGCTCAGAAAGCTTAAAAACCGAATTCCACTGCCAGCGGCTGTTTCATCCGAGCTGCAGTTCAGCGGATCTCGGTCAGATTCCCACCCTGTGAATCCGCGGGTCTGTGGGCCGCCGCAGAGGTGCAGACAGCACGGCATCACTTGGCAGCCAGTCCGGGAACAAAGTTTTTCTTCAGAGCTTTTGCTTAGGCCCAGTATGAGACAGCAGGGTTACAGCAGCTGCGGGCTGACTCCAATATATTACCACCTGCATTTCTGATGGCACTATCTGGCTACTAGTGTAAATACCCAATTATTCTGCCTCTGGTAGCACCAAAAACTTTTGAACTTAACAGGAGACTACAAAGAACACACCAACCCGATGCATGTTTCATATACATATTTATATATATTTCATGTACAAAGTTACATTCTGAACCCCATGGATTCAATAATAGAAATAAATACTGAAATAACTACACTGCTATATGAGCTTTTCTGCTCACAGAAAAGAAGCCTCAAGTTTTAACAGACAGCAAGTTTAACGCTGTAGTATCCATCTCGGATTACAGAGGCAAGTAAAATTCAGCGTAAAGTGTCCAACAGACAAAACTTTCAAAAATTACAGACCATAAAATGTTTAAAATATATGTTTAAAAGATTGAGAAATGTGCATCAACAAAATTAATAAAGGAAACTTAATCTTGTTAAAGGGCAGGAGAGACATTTAGTGTATAGAAAAATGCTTTGAGGTGCAACATAGGTTGTTACAATATGGCATAACCCTGTTAGAAAAAAAACATTTAACTTCCCTAAAGAACTGTATTTGAGTTGACCGTGTCTTGTTTTACAGCGTAGGGCCTTCACAAGACCCTGTCTCAACAGGGTCACTTACAAGAGTGCTAAGTCAGGTTTAATCCTTTGGTAACTTTTATAATACTCACATGGAAATAAATATTCAGTTACACAGCATTTTAAAAGACACACGTTCTTTAGAACAGTTAGTATAATAAAACAGATTTAGCATTTGTCTGTTACTAAGGCAGCCTATGATAAAGTGTCTACGCTCTGCCAGCTCTATCCGATCCAACGCAGGAAGACCTTTACAAGGAATGGACAATGCAGCAGCTTATACAACGCATTTCACCTTTACCATGCAAACACCCTTACCCAGGCAAGTAATGTGCTGCATATTTTGTGCTCGAAATGTTTCCAAACTATTAACAAGCTGTAGCTATCAAGAGATTAGCTCCTATTTATATGATGCATAAACACATTCTTGAGACGGCGTTGTAGGAGTGTACTGTCATGGCAGTGCCTGGGGTTTTGCGTGCTTTATTCGCCACTCAGAGCGACCTTAAGCAGCGTTTCTAAACCCCGGTGCACTGTGATGACAACAGGGACCCATTTAATCTACTGTACCTTAGGACAGGGGATAAAGTTTTTAAATGAGAAATACAGAGAAGTGCACATGCCTTTTATCTACACCCACAGTGGTACACAGTTAACCTACCGTTTTCTTTAAAACCCTTCCACTTTTGGACAGAAACAATCATTCTCTGAAAAATTTGCAAGAGTTGGCCCACTGAGGTGACTAAAATGGCACGGTGGACCAGCTACATTTGGCAAAAGACCAGGTACACACTTGCCAGATTGAACTGCTCTATTTCATAGCAGTAGAGCCGTTCAGAGAAAAAACGGCTCATCGCTAATTACACGTAAAATGCTATACACGAACCAAGAACAGAATTGTGCGCTTTTTTCTGAGAACATGAGAATGTGACAATCAACCAGTGAGTAAAAGCTTTGGAGACTGTGTTTTCCAAAGAGAAAAACAAATTTAAGATGATGGCCGGAGAAGCAATGAAACTGCACCACTCACAGTGAAGATTCTGCACAACAGTAAAAGTTTAGACAGTATTTTCCTAAGACATCCAATTTTATAAGTTAATTCAGATGTGCCTCAGGTTCAGCATCCATGTCTATGCAAGTTTTAAATAGGTCTTTAAGAGTGTTTAGTCAGTTTACTTTCTGTATTTGTATAATTTTTAAAGAGCTCCCAGACTTTATATTTAAGCCAAAGTACTTTAAGAGTGACATTAAAGATGAATTTGGAAAGCAAATTATGAACAACATGCTCTCATCACTTTTGGCATTCTGAAGAGAAAAATACTACCAAGATATTAGACATCTTTAATAAGGATTTTTACTACATAGTTCATGTCCTAAATACATATTTACGAGAGGAACAGCTGTGTACAAAATATGTCACTTAAAAAGTATTTATACATATAAATCTAACCAATAGACCTGAATGGAGTTTTTCTGGTTTATCAGCTATGATATGCATCTGAAAAAGCTGCCTAAATATATATTTACACAATAGATCTCAGCTAAATGTGTTCATTTAAAAAATTAAGAAAATATATAAACACATGTTTGCCTGATAGACCAGAACTGCTCCTATTGCATAAAAATGTTTAGGCAGTTTTAAAAAAGTGTTTCTATATTTACTCCTCTGAAACTGTTCAGTTCTCTCACATAATCAAGTTACTAAATTTCTCTGCTAATCTGAACAGAACAGTCCCAGCCTTTTGGGGGTAAATGCTGGATGTTTATTAAAACCCCTCGAAACTTTTACTTTCCAGAGACTGAATGAAAGAACAAGTCTGGGTTTTAAAATATTCTGAAGTACAGAAATCATGAAGTGTTTAACTTAGGTCTGATACTAATGTAGGAAATTCAATGTAAAAGGAAGACAGTCTTCAACTCACACTTATGGTTAAAAAAATAGATGGTGAGTAGACAGAATGTCGGCCTAGTATTAGAGTCTCCTGACTTTCATCAATTTACTCAATCTTAGTGTTACCTGCTAACATTGTCGCTAACTTTTTTTTTTAACGCTAACTTGGGTATGCAACTACAAAAACAAAAATACATTTTGTACCTAATTATCTGGCACTAAAGTTCCTTTACAATCTCACTTGGGCAGAAAGCGTGTTTCCCTGTACACTCTCAGTCTTTTCTCATGCTCTAATCGAGGTCTCTAACCTTCACACGTGTAGTGCCTCATGAGTTTGACCAGCTAGGCAGAGAAGATCATTCTAGTGCTTAGGACATAGGGAATTAAGACAAGAAAAGAACAAAACATATCCCCTGTTCAAGAATTCTACAGTTATTTTCAAATTTAAATCATCCTAAAAATACCCTTTGGAAACAGAGTTGTTCATGTCTGGGAAATGGGAAAACACTATGCTCAAAATTGCTCATTATTGAGGGCAGCAGTTCTCAAACTTTACGGTTCAATAGTGAAAACATGTATTTTTATTTAAATATTGTCATCTTAATTCCTATACAATCCCCTCTTTCCCCCAAAATTCTGACAAACGTAAGAAATTAAACCGTATACACTATGTAAGCCAGATTTTCCAGGTTTGAAAACAAAAGCTGAAATTTACAGTTTGCTTTAGCCCTCACTGAATATTTGGATGAGTCTTAATAATCCATCTTCTAATTTGTCAATTTTTTAATACTCTGGGAATAACTTTGCTGTTTTACTCAATGCATTATACAGTGAAGTGAAGCTCAGTTGTAACAAAGCTGAACTCAAGTGAGACTACCAAAGAAGTGAAGTACACGAGATGGCTGCGGTACAGCAAACCCAATGTCTCGGTTGCTTACTATGGTGCACGCACCACTTGTGAGAAAGATCCGATTCCATTATACTGTTCCATGTAACAGGGGTGCAGTAAAACAGCACAAGCTAATTCCTGTATAGTTAGAGGTATGACAGATTTGCAATATAAAGTTAAACAGCAAAGAAACGCTTCAACATCATGTAGTGAAACAGGTTTCACAAAATAAAAAAACATGCAGAAGCTTTTTTTTTTTGCCTTTTTTTTTTTCCTTTTTCTTTTTAAGGTCTCCAGCTGCACCCTGCAGGCTCACTCGCTGCCACACATTACTTGCCACACTATCAAATGACTCCTCTCAGCTTTGGCTACAGAAGGTTCAAGTTGTAGAGCTTCTCCAAGTAGTTCCGATTCTCCACCTTCATCACCTGAAAAACAGCAGCTTTGATTCAGGCAGACAATAAAAAACAGCACTAACATCAAATGCAGCAAGACAAGTGACATCTAGGCTTACAAGAAAACCACTATAAAAGACAGTGCTTGCCATATGCTCATATAAAAGCATATTCAAGATTGTGAATATATACATTACAAATGGAAAGTCTGTTGCATAATTACTTCAGAGCCTGGTATTGTGCTAAGTCATATTCTTTAGTTCTAGCCCCTCAAATTCACCGTAGTTTTGTAAGTATCCATATTCTACACATTTCATTGCTTACAACTCTAAGGCAGAGAAAGAACAACCTAATTTTCAAACTTGCAGTGCCTCCCAGGCAGAAATGGACATGGTTACGCTATGAGAAAGTGTGCTAGCATAAACAGATAAACCATATAAAGTGCTCCGGAGAAAAGAGCAGTAATTAAGCACAAGTGAAACGAGGCAACATTCATGTCTATGATGAAGCTCTCCTCTTCCTTCCTCTCGTTCTAGTCACCCCAGCTTGTCACAGCTCTGCACACACTGGCATAAGACAGCCTTAAGCCTGTTCTCCATTACTGCTCTTCAAAAGAGAAGAGCAGTTTTGTAACTGCATCTAAATTCTTGGTGACAGGAGCTGACTGGGATCAAAGGTGACAGACTAACCACTAAACAAAACTGCATGTCAACAGTAATAAACATCCATACAGAGCCAGTCATCAGTTCAGTAGATGAAATGGGCACTGACCTACAACTTCAGGAAGGTTTCCAGTCACAGTTTGGCTGGTTTTCTGGTTAGACTACTTCAGAGGTCTGAGGAATCTGAACATGTAAGAGCCTAAACTTGCACTTGAGCCAGTTTGCTGCACTAAGGTGGTAGTGGCTGAGCTAATGCAGCAATAGTACTGACGCTTAGGTTCATGGCTTTGCATCATGCCACAAGGACAACAGAACGCACACGTGGCATGTGGCTCTACCAGCTCGCTTGGAACAAGCGCAGAGCCTTTAATATTCACTGCAGTGTGGCACAGAATTGCCTCAAGTCCTGCCTCCCACGTAACTCCACTGGGGTTCCCAGCAGGAATTTGTTTCTCATTGACTAGTGGGATGACAGAATTTGGGCTGGCCTTCATGGGTTTTTCTTTGTTGTGGTTTTGTTTTTTGCTTTTGAAAAACACTACAGACGGATTTACACAAAAGGTCAAAACCAGGTCTAGGAGTCGTGACTCCTCCTCACGCACTTTTTGTCAAGGTCTTCAGCTGCAGATTCTAAGTTTAGAACCACAACCACTCTCATTTTGTTGTATTTCCCCAAAAGTGTCAATTAAAGTTTACACAAGAAATCTTCTATGGGCTAGAGCATGCAAAAGTGCTATTCTAGAAAAGCAGTGATCAAAATAAGAAGGGCATGCAAAGATAACAGTGATCTACTTTTTGTCTTTTCACTCAAAAAAGAGTAAATTTGAGTGTTCTTCACATAATATATGGCTTTTTTTATAGTCAGTCTGCATATTTAAGTAACTAAGGACGTGTTTTCCAGCAGTCTGAGATAGAAGACTGACCTGTCAAAGTAAGACTGAAAGCATAAATGGTGGGGTGGTAAATGAATCCAAAGCAGAGTTTCAAATAAAGCTCTTTATGCAGTCATCTCAGAGGTCATGCTTTATCGGGAGAAGTAGTTGTTGAAGGTGTGTGTGGCAGGGGGGAATAAAGATACTTCTATCCTCGCACATGCTTAATAAAGACTATACACAGACCAAACAAAATGCACTCTGAAGTCACAACGGAACTTATTATATGATTAATGACCTTTCAGTATGAGGAGGTGACAACTGATTTTAAGGTCGGTTTTCTTACCCATTCTGAAGTCAATATATCCTTCTCCACCACTGATCACCAACATCGATTTTAAGGGACTCTGGTTGAAAGACTCTTGGGCTGGTTTATCACCCATTAGCTCTGTTCCACCACTACTCTGTGGGCAAACAACCTGACCTGGATTAAAAACAGAATACATTTTTATGCACCATCTCACAGCATCATACCACCTGGATTTGGTCATTGGATGACACACTCAATGCCTAATGATAGACTTAACTTTGGATTCTAGGATCTCTTCAGCGAGGGACAGAGAGCTAGCTTTGCTCCGGTTTCATCTCTCTAAAGAGATGAAGAATCTGTTCAGGTCAGTTCAATGGAAATCAGAGAATTAAATGCCTCTTGATAGATTTCACAGCACAAGCGTGCAGATCTAGAGAATGACATTGAAACAGACTTAAAGGCTTTCAGACACACAACTGAAATGATTCAGCACGTGTCAGCCGACAAAGCAAACTCCTGTCATTTACTTCAGCACACGAGGTACATACAAGCACTGAGAGAGGATTCAACCAGCACTGCAGCTTCTAGGAAACGCTTTGCTTTTTCAACTGAGATTCTTCCCTTTGGGGGCTTCTCCCTTAGCTTCTCCCTTAGCAGCTCTGGCATCCTGCAGGATGTCAGACTCTTAAATTGGACCTTACCTCAATTAGCAGTTGACTGTCTTCTTCATAGCCAAGCACTCTGTTACCACAGCACGTTTTTCACAGATGGCAGCAAAGCACTTCCTTCTTTGTGACTAAACCCTTTTCCTCCCATTAAACAATAATGCACTTAAGAATCTGACATGTCTTGAGAATAAAATATAATAAATTATTTCCGAATGTACGATTTCATACACTTGCTATCTTTGCCTAAACACGAAGCAAATGAGGGTAAAAAAAAAAATTAATTTGAAGAATGGTAATAAAACCTCACCAGGTACTGCCACAAAGAATTTAACAGCATCACGGTGCCCATGGAAGCAAAGCTGCGCGTGTGCCATTGAGCAGTATGGTATGAATGTTCCTGGAGTCACTTTGTCGCTGTTTTCATCACCATATACACGTATTACACTCCCCGGACGGTTTCCAGAGCCTGCTGCTGCTTTATTAGCTGTAAAAGAGAAGTGTTTTCTACTTGAAAATACGAATTACAGAAATGGTTATTTGTTAAGAAACCTTACGGTACTATCTAAAAGCTAAAGCCAACTTAGATAAAAATGAAACAGGAGGGCAGCAATGCCAATTCAAGACAGAGCTGGAAAGAAAAAAGATTGCATGCTTCGTTATTTTAAGTACATCAGAAAATGGAGCAGGATTCTTATTAGTCTAGCATAAACATCAGATTTTAATATCCTACTTTTGGAAAAAAATAATTTGTGAAAGGACTGTATCTTTCTTAGAAAATAAGTACCTCTAATGTGTTTCAGTATGAGCAAATTCCATGTACTTAAACATATAATTAAAGACAGTTTCATTCCAACTAATCATAGGGTATCCCCTTGCCAGCAAAAATTCTCTAAAAATAGCCACCGGTGGGCATGAAGGAGCTACCCTATTGTGGTTCTACATCTATTTTTTACTGAGAAGTTTTGAAATCCATTAAAACAGAGAAGTACTCATGCTAGACATACAAGCCATCTCCATTCCAAAGACTACCAAAGGAGTGAAAGAAACAGTGATTTGTAACAAGACAGTAAATGATGTGGATTAATGACAAAGTTATAAGATATGGTATCACATTGGCTGGAAGAAAAACAAAGTCTGTATGAAAGTTCAGCTGCAACACAGGATGATATACTAAACTGCTGAGCAGACTGGTGGCCATTTAGCAAACATAAAACTGCTGCAATGCAGTAACTGCAAGTGGAAAAACATTTAGGAACATACAAAGGGTAAATCTATAAGGAGTGGGAAACAGCCTTGAAGTGGCTATTAGAAGCCTGAAAATAGATTGTTTTGTTCAGGATCTGCACTTACCCCTCAGCCCCAGTAAACGTCCCTGGTGGAGGATTACAGCTAAAGTGAGAAAGGAGGAAAGGGGAAATGGATAGGTATGACAGTAGAGGAGAAGGATTAATGAGAACCCACCACTCTTGTATTTTCGTCTTTGATAAGGCAGAGCTTAAATTTTAAGCTCCTAAAACCAGTAAATATCTAATTACAGAAGATTCAATAAAAAGTCACAGAGAACAGCATCTTGTTATAAAAGATTCAGTACAAAATGTAGAACAAAAGCACTGCCACTTTCACGTGCTTTATCACTATAAAGTTGATTATTGATTAACAATGTTTCCCCTTTCTCTCTTTCCTTGGTAGAAGGCTACCAAAACCACGTGTAACAACTCATGTTTTCAAGTGCCCTTTTGAAACATCTGCAGATCTGGAAGATGCCCTGCTATTGAGACCCAGGGAACAGAGATATGCAACTGCTTATGCAAGGATGCGACTGTTTTTTGAAAGCCGTGAGTATTTCTAACACGGGTTCTGAAGCTCACTACCAGGCTACCCACAAACGGCCGTTCTGATTCATGAACAACTAACAGAACTGAAATTGAACGGAACAGCTTTAATAGGGACTTTTTCACTTTCACTACTGTTTTAAAACAAACTCCTCTGGAAACATTAAATTAAGCTGGATGCAAAATAAGAGCTATAATTTTTGAAAGCATGATTTAAACTATTTCAGATTTATGACAGGAAGTCTGTCCTTCCTTAGTACATTCATGCAACGCAAAAACAAGACATTTACTGGATGGATGGACAATGTAATGGGACAGTATGAGAAACAACGCATGTATGTGCTGTTCAAAGCAGATACAACATGAAGAACTTTACTATTAAATTATCCTAAAATTTCACCTCTCAGACTGTACTACTTTCTATAGAAAAACAGCACAATTAGGACTATCAAAGTTCTGTATTTTATTTTATGAACCTTCTGTCCATGTGTTTTAACATTAGTCGCAGGCACAAACGTTGGGGTTGTTTTATTGTTGTTTTAAATGCAGTCACTTTACACATAGATTCTTCCCTATTTAAGATCTGTTTTGCCCTTGAGGTGGACTGTTCCCTCCTCCCGAGGTTCAACTGCCCATGTCTGAATGCTTCCCCTCCCACCCCCAAAGGGTTTCAGACTATGACAAGACTTTGGGGTCTGTTATTATGCAGATACCTGCACTTGCATTATTGGAATTTTACCTAGAAGTTAGTGCCCTATTTGTAGAATGCATTTACAACTCCTACAACTTTGAACACACCCTTTAAAGCAGTCGGTACTACTGCTGTTCCAGTCCTTTATACCAGCTTTGTGGTGAATTCACAAGAAATAAAGCCAATCAAATTGTATTAACAACAATACCAACTTGCTCCAATCAAACAAAAATCTACTTTGGTGATCATATGGCAAGCCAAAATAACATTACTTAGAAAATTAAAGTCATCTCTTACAAGCAATAAACTTCTTTAAATGTTGCTGATGCTCATAACACCTCTAAGGCTTCACAGTGTCTCATTCAAGCCACAGCAACTCTGCTCAAAGTGAAGTACAGGAGAATTTTGGAGCTGCGCTTTTTTGCTCGGAGTAATTGTAACCACCACAGTTTAGGTGCTAAACATCACACAGGCCCAATCTGTTACCAACCTGAAAGATTCAGACCTGGCAGCAAAGCTTTCTATCCTTTAGCAAGCATCTGAATGGCGTTTTAATATTCTCTTTTTGTGTCTACAGCATATTGCACAGTGCTATTTATTTATATTTTACTTACTTTCTGTTAATGGAATGGAGATGATGACACCATTTCCTGTTCCTACCCATAAACGATTACAAGACACCATAAGAGCTGTGATTCTCACAAATGAGAATCCCAGTTTACCAGTACCTAAAAACAAAAGATGCTTTTCATCAAAAATTATGAGCAAGAATAATTTTAGTTCCATAACAGATAATTTAAACTCCAACTCCCAAACCACGCAGATAAGTATTTCCCTCCCACTTCAAACAGAAACAAGGTAGAGGAATACATTTGACTCATAAATATAACCTAGAAGGCTAAAACACTGTTAAGTTGTGAACCTATACAGAAAAAGACTAACATGAACTGTGAGAAAGCTCACATATTACACCTCCATAATGCTGCACAATAAAATCCTTTGGGGCTTACAGTACCAGGGCAGCTTTTCAAACAAAAAAAACTTAAGATGAATTTACAGATGCAAGATAATGGTTTCTCATCATTAAAATTAATTTCTCATCCATTAGCCCAGTAAGGAGAGCAGAAGAAGGCTGACCAGCTAAGTGGAGTGGCTCAGCAGTTACACACGCAGGATTTCCCATGGCCCAACTACCTGTATTTGTTATGTAGGTGGTCAAACTGCTCTTATATAAACATTAATGAAAAACACAATCAGAAAGCTTATTAGCTTCAATAGCAGTAGCAATTTGTTATTTTACATTTGTATTTTCATGAAAGAGGGGCAACTTTCCCAGGCAAGTAATTGATTCTCCCCACTCACAGATTTAAAAAAAAGGCAACAGTACAGTAAAAAAGAGAAAGATTTTAGTGTCAACCCAACCACCATTTTCCTCATTAGTTCTCGGTTTTTAGGGACACCTTAGACACCAGGTAGGATCAAGAGACTGTATCAGAAAACTTCTCCTCCTCATCTTTTCAGACTGACCTAGGCTTCTACTCACAGATTCAAGTTTTCACAAACAGGGTTTGACTAGCCTTCCACCCACCCTTCCCCCTAAGTTTGCAGTGAGAATTGCCTGATCCATAACAGGAAAAGAAAGCTCCAGACAGCAAGAGGTGTAAGAATACAACAGTGTTTCTTATCAACTTACCTAGCATTTTGCTTACGTAAGGTTCAATGTCCACATCTTGTAGATGCTGATACGTGTGCGCATGATAGAGACGCAGGGTGGAGTCCAAACGAATAGACACCCATACCCCATCACCCACCCACGCCAGCTGTCTCACTTGGCTTTCTCTTCTTGGGTGTGCATCAAACGACTTCTGTGAAAGATGGGATTTTAAATTAGAAGATGAAACAAAGGAAAGAGGAAGAAAGACTTCTGTGTTACTTTTACACTGTCAATACTGGCAATTTTCTTTAGTCATCTACAACGCTCTGATTTACAAGATCACTAGCAGATACAGCGTTTAGCTTCGTTACAATTACCGTATTACACTGGTAAAGTAATAGTAAAAATGCTGATTCCCTTCCCTCGAGTGTGACCTCAAAGCCACAGCTTCCTACCGTGTCTTCATTTACATATCATATCCCAGCCTACTCTGGCTTCCACTTCCATTTAACCTGGAACCTTTTTGGTATGAGGTCCTCCTGTCACAGCACAAGATACACATGCCCAAAAAGTGGTTTTCTTCCTAGTTCTGTCAAGCCCTGCTCTTGCATACAAAGCCACCCGCCCAAAATACACACTATTCGCCAGCAAAACAATTAATTCCACTGTTGTATGAATTCCTTCATTTCAGTTTTCCCATATATACAGTCTTCTTCACAAAAATAGATTATTAATTGGGTGCTTGATATTTTCAGAAGAGCTGAGCAGTCATCTTCAAAAGGTCTGGCTCCTGTCTCAGGCCAATTAGCAGAAGTTGAAGTATTATTAGTGCTAATGGCTTTAAGAAACCTTAGCCACTTTCTCTACATGTACAGAAACATACACTGCAGAAACACCAGCTTACATACCTTCTATAAACAGACTATTCTAGAACTGGAGGGAAAGCACATTCAAGATTAACCCTTACAAACCTCTAAAGTATGCAAAGACAGATTACAGAGAAAGTTACAGGTGGTTGGAGAACATAGTGAGGCATGCACGTAGAGAATGAGCTGGGAGCCTCACGAGCTCTGCACAAGGACACTTTCCAGTTCCTGGCCAACTAGAAGTAGAGAAGTAAAACCTGCAAAAGTGGTTTCAATAAATAAGAGCTGTCTCATCATGGCTTAAAATCTTCCAAAACAATGAAAACATCTTAAGAAAATGCACTAATATCTCCCAAGACAAATTTGTTTGGCTTCTTGTTTCTGTACTGATGAACAAATAACTGTTCTCTGGAGTTACTCTGGAGTTTGAGCTGTGGCATGAGATGGCACTAAAACATAACATTTAACTTTAAACATTGTTTTTACTTGCCTCTATTTTCATGGCCTTTGGCTGAACAACATAGATTTTGTTCCTGTAGCCACACCAGACTTTGTCGTGTACCACTGTCATGCATCTTATCGAATGGTGCGGCCGGCCCAGGTCTAAGAGGTGATAGTTTGTCAAATCCCACTGACCATCTTTAAAAACAGAACGAAAAAAACCAAAATAAAACATAGGTTCCTATGATTTCTAAAATTATTTAAAAGTACAGGCAAATATCTTAACAGGCTAATTTTTTAAAAGCACTGTAATAATCTGGATAATTTAATACAAACTTATGGCTAGGCTCCTCATTAAAAAATCCCAGCAACTAGTTACATGAACTACCAACATCCCAAATGCTACTTTGTTTTTAATATAATAAGGTTGTATGGTGACTCATATTCAAAACGTGTCAAAACATTTTTAGAAACAGCTAGTTACCTAGTGCTAAATGCTCTACTTGGATAGGCATCAGTACACATTATGACAAGCAACTACCCAACACAGTGCTAGACACTTGCTGCTTGACTGAACATAGAAGTGTTGGCCAGTGCATCAAGATTCTTTTAAAATGTCCTGCAAGATCTTAAGAAAGGCACCTGCAATCTACTAAAAGCGCACTCAATTTGGTCATTCAACACCAAGTAAAGTTCTTCTGTAGACTGAGCTAAGCCACTGATCACTGACATTTACTTGACATCCTTAAGGACTGTAAGCCACTAGAGCCTGAGTTTAAAAAAAACACACACACTAAAAATGTAACGACTTCAACCCAGATGCATCTTTCCCAATATCTGCATTATGGCTGTGCAACCTCTGTAACTCTAAATGCTGAGCCCAGGGATTTAAACTCCACAAGGAAAAGAACAAATGAATAGGGATTCTGTGGAAACAAGCTAGCAGATAAGTTCCAGTTTCTCATAGTAAGACTTTCCCCTCCAGGTCCTTATTCTGGAGGCTGAAGAATGGAGCTCTGCTGGCAGTAGTTTGGGCAGAAACTCTGAAGGGATGCTTACAAAATTCTCATTGAAGGACTTCTCCACAGACAATTATTAACACTAGTAACAAAACAGAAGACATGTATAGAGCATGATGAAAAAGCAAAAGAGATGAGGATCAAGGTGGAATTTATCAACCAGCTTTTTGCTATTTAGCTCACATATATCCCACTCTCCTCCTCCTCAGAGTACAAAAAAAATTCCAGGAATGGACCAGGACAGTGCCACAATGGTACTTGAAACTGCAACTGAAATATTAGAAAGATATCTCAAGACAGCCTGTAAAAAGGCCATTGGGGAAAACATTTTCAAAACACTATTTATAAATGGCATATTTGTTTCCTAAATATTGTTATAACTTCACTGGTTTCAAGATCTAATAATACTTACCAACTCCGCGGTGAAATATTGCTAGTGTTCCATCAGCTAGTGCAACTAATACTATTCCTTTTACATGTCTGTGAAAAAAGGAGGCACACGAATAAACACCATTAGACTGCATTTCTCAAATTGGAAGTTTAAGGTACAAACATTTTGTATTTCACAATACTTTTTATATTCACATTAGCCCTGGTGTTTTGATTTCTGCAATATAGCTCAAGAGAAGCGACAGTAGCGAGGCTTCAAAATCCAGTTCTGAAAGCTTAAAAACATATCTAGCTACAATGCCTAAAGAAAACACCAAGGATAACAACCTGTAACTGTTCTGAGCATACAGCCACAGCTCATCATTTGAGCTATAGTATTTCCAACAGATACAAGATTCATCTTACTTGCTTTATTCCCCAAACGTTTTCCACTGCCCCTCAAATAATATGCATGCATTTATGGCCACTGACATTCCCGCTATCTGAGGAGGAAATACAAAACTACTTCGCAAGTATTTTAACAAAAGCTCATTATGATTTACAGCACATTCTTTCAGGACTTACACAATACTGAGAATAGAATCTTTAAGTTTAATGGCATGAACACATTTCCTCCACTGGGCCACTGACGAATGAACATACAGGCTGCAAAGACAAATCAGGAGGGATTAAAAGCACTAGGAAAGGTCTACCAGACAGGAGAAAAAAACAAAACGCAAAACCCCTGTAACAGAAACCCACAATCAAAAGGGAAAGTAAGTTTTCATCTTCCACTGAAAACTATGTAGAGACTGAAAGAACAAACTACATGAGCAACAGAATTGTTTTTCAGAGGCCTAAAACATTACCAACTCCTTTGCAGATACATAGACAGTAAAGAGGGCAATAAATTTTTCCAGCATAATAAAATATTGAGAGTTATTGAATTATCAGTCCGTAACAATTTCTTTGACTACAAAAAAAACCCACCAAAACTTTTCTGCATGGAAAAGTGTTATCTGCCAAAAAGAGCTTGCTAATCACCTACAACAATTTCTTTGAATTCTGTAATGCCTAAATGTAGCAAAGCCTACAAAGTTTACGCTCTCTGGAGGTGTTCTTGCACTTAGTCTTGAGACAGTAATGAGGCCTATAGGCACACGAAGCAAGTTCAAAATAATTCTTCCAAATAAATTCCAAAGAAATTTAACAAGATTAGCATTTTCTTACCATCCATTCTGTGCTCCAAGCCACATTGTCGGTAAAAGGCTACTCATTTTCTGTGCTTCTTCTCTCACTAGATCTTGCTCATTTGGCAAAACTGCAATGTCTTTATATAACTCTGACTCAGTACTAAAAAAATAAAATTAAAATATGTCGAATAAAATACACAGATTACTCTGACTATAACCTACATATTTACTTCATTGCTGCCAGTTTCCACACTGGCTTTTGAAGTACATAAGTTTTTTAAAAAAAACCCCAGTAACTGTGCATGAAAGTACAATGATACAAATGAAAACCTCAATAACAATTTTTTCAAGTGGACATTTCCTTATAAGAGGAAATTTAGGTTCCATTCAAGCCTGTCAGTATTGCTGATATCTCTGGGGAATGGCAGAAGAGAGGCACATGTTAAGAGAAACACTTATAACAAAGCTGTATGATACTTCTGTGCCTGTATGTGGAGAGTGAAGATTCCTGAAGATTTGCAATACTGATCACTTTCAAGCTTCTTCTCCACTCCTGTAACTACTCAGAGATTGAGTATTCTGAGAAAACAAACATACATTTGAACAACCAGTTGACTAGAAAATAGTAGTGTAATTCTTCTTTATTTTGACATCAAAAGAGGAAATTTAAACAGGCATCTCCAGATCACCACCATTCACATCAATTCTGTGAGAGGGACTTAGTGACAAACTGGTAGACACTCACTACTCCATTCTGGAGGTGGCTGTACTCGAAGGGGTATGAGCTCACAGACAAAAGACTCTTTTCACATAGGTGACCCTTTCATGCAAGCAAAGCCTAGAGTGTCTTGTATCAAGACTACTTGTATAAAGCTCAACATACTTAAGCAGAAAAAAGTAGTTGTTTTGTCCCTATGTTGTGTTCCTACAAACAATGTATTTTTCTTTTCAAATATATTTTAAGAGGTACAAGGATTGAGACTATGTACCTAGGCTGGTATACCGGAGACGCCTCTGTGGTATTCTGCACTCCCAGAGGATCTGTAAAGACATGCTCTGTGTAGACTCCAGTTTGTGCAATATCAGCTGTGTCTTCACCAGTCCCTGCATTGACTTCTGTTGCTTCTGTTGCCTCCTCTGCTGTCGGAATGTTCTCATCTATTGAATTACTTTCTGTTGCAATATCTATGGAACAAAAAAAAAAATGAAAGACTTCTAACAACTGCAAGAGAATTCCCAATGACTTAAACCAGCCAGAACTTGATACTTAAAACTTCAGTGAATAGCTGTAATAACCAGACAACCATAGTCCAGATTTTATATTTCATCTAAAAAAAAAAAAATCAGATCAGACACACCCAAACTTTAGTAGGTTGCATTGTGTCAACAAGCGTCAAATGCACTTTAAGTATCAACCCAGTGACTGATGGCACAGACTGCCCTTTAAGTGATTAACTAGAATGGCAGCAAACAAGTCCAACAGCCACATATCCATTCACAATCATATCACCATACAGCTCTGAAGGGCATATGACAGACAATATTAAGAATCCCTATAAAGTCAGCAGCTTCACTTAAAACTCTATTAAGACTTTACAAGACTTAAAGCATACATTGACATTCTCTCTAGTTATTTGTCAGCAAGATCTGTATTTCAAATACTGAATAACTTAAAAGCTCTCTTTAGACCATGCACAAGATAAGAGTTCTCTGAAAAGTATTTGAAGAAAGAAGCATTTGTCTATACCTATTTAATATCACTCCACAAAGTTTTCAGCTACAATTATACAGTGCAAGTATGTCAGACTTCCAGGCCATGTCTCACAGAGTATTCATTTTATGTTAGCACAGCTTACAGACAAGCTATTTTGTTAAATACTTACACCATTCCTTTTTCAGTTACACCTCATGGCGTTTGGCCATCCCAGGCATACCTGTAAGGTTTTCCTACCTGACTGTTTGTCTGTCATCGGTGAGCCACCGTTCGCATCGTGAGCTACGGCTGCTCCTGTGACACCCTCTGCAGTACAGCCAACGACGGTTATTCCTCCTAGCAAGCTATCGGTTTCCGCAGAGCTGTTGCTAGTCATACTTCCGCACAGAGATGACTTGTCCACTTGACTGGGATCTGCTTCTTGAGACCCTTCTTCTCCTGCAGGATAGTCTGTTTCCCTTGCCCCTGAAAGAGATTAAACTCACATGTTTCTTGTGGCATTAAGGCTGAATCACTTTGCTATCTAGTAACAAACTAAGCTTTCAAACTGAACTCTCCAGCAAGTGAGATTTAACACGCAGATACCTACCTACAAGCTTATTTAAACATCATCATCAGACATTAAAGATGCAATCACTAAGCTCAAATAGCAAATGCAGTATCTACACATGCTGCACATCTGAATGTCATATGTCGTATTTCAATTTGCAGAGTTATCCAACTATTTTATTTCTTTATTCTCCATTAAAATCAGATTCCATAACAGTGCATATAGGCAGGGAAACCTATCTACATCTTGATAATTTAAATGCAACAGATACTTTGTTCTGGAAGAAAAGCTGCTTTACTCTTCTACAACCCTCTCAAATACTTTAAAGACTTAAAATATTACTCTTGGTTTCTTCTTATTGTACCTTACTATATTTTATGCTGTTTTGATTTTACAAGTTCTACCTAGTTTCAATGGAGCAAAACCTCAGACTTCACTGTAAAGAGATTTCTTCCGAGTTTATTAAACAAGAACTACTTCACTGGAACTAGTGCTACAGACTTCTATAAGTGTAAGCCAAGAAACAAGACATCCAAAAGCACAATTAGTTCTTCTCCAGAATCATAATACCCTCCCACTAAGCTTCCCTCAGTACACTCTCCATATACAACTCTCAATGTAACAAGGATTCCTTCTACAGGAAGCTCCAAGATGTGCTACTTATCTTCAAAAGACTGAAGAGGTCTAAAAAGCCGACATTTTTCTGTTGTGATGTTCACAGTTCCGTAAAACACTGGCACTATTGCACAATTTATAACACAGCAGATAGAATAGTTGGTTCCTGATCTCTCTTCACCTTTGAGTTAATTTAGGTCAAGAGCCAACTGAAGACTGGAACAGTAGAGTAGAAATCCAATAGTCTTCCCTCCAACCAACCAAACGCTTTTTCTTGCTGTGTTACAGTAACGTTTTATGACACTAATTAACAAATCTTTCTTTTTTCATTGAGTAAGAAAGATAAAATAAGATACAGCTAAACCAGCAGGAGCTAACACATCACAAGTCTTTACCTGGTACACTAGCGATACAAAGCACATGAGAATTGCAAACAATGAAACTGTCCAGAATATTTCCTGGTTGATTAGCATCAATAATGATAACTTTTGTAGCAGAATGTGTGCTAGTACAGATCCAAACTAGACTGGATAATTCTTCTTGATGTTTCAGCTCCTTCTGCTGGTCCTGAAGGAGAATAAAAGCAGAACACAAGTAAACAACAACAGAAGGGTGGACAAGAATAGATCTATTACCTTTGATCTTGTATGTTCTTACTTTATCAACTACAGAACTATACACAAATATGTGATAAGTATCATTAATGCCATTGTAAAACTACATGTATTTACTTGTTCTCTGTGTATTGGGAATATAAAACCCCTCACAGTTCATACTTGTGTAGAAAACTACAGAAAATACTACTACACAGTTACACAGTTAGACAAGTATAAAGCTACATAATACTATCTACGTGCCAGCTACCATACTGGGTATTGCTAGAGATTAATGTGATGTCACAAAGCACTTCAAAATTAAGCCTTTGTTTCTATGCCCTTCATATGAATTCAATTCATGGCTTCTTCACAAAAACATGAAGATTAACCCATTTTTAAACAATGGCACAGATACATAAAAAACCTGTTTTTAAATGGCAGTCAGGATATGAACAACTTTGTCACAAATGTTTTTTAAATGCAGGCAGCACTGGTTTAAGCAGTGCATCATTTTGATGTAAAGTTGATTTGCTCCTCAGATTTGCCAACAAGCTGACACACAGGAAAGAATCACAGTATTTTTGTAGATGGACTCAATAACCCAAATATCTTGGGTTGATGACTACCCAAGAAAAATCTATTCGTTACTGATAAACCTGATTACAAAATATATTATTGATATACAGATTTTTAAAGATTTTTAACTACATAAACTATTCAACGTGCCTTACAGTGACCTTACCTTGAGCTCTTGGTCTAGTCTATCTAAGCTACTCTGAGATCCTGTTTGCTGCTTGTTGCCATCTGCGTCCACACCAGTCACATCATTGTAGAATACACTAGCACCAACCACAGACCCGCCATCTCGTGTCTTCCCTCCTGAAAGGTTTACCCCTACAGCACACCACAGCTTGAAAGAAAAAGAAATACTTCACTTAAGTGTTAAATTGAAAAAAAGACACACCCATTGTTAAATGTGCTAAGTAATATCAAAATCATTATATATGTGCAGTCTTTTAATTAAGATTAAAATCACGTACACTTCTACTGAGGCTTAAATTCTGATTCATCTACGCTTTAAAAAGAAGGAACTTTATTTTAAAAAAAGTAATGGGGTCTAAAATAAAAACATTCAAGGCATAGGTTATCCAGTTCTCCATATCATCACTGTAAATATCCTACCTTCATAGAAGTATCCTTCTCATCTAAAGGTCTCAGGTAAACAGGTACAGGCAAGTTCTTCATCTTATTGTCACCCTGGCCACCATTTGCCACCTACGCAAAAAAAACCCACCACACACATCACACAAAACCAAAAAGCTTTCCTCTTTAAGAGGTTTACAGTCTTTGCAACAGTTGATCAGACTGTTGAACATGATTAAGAGTTTTCCATTGTGGTTTTCCTTAGAAAGACTCTTAACTGCAGAAGCTCAACAAAAAAAGTGCTGGAATCACTCAAACACAAGCTGTGAAATTACACTGTTCAAATTTCACAAAACACAAAGTTGATACCACTACATTTGAAAACCTAAGCATAATACCTGTTTGTACTTCTGAGGTAGACTCCAGCCAAATGCTTGCACTCTACCATCCTCTTTCTGAACATGTGCTTTCACTTGGCGATACTGCTCTCTTTTCTGCTCTCTGCGTGAGGCTAAACTGGCTTCAGTTCTAGGGAAGAATCATTATTAAAGAACCTGTTATTTATGCTCTTCCGAAATCTTTGTGTAATAAAAGTTGCTACTAAACTCAATAGATAAGATCTCTGTGGAAACACTGGGTTACCAAAGACATTACTATTTTTTCACACATCACCTATAGAACATCAGGTTTCCTGTGAGCTATTTGTAAAGGACCTGTGAAAGGCAGGTCAAACCAGAAAGTCTATCATCAGTATCCTTAAAGAAAATTAACTTGGATTATGTACCTCTACCAGAAGCTTTAAAAGTTCTAAACCAAAAGGATATATTGCCAAAAAGAAGCACGGGGGGAAAAAAAAAATTACACATATGTGTTCGCCTGACTTATGTTGTTCTTTTTTCCATTGAACTTAAGTATCTGTACAGCTACTACTTAGGTACAACATCTGTACATACAAGTGTATCAAGTGCTGCCTCCTGCACCTAAATGCTCTTTCATGAAACGCAGTGGTGTTTGCCAAACAGAACACTGCTGCCAGGTACCCAGAATACTCCTCCGCTGCTGTGCATTTCCATCTGCATTATGTTCATTTCTCATGTATCAACCAACATACACTTCAGGAGAACATCATAGCAGTATGCTATTTATCTTAGAGGATTAAAACAGTAAATACTTGATAGAGCATATCCAGTTGTTACCAAACCAAAATGTCTTACTCTTCACTGAGGAATTCAAAGGCTTTAGATTTGTCACTAGGTAACTGAGATAAGGTGCTGCTTCTTTTCTTGACTGATGGTGTAATATGCGAGGTCGGAGCATTGTATTTAACATTGACAGGAGGTTCTGGTTTCTTAGCCGTATTGCTAGATGAACTGAAGAGTCTGCTAAAACTAGAAGAAAAAGCCAGACAAGACTTAAGATTTGTAAAATACATCCAAATTTGACTATGTAGGCAAAACACTGCATGTGCTAGCCTGCTCAAGCCAGTTAGATGAGGAAACTGGAGCCCAACATCGCAGCAGCCACCATACACTCAACACACTCAAAGTCACATCTGTCTGACATGACAGAAACTCATGTCAGTAAGGAAAACTCTTAAATAATTATCCCATTCGTCTATCAAATTTAATGGGATCTTCATCTTGAATGAATATCTGCACGAAGCCAACAGAATTAGGATGTGAACACCACACCTGGAAGACAGTTTTACAGAGCATATTAGTTCATGCACAGAGCACCTCAAAAATGCCACCATTTTCTAGGCTAAAAGATAGAATAGTTATCAGCACACCACATCAAAAGGATTATTTGACAAATATCTTATTGTGAATAACACTGGTTTAGATTTAAGGAGCTTGAAGTTAGAAAGGAAAATTTAACCATCAGTAAGCCGTACTTCCTAGAGGAAAAGGAAGCCAAAATAAATGCGATCCACACGAGCTATGCAGGTTTCTACTTCTCATCATAAAAAAGAATCAACAAAAACGTTCAGAACAAGAGTCCTAGTGCATATTCAGCTAGAAATAAAAGTGACAGCACTTTGGCATTTAACTTCACAAAGTGCACAGCCATTCACTACGTGATGCAGCTTACGATACATTTTGTCTTCAAGAACAGTCTTACCGAGCTGGCATGCTAGGTAACAAGAGGAGAACAGTTAAGACATCTTCATCTGCCAAAAGATAGTGAGCTAACATACAAAAATGTGCCAGCTAATTGGTTAGGGTCTTTTATTTATTTTTGCCAATGAGTTGTGTTTCAATACTTACAACTGCCAAATGCTTGATCTCTTCTTTTCTTGCATGGCTGGATTTTCTCTTGATGCTCTACAAGAAATGAATTCCAAGTTCACTAAGTAAGCATTAATTAAAACAATGGCAAGGAACAGAACAGTGCATAACTCTTACTGTAAAAACCAGGGTAACATATCGAAAGTATCAAAGCCTGTTTCTTCACATTGCCACTTCACTTCTGATCAGAGCACAATATTGAAATTCTCACTGGATGAACTGAAGTTACATACTAAACACCATCCACATTTATTTGCAAACACAACTGGCAAGTGCTTTTGAGACAGAAGAAACAAATCCATGGAACACTTTGGACTGAAAACAGCTAGAAGAAAGCAGCAAACCATTTTCAATTCTTTTCTCCTGCTTTTTAGTATTTTAACCAATATTATGCCTTTTATTTTAAAACCTCTTCAACGTATCAGTACATGAATGATAAAGTGACTGTTCCTGACGCCACAGATGCATTAACAGGGATATGAGATCATTTCTACAGGAAACAACAGCTATAAGAGAAGCAAGCCATGTCTGCTTGGGAATATGTATTTTTACTCTCACAGACTCAGAGTCTAAATAGCTCACAGGTATTGAGCATAGAAAAATAAGAGAAATAATAGAAGAAACAAATCCAAGGCCACTGTTACACCTGACCGGCAGGCGGTACCCAGCGACCCCACCACCTCGGGACACGGACACTGCCTGGGGATGTGACAAGCATGAGCTGGGCTGAGGTCCCAGGCAGATTTTTGTTTTTAAAATCATACCTTCCAATTCTCAAATCCAAACTCAATATTCAGGATGCAAATTAGACCAAATTACCGTCTTTATTGCTTATATTTAACAAAGCTTGCATAGTTTTAACATTGCGTTTTCTCCTGAACAACGCCAGTCCTTACAAATGGATTACACTTCGTCTGAAGACTGGATGTTATCCCTGTTTTGACATCTCTGCTGACAACTGGGCCCACTAAGGTATGTGCACACACAGAGTATTTTTTCCTGCCCACCAATATAATGTTATTTACGATCACCAGTTTTTGTAGCTGTTCCAAAATATACACATTTCTTCCAGGGATGCTGAACACATCTTCACTGAGGTCTCGCCAAGAACCTGTATTGACAAGGTAAGTTATACGCCCACAGCTTAAACACAAAGTTATTCATAGGCATGTAGGGAGAGAAGCAGACGGGCAATTAAGGCCTCAGTGTAACTCACTGACCAGATCACTCTGCAGCTAAAAATCAAAAGCTTGTAGAAATCCAAGAAGCTCTATCAAGGATTTTAAAAGACCCTTTTACCTTATCATCTCAGTCCATCGGACGGCTTCCTGAAGCTCCATCAACCTCTCTTTATACTGGTTTCTTTCCATGAGAACACGGGCCATTTCAACACGAGTAAAACGCTTCCGCTGAGCGGTGGGGACATCACTCTGAACACACAAAAAAAGCAAACATAGGACGAACAAAGGAGCACAGCAGGGCCTTGCAGAGTCAGCCTCTGCCTTCCGGTAAGAGTCAGTTTAGGGCACAATTCCAGATTCCAAATAATTTGGGGCTTTGTGAAACTAACTTGATTTTATCTTCCTCTCCTCCTATCCTTTGTATGTAGTATAATCCAAATAAAAAAAAGTTCTTCAAAAAGAATGTGACACACAACAATGAGCAGAGACGAAAGAAAGAAAACTGTATGTGGTCAGTTCAAGCTTACTTGTGATCTTTGGATCTTCTGTCTTCGCTATACACGGAGGAAGTTTACCACTACTTATTCAGCAGTAAAGTTTAGTAGCACCCACTAAACACATGTGAACTTCTAACGTCCCATTGCGAATTACACACACAAAACCCACACATACACACATACACCTACATCATCATCCTCTTTAGCTTTCTGTCTCGCTTCCTCTGCTTCTGCACGAGCTCTAAATACAAAATAAAAAATAGCTGCATTAGATATCACAGTGGGGTGGTTTTTCTTTCCCCCCTCTCTTTCACAACCACGGAATTCAACTTACTTTCTCAGCTCTTCTTCCAGTTCCTTATTCTTCTCTTCAAGCTTTTGTTTTGCTTGTTTTACAGCCTCTAATTCACCTTGTAGCACATCCTTCTCACAGGTCAATTCATCCACCTTTGCTATCAAATCATTCTTCACTACATTCAGTGCATTTCTACATAAACATTTAAAACACACCATTACAAGGATGACTATGGTCTCAGTTTAGCTTCAGCCTGATTTCAATCTTGAATTTGAAGACCTAAACATTTCTTACATAGAGCTGCCGTAAAAAGATACAGCTTTCAAAACCAGATCAAACCCTCTCCCCCCAAATCTCAAAAGCTCAAATACATTCACACCTCTGTATTATGAAAAAAGTACTGATAACTCAGAACAGTTTGCTTAGAGGTTGAATTCCTCAACAGCACTTCAATGATTAGCTTCTGCAGTTACAGCTGTGTTTCTAACAGAAAAGGCAGGGAGCTGATCTCGCTGAACACAGCACTGCATTACTTGTAGCCTGACATGGATAAAGCCAGCTTTTGCTTCTTAGGTCCTTAATTTCTAGAAGAATACCAACTAAGCCGTGTATTTAACCAAATATACCCAGAAATTCAAAATATTTACACCACTACTACTCTTAGCACTGAAAGTGCATTTGTATAATTTCATCTTTCTGTGTATGAAGACGTTGAAGATATAACAAAACAGAGTAGGGCAGTATTTTCTACATGCGCATTCTCACTTACTTTGTCTCCAACAGCTGAGTGTTTTCCAAAATCAGATTTTCAACCTCACGACCCATTCCTTTCCAAAGGAAACAAACACATGAAATTAGCAGATAAAATGGATGTTTTCATAAAATCTATGTTTTGCCATTGCCCAAACCAGCTGAATTTTAAGTATGACAAACTTGTCAGAAAAACTGTGAGCTATCTGAAGTTTCAGGACCTACCTTCTACAATTAGCTTTCCCCTCCACCTTCTTCCCAATCTGCCTTCAGGTAGAGCCTAAAGGCAACCCTGGCTAACCATAGGCTAGTGGCTAGCTAGTACTACCTCCACCTAGGCTGCACATTTTGAAGAGGTTACATTACTACCAAGTCGAAAACCAAACATGGTATCACTGGGGAAGCATTAGTCCACAAAAAGTTAAGTCTGAAATGCTCAACTGTCTTTTACACAATTTTAAATACAACAGTATATCAATTATAGACACAAGACATGCTGAATTTTAAAGGTCAGAATGTGAAAGCTCTGCAGACTTCCCCAGAGCAAATGATACCTTACCAAAGAAATTATGGTCTTTAAAGCCCATGCATTCCATGTAGAGCAAAAACAAGAACAAGAAACATTTCATGTAAGGTGTAGTATGAGTGGAGAGCAATACAATATTTAGACATATGAAGTAAGAGTGAATTAAAACAAAGTAGAATGTGGTGTGATTAGAAGCAGGATTTATATGAAAGATAGATGTTAAAGAAGTTTGTCACAATCATTTCTATTGGTTAGACCTCTTATAAAAATCAGTAACAATAAAAGTCTATGTCATTTAATTTAAAAGGGCAATACTTGGAAAAAATGCTTAGTCATTCAGTAAAAGTGCTACTATGGAAAAAAATGATCATAACTCTTCATGTAACTACTTAAATATTGTTTAAATTTCTGGAAATTAATTTCTCACCCTAGTGTTTGCATGCCCAAAATAATATGATTTGCAGGTTTCTAAAAAAAATAAACTTTCAGGCAGAAAATAATTATTTTGCATCTTGCACAGCAAAATAATTACGACACTGATAATGCAGAAATTATGCTAATTCAAGATTAACACAATAAATGAAAAAGGTATCTTAACGGTGGAGACCTTTTGAAATACCCTATGAACACAATCTTCTAAGCAACTTTATTAACAGAAGACTTTAAAGGAATTTGGATACCAAACAAGTATCTGAAAATAGATGTGCAAGTCAGAGTTCCCTCTTCTGGAATTTCTGTTTGGGTTTTAGATTAAAAGCAAGTGACATTTAATAATGAAGGACCTTAGATCAGCTAACTTTATCAATATCTGGAGAAATCCCCTACACTACAGTCATCAAGAGGTTTTATTCAAGTGGCTATTGCTTTTTAAATGTTTTCAGTATTCACAGATGAAAGTATCTAGGATCACTTCCAACAGGTTTCAGGATCCTTTATAATGCAAGAACAAAAACTAGAAAGCCAAGAGTGCAGAAGCAAAAAAAAAGTTACCAAGCAGGGAAAAAAAGCAGAGAATGTATTTTATGAGAGCAGCAGCCAAGAACGCCTAACTGTAGAAGCAACAGATTTCAAAGAATTTTTTTTAAAAAAGAAGCATACACACCAGAATATTCCCCTGGGTACGCAGCCCAAGAGAAAACAGATTAGAGAATCCCAATTAACTACTTTTACAGAACTCAAACTGAAGATTCATGCTCACTTAGAACAGATCCAAATGCTTGAAACACACTGACTATCCTGGATGCAGATGTGGCTTTAAGTAACACGCAGTAATTTGGACTATGGTTGTGCTCAAAGTGAAATGACGATTACAGAGTAAAACTTTTAGACCAACGCATTCTGCATAACAAACACAGTTATAACAATGTGTTCGTTTTGCACGCACCAGGGTTTCTATCAGTAGTTTTACAGAAAATGGTGATGAAGTCAGTGGCAAACTTTTGATACATTATACTAAAAAGCGTAGTATTTTTGCCCGTGGAAAACAAAGCATCTATTATCAGGAAGTCCTGACAGTAATTCGATTTCTTTAAACAATTTATCCTGCAGCTAATGGATGGAAGTTGCTATATGTTAGTATTTCTTCTCCAGTATCTATATTTTTGCATGCAGAATGTGTCATTAGTTGTCCCTGTGACAACAGAGTGCAAGGGTTGTGGATGAAGTATGTTCCAGAAGGATGTGGTGGTCCTCACTGCTCATGATTCAAAGCAGCAGAGAGTGACCACAAAGAAAACCCATCTCTCAGACTGGAGATTGGCCCATCACTCCCAGTGATTAATACTTTACAGAAATGTCACCTAGTCGATGTAAAATGAGCTTCTGGTGAAACACCAAACAACCAGAAATCCAGATTGCACACACAACAGTTCTAAATAATACCACTAACAATCTGTATTTCTGCCAGGTCGGACGACAGAAGGAAGCAAACTGCTGATTTTCTCTATACAATGCATTCCTAAAACACACATCAGTTGCATCTACGTTTTATACATTCCATAGTACCAGCTTTCATTATTTCAAAATGAGGCCTGAATACCAGTATGTTCAAAATTTATCTTGTTATAATACACGACACTCGTTTTTTATAGAAAGATCCTTCTTTTAATGACCTCCTTGCTCCTGATCAACTCATATTCCCAAAATCTACATTTTGTTCAGTCAGCACACAAGCAGCAGCAAGCTGCTTGGGGAGAAGAGAAATATGGGTTCCCTCTCCTCTTTCAATTAATGGTTCAATTCTCATATTACCACCACTGCATTCTGCTGCAACTCTCTTACATGTTAAATTCCACAGAGAGGTGATAAAGCCAGGCCATTACAGATCGGGCACAATCTGAATTAAACTACCTAAAACTAGTTGAAGATAAAAATCCCTGCTTGAGATAAAAATCCTTGTGTGAGAAAACATATAGGGACAACTGAAATAGAGAACAGTGTAAGAAGTGCCCCAAAAGATTAAGGCTGATACCATTATACTGAAAGAAAGAACAAACACTTTCTCCTCTTTTTTTGCATTCCAATAACTACCTTAGGATGATACTCAAAGGATTTTAATGCAAATGAATCCTAACAGAAATCCAGCAAGGATAATTAAACGCTCCACTAACAAGGAAAATTCTTCTTTAAATAACCTTTCTTACCCAGTAAATCTGCACCTTCATCCACGTCTCCAATTAGGCCAGAACCAGCAGATGACAGCTCTTCAAAGAGTGACTCTGTGTTGCGGTCAAATGCTTTGTTCTCTATGCCTTTGGTCGGAGTGCTAGTCAAAGAATTCAAACAAGACAAAAAAGCAGAAAGAAAACATTCCCATGTTGGAGAAAGTTTTCTCTGTGTTTTTACCAGTAGTTCATTTGTTACCCCCCAGAAAACATAGAAGTTAAATTTTCACCTTTCAACTGGCTTAGAGTCCTAAATGCTATTTTGAAATAATACTTTGGCATCACAATCCCAAACTTGAGGTAGCCACTGATTTTGAGCTGGTCAGGATTTTAATAAATTAAAGCATATCAAGTTTTGGCATACAGAAATTCAGCCCTGTCAGGACTTAGTCAGCCCAAACGCCTAAAGAACAGACAGCTCAGCAAAACTGGAGGTCATTTAATACAACAAGAATGCAAGAGAACCAAACAGAGATCAAAATATTCCTCTGGCCAGAAAGGGGACTTCTTTCACACAAAGCTCTTACACTATTAACATTCACTACACAAGGTCATTTTTTCCATCTCATCACAAGAATGAAACACAGACGCCCAACATCTTTGAAGGACTTGTGACTAGACCCTGAATTGTTCAGGGCTTGTTTAAAAGATCAGGCAATCCCCCCGTTACTAAAACAACACTTCTATATTTTTTAAGGGGCTTTAGAGCTTTCGAAAGAAATGTTACCATTCACATACAAAAGCCTGCAAGGAAGCAGACTCAGGAAAAAGCATTCTGCCGACACCGGGATTCCACTATCAGAATCTGGTAAACAAATGCTGTAACACTTGCAAAGTCAGTCATAAATCCAGATTTTAAAGATACGAGTAAAAACACAATGGCCCAGCTTGGAAACTGCTAGTACGTTGAAACCTTCATCTAGGGAGCAAAGGCCTTTTGGTACAGACCTTTTGCTTGAAACATGGAAAGAATATTTAAGCTTTCTTCAGTCTGCTGTAATATGAAGTACCCTGAACATCCATCAGGTGTTGCAACAGAATGAAGAACTGCTCTTGCACTTAAAACCTCCTGAGGAATTTGGGGAAATAAGGTCACAGAAGGAGGAGATTCATTACATAAGGCATGATCTCAGTCGGGCAAAATTTCTAAACAAGTCAAAAATTCAAAACCAAGGTCTGGTACCTGCTAAAATTGGTCTTCCTACTCAAATCGTAACACACTACTTACCTGGAACCCTTATATCCACTGAGATCTTTATCCATATCCAATTCTGGAGTTGACTCAATGATTGCCTGAACTTCAGACTTTTCTTCATTTTCATTTCCACCTAGGGAAAAGTAAGTGGTACGTCTCCGTAAAACAAAAATCACTGTGACATATGACATTACCCATCTGTAGTTGTTATTAATTGATCATCAAATTAGCAGACTTCTGTTCAAAGACATATCAAGGTAATTAAATGAGAAGGTCTAAAGATTTTGATAAATTGCAGTGTCTGCACTAGAGTAAGTCTCTCCTGAATTTAACTTAAGTCATGGTAGTTATTTCCCACAATTTCTGCAACTGCAACCAAGTAGATATCTATCATCTCGTGACTTTCTGTCTCGATGAGTGTCACTTCTGCTGTTTACAACGAAATGTTATAAATAATTCTGATTCTAGAAAAATAAGGACTAAAGCCAGCAATAAATAACAGACTTGTGTTTCTTACCCATATTCTGTACTCCTAAAAATATTGAGTAAAAAAAACATTTCTCATTTGTGGCACAACAATTAAGATATTTCACCACAGAACAGATATGAGGTCCATAGTAACCACACACTAAAAAGTTAAAGCAGCTCACCAGTGGACACGTTTCTTGTCTCTTGAGCTACCTGTACTTCAATATTCTTGCTTACATCCAGCTTCTCATTCGGCATATCTGTGGAATTTGCAAGCCCTTCACCATCTTCCTTTTGAGGAGTTTCAGCAGGCAGTACAGGTACATCTGAAGCAGCTGTGGATGCTGGAGTAGTAGATTTTGAGCCTGCTTGGCTAATGTCGGAGAGCTCATCCTAAAATTGAACATTACCATTTAAAAAAATGAACACAAGTATTATTAGAAGAGTTAGGCATATAAACTAAAGAACAAACACAAAAATTACTGTATTTTACTGAAGAACATGCAAATGCAAAGAAATACAAATGGAAAAAATACTTCAAGACAGTACTGTCCAGCTCCCCTTTACAGACTACAGCTGTTTCACTTCTGTTAAGGAGGTTATAGCTACACATAACATGCCCTTGTTTTTAATACTGATGTTTGATCTCATTTGATAATCAGTCACAACTTTAGGGTGCTTTTCTATTAAGTCTTCCAGACAACAGGCAGCACCCCCATATTAATAATAATAAAAAGCTCTTTTAGGGTTTGGTTTTTTTTTTAGTTTGGAATCAGAGGTGAAAGCAAGGTTCCTCAACAAGTCTGACAGTTAAAGTGAATGTATCTGTTAGCTCAGGAAGCCAAAACTTGACAAGAAGGAAGCAAGTTTAGATTTCGTGAAGCATCAGTTCATCGTACTGCTATTATCCCTTTTGAGAAGGAAGGGAAACTGAATTTTAAGGTTAGTTAAAAAACAAAACAAAGACCTGCAAAGACACACACATCCTCTCATTTGTACTTTGTGTCAGATTATTAAGAACTGTAATTCCTAGATTTTTACTTTTGGAACTTGCTGGTAAGATAACATTTGTGGCATCAGAGAAGACCACATGCATTTATGTACATCAGCATAAATGAAAAGCTTGCATCTTACAGTTATAACCGCACGTGGAATCTGCAAGCCTTAGAAATAAAATTCGGCACTTTCAAGATCTGCCTTTCAATTATTTCCAGTTTTCATCCTTCTTTCAGTACATTCCAAAATAACCGATTATTAATATTTGATATTCTGACAGAATTATTCAGAAATACAGTCAAGTAACAGACCCCTCTACAGGAGCAAAACACATACACTTACCCACAGTAACACAAGGCAACAAATCCAACATATTAAAGTGTTACGAGATACATTGTGCCCATTAAAGAAAAGCTACATAGTTTACCCAGCTGCCTTCTGAATTGGTGAAGTTCCCGCACTGGATAACGACTCCTGCTTCAGCAAGCAGATACAGTGGGAAGGGAGTGGTGCCCCTTACCAAGGGAACCCAGAGTTCACACGAACAGCGAATAAAACCTCAGAGCTGTTGGCCCTGTTCAAACATTTCCCCATCTTTGTATTCCAAAAGCATCCACCAACTAACGCAGCACAGACTGATGATTGGCTTTCACACACAAAGCTCGAGAAAAACTGCTTGATAGCACAAGAGAAAACAGTGAATAGTCCTTTCCTTAAAGGAATTTCAAATAATTCCATCTATTTTATATTTCTGACTTTATTATCTATTGCATTTTTTTTTAGCTAACTCTTGGAAACTATACTGATTAAACTGTCACGAACGTTTGTTCTAGAACTGATGCAAATGAAATGCAATTCCATTAAGTGACAATGAATTAATCAAAATATCTCAAATCCTAAGCATCTGAAAGTCAATGCTGACTTGACTTAGAAAATTTGACTTTTTTTGGCAACGTTGCCAAAAGACTTTTCCTGAAAAAAGAAAAATTAGTTTAAAAACTAGGTAATTAAATCTGAAGTAGTAGTAGCTCATTTGCAATGCTTTGCAGGAATAAGCAGAAGAGAATGAAGGGTTCGTAACTGTACGTTGTCCTACAATGACACCCAGCAATATCACTACTGTGCAAGCTACAGAATGCCCAGTCCCTTTAGTCTGGGGTTCTCCCTGACACCAGCTCTGTGTGGTACTTTTAGAGGAAACGCTGACCGTTAATGAAAGGTTCATGCATGAACGGAAAACAGACGCCTGAAAGCAGCAGAATCTTGCATGTGCCTTGTACTTGATGTTAAAAGTATTTAGAGGATATTAGTGAGAAAAATTTCAAATTCCAGTTATGACTTCAATATATCATGTTATCCAACAGGTTCATTTCAGAAGTACTTCACATTCACAGCTAAAAAGCAAAGAAGCTGCTTTGGACCTAAGGAACTTATTCTGACCAACTAGGTTTGAAGAATTACAGTCTGTGCAGTTTCGTAAATTCTTTCAGCAGCACATTGTTATTCGAAGAACTATACCCAGAAGCCTATTCTGACAATATGTAGTAATCAATATAATTTTCTGAGGGGACAGGAAGGGATCGGAGCCTTCCCTTTACACCTCATCTCCACCGACTTCGTCATAACTTTAAGTTGTATTTCAGTCAGCTCTCCTAAAATCTGTCAATTTCTTGATATTAATCAGCATAGGATAAAGGGAATAGGACAAAATTAAGATACAAAAAGGTCCTAGCCAAGAGTTTGTTAATTGACAAATTTTTAGATCCAAACTCCTGTTGTCACTTTGATATGTTTATAGTTAACCATTATTTACACTTCCCATTATCTCCATGCGACCTCTAGGCAAAAAAACCTCTGTGTTCCAATTATTTCCGGATAGTTTTTTAATTCGTATTAGTTTAATATTCCCCTGCTAGGTATTAAGCTCACTTGGGAGGAGATTCCCCTCAGCTGTACGCCTTTTCAGAAACAACCATACATCCACGGTCTTCCAAAAAACCTCACCAACACACAGAGCTGGGGAGGCTTTACACGGAGTGCTGGAGTTCTTCACCCAGCAGATCCCTCTGCCTGCTGTGGTGTTAGTGCACCCTAGTCCCAGCTGCCAGATGCACGCCCCAACACCACCCCCACATTTTTCCATTTCTGCAGCTTGTTCTATGCCACCCTCTCACTGTTGGAACACAAAACAATTGCAGAAGTTATAGCCAAGCTGCATGTAAGGGAAATCATAATCACAGGCTGATTTAGGAAAGTGAGGTCATTCTCACCTCTGTGGTATACCTACGCTATACGTCTGATAGTAGGCAGAGGCCGCGTTAAGAGTACTGCCTGTGTAGTAATCAAAGCTTTCCTTCTAAAAGTATATGAAACCAGCAAACCTGTTTACACTATCTAGTATGTAAAGAACAAGCAACCGACCTTTGGAAAGGGTCCTTCGGCAGAAGGAAACAGCCCACTCCTATGAGAACTAGCCTGTACTACCACCCCATGGGAAAACGTAACCCAAACTCCATTTCTCCCAGTAAATAAGTTCCCTCAAAGTTCATTTGAGTAAGCAACACACTTGGCTTACACAAAGCTGATTTAGGGTTTTCCCTCCCCCCGCTTTCAACTTGCTTATTCTCCCCACCAAGGATCTACAATCTGTTTAGGGGTGTTCCTCCGTACACACACGGCAGCCAAGCTGAGTGCTCACCTTCAGGCTCGTGTGGGACCGTGGCTGGCTTAGCTCATGGAACTTCCAGTGCTCTGACCCAGGCGTCTCCCCTGCTTCTCTCTGAGTTTCAGGCGTAAGTAGCGCATCTCCTGGAGGTAACGGGAAGATGCCCAGTGATATCGGACGCTCCTTTCTGTTCAAGAGAGAGACAGGTTTCATTAGCCATTTCAGATGTCACACCGTTTATTTTCCTACGCCTCCGAAATCAGCAGGGAAGTGGTAAAGTTAGAGCTTCAAACATTCATACACTATGCTCTATTAAATATACAATGCACCATGCACAGTTTGTATTACAGCACATAACAACTCCTCATTTCACATTATCTGATTGCAAATAGTCTATTCCATGGCTTGAGGCAGCAGTTATTGATTGCACTGAAGCTAATCTATTGTAAACAAAAGCTTTACAGAAATGGAGCACAAACAGGAGTGCAAGATGAAAATCTTTCCTTATTTCAGATTGAATTAGTTTTCAGCAGCCACTCCTAAAAATACCATTTTGCACCTTTTTTTTTTTTGCAAGATATAGTACCACAACTTCTACAATAGCCAAATCATTAACTGAAGCATCTGGAAAAGTTGTAAACAATCAGCTTAAAGTCCAACTCTTCTCAAAATTTATGGTGTTTTTCTTCTGAAGATCACAGGAATTACACAGATCTGTATAACTGGAAAAAACTGAGTCAAGGAATTACCGACGTTAAAACTAGCCCAGCCAAAAATTGGGTAGTTTTAACCAAAACCAGTTCAACACTCTACTTCACCTTGAAGCTGCACAAAAGCTTGTGCCAGTAAGGCATATTACTTCATCCCAACTCTTCACCATCTCTGCTACCTTTATCACCTCCCTATAGCAAATGATGTTTGGAAATGCCAAAGCTTTGTATATTGACCCTTCAAAAAAAAAAAAAATCCAAGTCAATCTTGCTGTCAGTAGTGTCACCAGTGAACAAAAAGATTAATTCTTCCTGCTAGGAAGAGACAAAAACATTGTGTAGAAGGCAATTCATAGGATGCTACAGCCAGCCCTGAAAAGGAAAAATATCAGCCAGGCATAGAATTGAGATAAAGCAAAGTATTGGTTCAGTCAGAACAATGAAATACAGGAAAAAGGACCACAATCAACTGGCACGACTTTAAGTATATTGAAGGGAGAAGATAAAAGTGTGCAGAGTTGGTGGCAGAAAATTATGCTTCTTGAGAGAAAGCATCGCCTGTAAATACCCCTGCAGAGACAATCCAGACAAAATATTAAGATTTGGGAGATCATACAAAGTCAAATCACAACTATATATACTTTATTTTGCAATGCTTTTCACAGATGAAATATAACCTAGGCAGAACTCAATGCAGAATTAGTACCTGCATAAAAATTGCACACAAAAATATGAAACGGAGTGTTGAAAAGCCAAAGAAAAAACTAAGCTTTTTTATACCTTTTTTTCCTTTTACCTCAAAGAAAAGTTACTCAAGATGGGACCGCACTCAGCAATCAAGCAGTAAACCCCTTTTGGTAAATTTTACAAATCGCCAAAAAAACAATGTTCAAAGAGCAAACAATTTTAATTAGCATAAACCTTTCCCATACAGGTGTAGAAAAGATGCTCCCTGTCACAAAAATCTTTGCAACTAATTCTCACGTTGCACGTGTCTTGGTCTGTCATAAATACTGTTCCAAGTTAGGTCATTAATTCAGAAGTAGTTTAGCAGAGCAAAGCAGACAGCAAAGCAAGTAAAACAAAACCAGTCAGGGTTACCCAACAAAAAGCGTCAGCTACTGCTCCAGCTCTGCAAACGAACGGCGCTGTGAGGCCTTCGCCACCAACAGCCGCACAACTCGGAACCTGATTCCACCCATCCCCGCCATCGTAGCGGGTTCTGCTTTTCTGTAGATTTCCCACAACTCCCCAGCGCGCAGGGAACAAAAGACGCACCGCATAATCCAAGCTTATGCTAAGAGGCAGACGGAAACCGTTTCATCGGTGACGAAGTCCAGCCACAAAAGAAGGAAGCAAAGCCGGCCTGCAGCGGGGAAGCGAGCGGGCCATAAAGCGCGCTTTGTGCGGGCCCCGCGCTTCGGGCAACGCCTCCCGCAGCAACGGCTCCCAGCACATTTGCTTACTTGCAGGACGTGCCACAAAGCTTCCCTTCTTCGCGGTCTTCAGAGGGGAGAATTTAAACAAAACGGGCACCAGAAAACGTTCACAACTGACATTTGCTTTTTTTGCAGAATCGTTCATTATGAACCCATTTTGCTGTGCTAAAACACAGTTCGGGTGCATCGCAAGACTACTTGGTAAATGAAGGTTGACAAGCGGGCTTATTCTGGGAATGCAGGCTATTATACACGTCTGCATTAAGAGTAATTATCTGATTAGACTGAAGTTATTGCAACTTCTTTCACCGATTGTTGATCAGAAAGCCAAGAACCCCTTTCACCCCCCCATCGTTCAGTAACTATCTGAGAATACGACAGCGAGCAGCAGGCAGGCGCGTGTTTCAAAAGCCTAAACTAATATTCTGAAGTGAAGTATTGAGGTATTTACAGGAACCTTGAGGATAAGCAACCAGATGCTCTATTCTAAAATCCGACTAGTGTTAAAAAAATAGAAATAGTTCTTCTACTATTAGACTCCCTCATCTTAAACTTTTCTCTTTTCTAAATTCATACAAGATTAAGGAACCGAGTTCCAATTTCTGTAATTCCTAAACCAAAAATTTACTAGGGGAGGGGGAAAAAGCACAACTTCCCCAAACCCCTCAAATCCATCACATATTCTCCAGGGAAGCAAAATCACATTACAAAAAAACCTATTTCTTACACTACCCGATTGCTTAAATATAGAAAATCTAATAGAAGTTACTGAACATGAATGTCAACATTTTGCTTTGTGTTTGGTTTTTTGGTGTTTTTTTTTGAGATTATTTGTTTTGGATTTGATATTTTCCCTTTTTAAACAAGGTCAGCATGACTAACTAGATCACTCTACAGAGAGTTACACTTTGTTTTATTTCCTTGTATTTAAATATTCATACACATATTTATTATCAGTTATTAATAATTGGTATTTCTTTTCTCTAACAACTAGCTTTAAACCTTTGGAACACCCTTCTGTGCTCAGAGACACAAGTCAGAAGCACACTGCCATACAAACTCTACATGCACCATGCATTTAGTAGAAAAAGTCACACACCTCTTCCAGAGAATACTATTTCCAGCATTTTTTCCCTGGTTAAATAATGTTTACTATTCAATTTACAACCACACTGAAAAGTACGTCAGGTTTTCAGGTCAGAAAGCTACATTTTAAAACTTCTCCAATTGTTTTCCCTATGTAATTATAGCAGTAAAACGTGTCAAGATTACTTTTGGTTACCGTATTCTAATGCATCTCTGCTACTGCTCCAGGCAACTAGGACAAACAGAACAACCTGAGGGAGGACAGAGCTGGCAGCTTGCCATACAAGTACAGAAAAAGAGGAGAGGATAACATTTGCCTGAACAATAGTGAATAGGATTTAAGAGCTCTAATGCTTAAATAATGAAAGAGATTTTTTTCCCCACCAACCAATAATCAGACTTTTTTAAAACAGTGTGATCCACTAATTACCATGGTTTTGAACAGATCATCAATTAAATGATCTTCTGTAATTCTTTTGATTTAAAAAAGTGAAATTTAATAGTACAAAGCCTCAAACTGCATACATTTATGGCTACACAAGATCAGCCAAGTACCTGAGAATACACTGAACATGAGCTTTATCCACGACATTATCACCACAGTTTTTTTTTTTGCAGGTTACAATAAACCAATGTAGTAGCTTTCCAAAAAAAAAAAAAAAAAAAAAAAGAATACAAAACCTGACCTTGCACTTGCTTAAATAAAAGGCAATGAAATTTTGAGTGTATAAAAAAATATTGCCATATCCCAGTCCATAAATATTACATTTACAAAGGAATTTGAAATTCATACATAATTTACATCTCTAATTTATCCTCGCTCTTTCTGTTTGAAAGGAAAACAGAAAGCATGGGAAAAAAAAAGAGCACACGAAGCCAAGGTTCAGTAGGTCAGAGTACCTGAGTATCCTTGGTAGGTTCTGCGTCAGAGCTGGCACACCAGTGGAAATAGAAAAGTGCACGAGCAGCAAAACCGAGAGCGATACCAAGATAGCTGAATTAATGACCACCGCCCCGCCAACGAAGCCAAACACAAACAGCAGCATGCATCCAGGACTCATGGCGCTGCGCTGGCATGGTGAAACGCCGGAACCGAGGCGGCTACACGGGGGCCAGGGGTGTATCTTTGTCGGCGAAGTCTGTCATTCAGCCGCCGCCACAAAAACAAAGCCATCGGCAGCAGCTTTCCGCTCTTCTGCAGCAGCTCCCGAGCAATGACATCACCGCTCTCCTCCCCTCGCAGCATCTATGCAGCGACGCAGAGCCACAGGCAGCCCCAGAGCCATCCTCCCCTCCTTCCACGCACAGTCCACGGGCTAGAAAGCTTCAAAGTCTGCATCTTAGATTCACACCAAGCCCTCGGCACAAGCAGGCACCGCGATGCGCCCCTTTGCCAACCTGTACACAAAGCCGTGGCAAGGTGCCAGTCACTCCAGCAGAGCTGCTGACATTTTCCCTGCCTACCGGAACACAAACACTAATGTACAAAGTACACCTCAACATTTAGCAGCAGAACAGCAAAAGCCTCTTTCTACCCATTTCTATGCTATTCTCTTAGCACATTCCAATCGTACAACACATCTTTCCGATTCAGCCAAACTGTTGTTGTAGGATTAAAGAACAAAGTCTTGCAAACACAAATGAATGGATTTTTTTCTTTCATTTCAGGGTGAGAGCGCAATAAATAGCTTACCTAATTCTACTGTGTGTTGTGGATTCTAGCTGATCACCCCCTGCTAGCTGATGAAGTTTGGTTCTTTCCAAGTGCTCCATATAATTGTGAATCATCTGTTTAAAATGACAGAGAAACAGCAAGAAACATTTAATACCATTTACTTTTACTACAACTGCATAGTTCTTGGCCAATATAATAAAATCTTCCCCTGGAATGCTAAAAACAGTAAATGCATTCAGAAACATTATATAAATAGACAAAGAAAGAAGCAAAATATACAGTGTGTAAAACCACAAGCCAGAAGAGAAGCCCATAATAAATAACAAGATTGGAGAACTTATGCGCTCATGCACACAAAGTGCCTGTGATATTACATACAAGAGTTTTCACCAGATGTGCCGTGGTGAAATCCATTTCAGAGGCTGCTTAAGACCTCTATGTCCAACAGATATTAAAATCTACTGTATGACACAATACATTTCACTACAGCCTAACTGCAAAGGTCGGACAATATGCACCTCAAATATGAAACATAATGAATCTACAAACTGAAATTTCCATGGACAGAAACACAAAGTCAGCATCTCTTCTCTTTTTTCTTCCAACATCCAAATAAATTCAAGTTCACTTATAGAGAACACAGAAAGCTTTGGTTTTACATTATCTAGTCTGACATCTCCTAAAAGGACCAAGTGTCCGTGGATCTTTAGCACTCGAGAAGAGCTTTGCTTGCTCTCTTTCAAGCGAGACAGCCACAGGCCAACATGCTGACTCCTGCGGTCATGACTTATTTAATGAACCCCGACTGCAATCGGCCAAAGGACGATGCCTCTCCGATGTAACTGATCCGGGAGGTGCGTGGGGAGAAGTAATAGGTATCACTGCCTCCCTCCAAAAGGTTAATTTGGACAGATGTCTTTAAAACAAAAACTGGAAAGCCTGAAGAGAAGTCTATGTGACGTTTGGTATTTTTAGCATTTCTGCACTTGCATTCAAAGATGAATAGGGCACTCGGAACAAAAAAAAGAGAGACAAATCACAGGTGTACTGCAGAAGAATCTAGTGTGCTTTTTCCCCCTGAGATGTATTCAGGTCACATCTCAAAGGCATCCTCTAGAAAAAAAAAGTAAGTCGATTCTGTAAGACTGTAATTTCTTCTGCTCTTCCAGCACGGGTACACACACACTTTCATGCTAGTGTTATTACAGGCATCTGTACAACCAGTATCACGTGACCTGTTGCTTTGGGGGTGTTTGCATTCATCAGGACTGAATTCGGCAGGACCTGGAAACCCACGTCTACGTGTTACTTCTAAGTCCGGGCTGACGTGTTCACGGCTGGGAAGCTCGACCTTCGGGTGCTACTAACTTCAGCTAACATCAGCTCCTCCACAAACACTGCCTGCTAGCTTTAGCTACGTATATGAATATACATTCCTAGTCTGGGATTATTTTGGTAAACTGGCTTAAGATATCCTGATTGATCGACACTCTACAAATCAGTAACTTACATGGTAAATACTGGTTACATACAAATCCTAGTTTTCCCAGCATCCACCTGAACCAATTAATATAATTCATACCAGAAAAAAATTCTTGCTATTTTTATAGAGAAACATTACATAATATGCTTTAACTGCTGTCAAAAGCTTACGAAATTTATCCTCCAACAAAATGATACAAATGTAGCATTTTACTTGGACCATCTCATTTGCTTTCTGAATTTTTTTAATGCTTGCTCATATACAGAAGCAATCAAAAGAACTGAAAGCTCCACTTTCAACTATCCGCATTTCTTAGTTTTTCTGTTTCCACCAAGCACCCAAAATTAGGTGTTCTAATGCTTTCTGTGCATAGCTTTACACAAGGTTATTCTAATCAAAATTAATTTAGAAAATCCAGGGGAAAAAAACAGTGCCTAACTCTGAAATGCACATTAGACCATTCTGTGTCCTGTTCATGTGTTCCCTCATCCTGGGAGGGAGACATTACTGAACAGCAGCTGACCTACCTGCGGACGCTTCCACTGGCAGCACACCGACTGGTTTCTCTAAGTGGAATTTTAAACAGAACATTTGTGGTGCTTTTTAGCTAGCGAACAGAGGCTGAGTAACTAGTACCTTTGCAAGGAACAACTAACACAGGGGAAAAATAGCAGGGTCAGTAAAAGCTGCACAACTTTCATGTTTTGCAAAATACATGGTTTAACCTACTCTCTTCCTTCCCCTCAGTCTCTTCTTTTGTTTACCGAAATGTCTCATCATGTTACCCACACAGAGAGGCTGGAGGGCAGGTCAGTTTAAAGGACTACATAGTTCAGTATTGTTCTGCAAACGAAAATACTCCTTGTGGTAAAATAAGCAAATCTGAGGGTCGCATACTTCAGCACAAAGCACGTAAGCCATAGGAACACAGAAGTCAGATGAAAACCAAACGTGTGCCTCTTGTGCACGTGCAGCATGGCAATTTGTCCACAGATCCAGGCTATACATGTCAGTGGTGTCCCAAAAAGCAGAAAAACAGAGGTACCGCCATGTAAAGTCCCCACACTGCCTTGATCCAGGGTCCCAAAGATACAAGCTGACAGTACTGGAACACTGTCCACGAGCAATGAAGTCCTCGTCCTCCCTCCCTAACCATGGGACGGGGCAGGCTACACAGCTGGGGCTGTGGCGGCATCAGACATAGCACATGGACTCTCAAATTCTGGAAATCCGTTAATAAAAAGGTGGAAATAAAAAAATTAAATACTGTCAACTTATTGGGAAGTTGGCTCACTAACTGCTTGTCTACAACAAAATACTGAAGACTCCCTCCAAAAAAACCACTGGGATTTGAACCAGCTAAACTCCAGAGGTTCTTTTCAATCTAAATTACTCCAAGTCTCAGCATATCCTTGAAGTGCCATCCTGATCCAAAAAAAAAGGTCTAATGAATTAACATACTAGAAATCTGAAGTGCTCAAAATCTGATCAAAAGTTTTTCTCCGTTTTGAGATTACTCATCTATCCAAAGAAAAAAATTTATATTACTGACAATTTTAAAATAGTTAGAAATGGAAACACTGCTCTCTAGTCGGCACAATTCTTACTGAAGTTACACTAAAGGACAGATGATAAACAAAAGACTACATCTGCTACCCTTACTTCTCTTCAGTAAGAGTTGCAGTTACCATTTAATTACCTTTAACCTTTTACTACTGACAGCGCAGCTTGCTGCCCCTGAAGTCCACAAGTATTTTGAATATGATCAATTGTTCCAAGGAAGACTTCATAAACACTGACCACTCTTCATCACTGATGTAATCAAATCCATTGCTCCATTACAACCAACCAGATTAAAGATAAACTCTGAACTTGGAAGAATTATTTTTTGTATTACATTATGTAGTTAACAGCATTTCACAATTCATGTGTTAGCTCATTTTAGAGCACAACATGTAAAAGCTGACTACACTGCGTTTCTGAAGACATTATTACAGCATGAATATGAAAGTCCCTCCCTTCAAATGTAAGCAACAGCAATGCAATGTCTCTCCATCTCAAAAAATACTCAGACTGGTTTCCTCACACGGCACATGACAAGTTCTGCAAGTGCAGGAAGCATTACAGGGTTTTCCACATCTTAGGCTTCAGCATTCAGTGAAAGACAACAAACATCCTGTCACTGGTTTCTACTCCTACCCTTACAAATACCACCACTCCCAGTGTACACAAGTCTGATACCTGGTCACAAACAAATGTGTAGATACCATGTTATGGTTATTGTTACCTGCACCTTTTCCTTAACCAGGTTGAGAGCATCTCCTTTATACCTTCCTTTCTCTTTCACTCCTCCTTCCTTTTTGTGTCAATGCCTTAACTCCCCCCGGACAGGTTTTAGTAATTCTTTCACTGTCAGATCAGGCTCTGTGCTGTAGCCCTCGCTGTTCATCCTGCAGCTCCAATCAGGTTTGGCACAAGCAGCTCCTCCCTTTGGGAATGTGCGACCAACTGTGTCTATATAGATCTTGCTGCGTCCCACATAGTGTAGGTTTATTAAGGTAACAGATATTTCCAGAATCTCCTCGATTTGGTATACAAGTCCTAAACATACTTTCATGTAACTACCTTTTACCTTCAAGGATTTGTGGTGAGCTTCTCAAAGCAAAAGCATCATTCCCACTACTGAGCGTGATGCATCTTTATCCACACATAAGATGACGTTGCTGGCAGATACAATAGCATATAAAGATGTTAAATTCAGGCTTTAGAAAAACTATTTGCTTGAAAAGATACCCAAATCTGATCTCAAAAATACTATAACTGGTACCCATGCTTAGCCACAGCTGTAACTAGAGATCTCCACTCCGCCTTCTCTTCCTGTTCCCCTGTACAGGGACTTGCTGGGGATATCTGTTTACCCCAGTGAACCTGACAAAGTACATTCCCAGTGCCAGAGACAGGCTCACTGCTCTGTCACATTGTATCAGCGCAAAACAGTGAGAAACTTCCATGGCCCAATTATGCTTCATTAAACTAAGCCCATACTCTGCGTGTCAGGGAAAGAGATATCGAACCATCTTGGCCTTGAGTTTCCCAACAGATACAAAGAATCACTTCCTTAAACAGAAATAAAAAGTTTTATTTTGGAAATTTGTGTCAAGAAATGCCACAGGTGTTAGTCAACTCTCAAGCAGATGCTAAAGTACTGCTTTGCCTCAGTTTCCCAACTGAGTAATAAATGTAAAATTGTCTGCAGCCAAGCCTTTGAAAAGCCAGTGCTGCAGTTGTGAAGTGTGCCCTATTAGCTATGCAGAAAAAGAAAATAAGACCTTTTGCCTCCTACTCAGGGGGTTTGCTCCGAATGAGTCTCTAGCAGCAGTGCACCATCTCTTTGCAAAGGCAAAAACCACCAAGAAGTACGTGCAGAAAACAAGACTGCTTTCATACAGGCAAGTAAATTTTCTATTAAACAGAACTGCATTTGAGATAAAAGCTAAAACCGAGTAATAAAATCCCTTTCTAAGTCTATAAAGCAAAGGTCCAAAGGTTTTTTGATTAGACCACTGTCAACCATTTAACTTTGCAGCACACTGTCCTTGTGGCTGTATGATCATTTCCTGCATCTGGTCCTTTACAGCCAGAGAAAGATGGCCATGAGACTTTGCACGCTTAAATTCCAGAAGTTCAAATTCAGGAACTCCAGCATGCTGCTTTATTGCTCATCTGTTCTGAGCATTAGAACAGAGCAAGATCAGCGCAAGATCAAAACATGCCGCAAGCAGAGGAAAGACAAGGGACCAGAGCGCGTCAACTAAGCAGGGAATGGAGAGACAGATGTCAGAACACCTTCAGGCTGCCTTTGCATACAGCATTCTGACTGAACACGTTATTGTCTCCACTACCTGCTACAAACGCCCAGCCATGCTCCACCTTCCAATCCACCAACTGCTCAGGTTATCATACCCTAATCCATTTAAAATCAAGCCAGTTAGCTCAAGCACAGACTTACAGGGGAGGAAGCTTAAGGGGATGCATTCCACTCACACTCATTAGATCATCTCCCACTCTCTGGCGAGCAGCAAGAAAGATGGAGGCTGATGTGACAGAGGGGTGAAGCAGGCTAAAGCCTCTTCCCAGAGCTTTAACAAGGCCAGGCAGCCCTGTTGTCCCTGCAGCGGCAAAGCCACCCTGCTGCTAGGGCAGGCAGGAGCCCTGGGGCTGCAATGCAGAGCTCCAAGGAGGACTCCCAACGCTCGTCACAACACACGCTGCCAGAGAGGGATTCAGTTCACTGGTTCACATCACTGGTGTAACTTCCCATGGCTTAACCAGTTTAAGTAGGTCCTAGTCCATTTTGGCTGAAATGGTTCAGGTGAAATTCCCATGAGCTGCTGAGTCAGCGAGCTTGCTAGGCAGGGATCTCCAGCAAAGAGGCAGCCACAGGCAGGCAGGGTTAGTGCTGAGAGGGGACATGGTTACAGAGTCTCAGCGAAGTCAAGAGCTGGAAGAGAAAGCCATCCAAGTCTGAAACACTAAGCTGTGAATTAAAGAAGAAGTGGGGACGGAGGGCAGCAAATACTGAAGACGGGCAGAATAGAGAAAAATTACTAGAAATGAATATTGCAGAAGGTGCAGCCAAGTGGCATCTTTCATGCGACACCTGTCAAAACAATCCCTGCCAAAATCTTAGAGCCAAAAAAAAAAAATCTTTGTAATGGTCTGCTCATTATTTGGTCAATTGAAAGAAAAACAGTTGCCATTTCAGTAAGCGCTAAAGACGGATCACTTGCAAAGACAATGGTGAAGCTGATTCAGAAGGAAAAAAGTATTCCTTCCTACAAAAACATCAAGGTTTCAGAAACAAGTATTGTGATAGAAGTATTTAAGCCAATAAACTTGATAATGCTTAAAGTAGGTTGGATATTTGCCAAAATATCTTGCATTAAAAGAAAAAAGTTACTAGACAGACGTAACACGCTAGAATTTGTTGGGAGAAAGGGAAGTAGCAAATCCCAAAGGGGATGGGGGAAGACAGGCACTATTATCAGACAGCCCCTTCCAGTCGCCGAGTCTTAAACACACACCAGACACCAGCATCAAAATGCTGATCCGAGACAGCCTAGCACTAAAGCACATCGGGAAGTTCGTACTTTGCAAGCTTCACAATGGTCTCTTAATTATGCTCAGAAATGTCTTTGCAAATGAAGATAAGGAGTATCTAGTTAACTTCCTGAGGTTAGTCACACAGTTGTTAAAAAGGCTCCCACCCTTTTCTAAGCAACAATACTCCTGGTAGCTACTCTTTGCCCTTAGTTCCCGGTCCAGAGCCAAGTTTTCACAGCCCACAAACCTATTACCCCATCAACTCTCCATGTCCTGTCTCAAATACACTGTTGCATTTCAGCAGCTGCCAGCTGGTGGGCTGAGAATTGTGGGTACCTCTAGCGATGTGTACACACACTTATCCCCTAAACACAGAGATCAAAGTCTTCATCGACAAAACCAGAAATAAGGTAAAGGTTTTTTTGTTTTAGAAGGTATGTAATACAAAGGGAGAGAGGTGAAACATTCAAAAGAAAAAAATATAAAACACAGACTGGGAAACAAAGAAAGAAGGAAGGAAACATGCTAGAAGGAAAGGGCACAGAAAACATAAGACCTGATCTTAGGAGCACAGAGGTGTGAATATACTATGTTGCACTACAACTTATTTCTTTACAAAGAAAGGACATAGTCACCTCAGTAATAATAAAGCCCAAGGAAACACCTCTCCCTACACCAAAGAAAGTGAATTTAAGATGTAAAAGCATTTAATAAATTGGAATCAAACCAGCAGAGGTTGCTGTCCATTTTGGAGCAAAACCTACGTAAAAAGATATTCAGAACATTTCATTAGCATTTAATTGAATTAATGGTGCCCAATACATTTAGTTATCTTGAACTCAAAAAAACAGGATTCAACAAAAACCTGTGCCATTGCTATTGTGACAGTACCCATAGGTTCTAACTAAAATAAACTAAAACTTTGCAAGCATACGGTAGTTTGAAGTACTTCCAGTTCAACAGGATTTAAGACTTAAGTGGGCAGCATTAACTTTTGTCACTTCTCATTTTACTTAAATTTCCAGTTTTCAGATGCAGCATTCTGAAGTAACTATTTAGTAGCAAATGTGATCTTAAATACATTAAGATTTCAGTAAATGTATGAATGTTTTTCTTAGAGCTGCGTAGTCCCGTCATGCAGTACTCAAGAGCTACATGCTGGTAGTGGTTCCAAGCCACCTTCAGCTGTTGTCAGTGTAGCATACTCATCTTAAGACTGCTAAGGAAGCACTAAAGGTAACCAAATCCAATGTGTATTTGCTTTCCCTTTCCCCACACGTGGTCTTTTGAACGAGGAACAGTCAGTATTGCATTCCCTCCTTTGTTAGTGATGATCTAAACACAGCTGACCTTTCAAGTAAAGGCAAAGCAATCAGAGTAAGGAGAACTGTGCTTGGGACTTCAGAATAATCAGAATTATGCACAGAACCTAGTGATTTCCTCACTAAAATAAGTATACTAGTTAGGCAGCAAGCATCCCTGCATGGGAAAGATGACCTGCTACTAAAAATCAAAGCACTGCAAGTCACTTTATGCTCTAGAACCAACTTAAAAAGTGTGGCTCCTATTTATTTAACAGACCAAGTCAAATTTGTCCCATCTTCATTAGCAAATACTGTTTTCAATAGCTATCAATAAGTATGGCAGAGACTCCTTCTAATTATGCATCTCAGTAGGAGGACAGTTTTTTAAAGATATTTGTTCCTTCAATGGTACAAGTAAAACAAAACTGCTGGAAAGAGTACCAAGATTGCAATTTCAGTTTTATTTCTTTGAAGTTTGTTAGTGTGCTTTGAAGAATCGCCTTTGAAATATGAAAAAGCAAATTTTTGTTTTGAAACTTCTGAATATCTGGCAAAGCTATAAAACTGACAAACATGTAATTGAGCTAACATGGAGAAATCGACAGATGTGAATGAGGAAAACTACACAGCCCAATGAAGCCTAGTTACAGTGCACATTAGCAATACAAACACCCAAGCATTAGTGAATAAACCTCCAATAATCTTCCCAATTGCTCACAAAAAGTTTTTCATAGATCTACATTTTTTACAGATACCCCAAATTCATCTTGGTTGAACAACCTACCTCTGTATGTCTTGAATGAAGTGCATTGTATTCTTTCTTGAGTTCTGCCTCCCTCTCCTCAAGTCTGCTAACTGGAAGAATTAAAAAAAGAAATCAAATTAAATTCAGAGTTCTATTAGATGAGATTGACTTGCCTAGGACTAAGCAACCAGATCAGAGATGAACGTATTCTTAGGAGTGAATAGTAAAGCACAGGATAAAAAGTACGTCAGTTATTGTGTTTTTAAACTCATCACTTGAGCTTCCTCAGTACCTCAACAGCAGCACAATCTTACAATTTGCAGCCCTTGTAAAAAGCCCATGCTATTTTCCCTAGCTGACTGCTAGTCCAACAAGAGGGGATTTTGCTGTTCAAGGACAGCTTACTGTTCACACCAATCCAGATTGTTTCCACATGTGCACATGGAAACCGTAGGAGGCGGCAGAAGCCATGCCACATAAACTAGACTCAATCTCGGATGGGAGCTGTGAGCTCCAGTTAAGGCTCTACACTGGTTTCCTAGAACACAACCACACAATCTCCAGAGGTGTTTAACTAGGACAAACATACACAAAGTATTTTTAAAATAGCTTCAAGCCATATGTTGTGGAACAGAAATTAAGACTTCTGCTGACATTCACTCATATTCCACTAAGTATTAAGGCAACAGATTCAGGTAAAGAAAATATTTGAATATTTCTGTAGGTGTTCCAAGAAATTAAAAATACATTTAGCATATTTAGAAGAACTTTAGACAATAAGTTCATACTAAGAGGAGGTGAGCTATTTGTGATATCCCTGTGCAATGCATTTGCAGAAAAACTGAAAGAAATCAGAACTTGCTTCACACACAACTTACTTTTTCCATTCAAACAGAGAACATTTTTTGCCGCTTAGACGTGAGTTTCATGTTTTTGTTCAGGTATTTTTGAGCACAACATTTATGCAATTTAAGCATGTGTTTCAAGTTCTGTAAATGAGATTCTCTTATTCTACTTGCCATGTTTAAATACCCCTAAGAAACTTTAAACCTATAGTTACCCGTCTCCAGAGACTCATTGCCAAACATATTCATCAGAAGACAAATGCCCACATTTTCTCTGCTATTTGCATATTTTAATATTGCCAGCTGGGTCTTCTGAAAATGAATTCTCAATATACCACTTCTTTTTGCTCCATATATCTGTATTTTGGCACAGTATTGTACTGCAAGTACATTTCAATCAAAAAAAAATATTTGCCAGAGTCAAATGCTGGAACCAAAACATAGTGTTGTCTGCTCACTCAAATCTGTGGAAACATTCTTAGCTCCTAATCTAATCTTGCTCTTATAAGAGCATTAAGTTCCTTGACACAACCTTTTGCACTCCACCTACAAGTATCTGACCAGAAGTATCACATCAAATTTTACTTACACTGTGTAACGCAGGACTGAACGCTTTCAGTCCCGCACTGTTATCAGACCGAACAAGAGTTCTTCAGTTCAAACAGAAGTGACGTACAAGTGTTTACAGCACAACATCATATATAAGAATATATTTTACAGCACAATACATACATAAATATGTATTTTTGAGATGCAACGCAGGACATAAAAATGTTATCTAATGAAGAATTTAGTTTGTTATTTTTATTTTAGGCAGCAGACGTTTTCAGCCTCCTCATATGCTTAAAGGAAGGTTATACAGCAGCTTGTGGTAAGTGCCTACAGAAACCAGCATCAGAATTCATAGTTACACAGCTTGACATAACAAATTTTATCCAGCATCTTGGACTGACCAGTATTCTAGTCAGAAGCAATCACATTGTACAACAGCTGACCATCAGAGACATCCTAGCAGTAACCAGCCCGCAGCCACAGGGCAGAGCCCGGCAGCTTTAGCTGCTCACCCCTCACCCGACGTTGCTCGGTACGCTCGTGCATAGGCAGCGAAGCCAATACTGGTTCCTAGGGATTAACTTAATCCAGTGGATTCTTGGAAAAATATTTGACACAGTTTTTTTAATGAAAATGCACACCACACTAGGTGTTGCAAACACCCTTCTTTCTTTGTAGCTGTCCATACCTCACCTTCATGAAATCCACAGAAGTGTTTCCCACTGTTACAGATATAACAAACACTTTCACAACGCCTGAGATTGCATAACGAAGCACACCGTTTTCTCCTTCTATAGCCCAATCTCAAATAGTTCCTTAAATCAAGTTGTAGAAGAGAAATGTAGTACAGGTACCTCATAGTCAAGGAGGATATCTTCATTAAATCTGATAGTTATTTTTGTTACATACACAGGTTAGAAAAACAAAGTACCTAGAAGATGGTGTAATTGACACTCGGCATTTTCTTCTGGAAGTAATTTCCAGCTGCGTAAGACATTACAGTCCTACAGCTGAAGTTTCAGTCATATGCGGATGTGTAAGTTTCTATACCTTCAGACACCACACTAACAGTCCTCAAAATAGGCTCTCTTCCAATACCAGCAGGATGACACACAACACTGGAAATCTGTTCTACCCAAAAAATGCCTCCCGTCAAAGATAAGGTCTTGACAAAACAACCAACAGAACATGCTTCCCTTTTCCAGTTAAACACTGTGGAAGAGATCAGATATTCCCTCGGGATCAGAAGCCACCACGGACTCGAACACTGAAGATTCTTGAATAATCCTAGTGAATAATAGCCAGAAGCATTTTGAGGAAGACCACCAGATTCTGGCCCCAAAACCTTAGAGAGACTTACTAAGTTGCTACTAAAGGTACACTCCCATCAGCAGTGACAGGAAACTAAACAGGAGACTGCAAAATGCCTTCCGCTGGCACCCAGAAGTACATCTAAGACCAAGCTGTCATCAGTTCCATTTTACTCCACCAGCGCACAGCAGAGTGAAAGTCTGGAGCCACCCTGATAACACCCCCCCAAGAGGAACGGAGCTGGGCGCTGGCACTGCCTGACACACACACTGGGTCCACAAAGTAGCAACCAGACATGGTTCCCATCAATCTGACTTTCAAGTAACAATAAAAAAGCTCATTTGATATTTCAGTCTGAGACTTTCTTCCACTAAGATGTCAAATTCTTAATGGGTAGATGATAAAATCAGTTTGATTATACAGATCCTAAAAGCAAAGCATCCATTGTCTCTGTCGTAACATGTCTTTATAAAGCCATTATATCCTTGCTACATCATGGAAGATATTACATTGCAAGATTACATTGTGCAAGATACTACATTTGCAAAATATAATACACATCAAAAAAGTTTCACTACTCATGGCTGCAAGTCTACATGGAGAAAAATTTAACGATCTTTAAGCATAAAATGCAAATATTCTAGTATCCTTAGGCTGATGAGAAAGCATCCCACTGGAACATCACCACAAACTCATGCCCAAGGTCTACCCACAACCTTCTCCAGCACTGTCAGTATCCTAACACATTCAATGACCTGAAGCACCAGTCCTAATCAAAGTTCTCTCAAATCAAACCAATCCAGCCTAGAAATGGGAGATTAAATATTATAGCAAACTAGAAAGAAGCCTCTGGAGTTTCTGCCTCCTGACTGCATTACTAAGAATTAGGCAGCAAAGCTGCCCACCCTGCCTGTTCAAAAATCAGGGCTTACCTCCCAAGTCTGATGGCTTTTACCAAGTTTGGAACACCCTCCATCTGTATGTTGTCCTCTGCCTCAAACTGCTGATAAGCCTGAGGGGGAGAAAGAGAAACAGACCTGCTAGAACGCCAAATCCAACCAGTACGATGGCTTCAAGAGGAATTACAAACTCCTGCTACACAGGCCAGGACAAGAGATTCAGCTCATTCACGAGCCTTTCCTAGCCCTAAGACTATCCAAAGGCTCTCCTTGGACAGCTTTCATCCAGCTCCATTCTCAGAAGATGATCCTATATTAAAGGTTAAAACACAGACCAAGCATAAACAATGCCATGATCCAGGAGGACCTTACGACCTATTGAGTAGTTACTAAAGAGTGCACACATGGATTGAAACAGGGACCGAAGCTATCAAACAAGTATTTAACCTGAAAGTGATGAGATCTGGAAATTAGCCGCAAAGAAAACTGATTTGTAAAACAAGTGATAAATTCATATCCTTGGCAAGACCGACATCTTCAAGTAGCTCTTACCACTGTGAACTGTAGGTCTAGTTCTTAGTTTAAAGGAGTAGGACACTTTAAATTATGAAGATAATTTAGCTGTCAAGAATGCTCTGTTGATAGCAAATATCAACACATACAGCTGCATGGTCTTGTCCCTGACACGTCTGGACTGTTGAAGCATCCACTATGTCTCAGACCTACAAAATCACTGTAATTTATCACCGAAAAACTGACATAAAGCTTAAAAGAAAGCCTCCTTAAATGTTCCACTACAACCATTTAATGTAAAGACAATGATATGCCACGAGATCCCTCACAAAGGTTGAGATTCAAATGAACAAGGGTATATACAAGCCAACTTCTACTCAAAATCAAGTTAAAAATCATTTGGATCTAGTACCAACTTCTTGCCTTGTCACTGGCCAAAATAGCGTTTCAGTGAGAAAAGTTTTGACTGACTGTTTTTAAAACAGTGGGATGTTTCGTTTATACACTTGGCTGTTGAAGCAAGTAACTTTTTGAGAAAATCCAGCATGAAATCAGTACGAACACAGAAGCTACAGCAGACTGGTTTTTAAAGCCAGATAACCAGTGACAATTCAGGAATCTAAGATTCTAAAAGACATTTAAAGCCGTTTTCTTCATTCCTGCAACATTTACAGCAATAGAATTATTATAGCAATCAAACGCCAACAGCTAAACCACCAGCACAATACTCGATTTAAAAAAGTACGTGAGCAGTTAATTATATGCCAGTGGATGTCAGCCTCCTCTCACCACTTTTGTTCAGGTATATTAATAGACAAGTTTGAAGCAGGCCAACCACCGCTCTAATTTTCTACTCCATTCTCTTCGGGCCCCCAGTCTGGCAGCAGGCAGAGCATCTCCCCAGCTGACCGTACCCTCTGCTCCATCTAGTGGGCTCCTGCTCCCCACCACACAGCGCAGAAACAACTCCACAACCTAAGGCAGCCAGGAAAGCACCTCAGAACCGCTTCAGTCAGAACCAAAGCCGTCCTTCCCGGTATGGCTTGATGCTCACGCTTCTCTTTACAGTAAGATTCTTCAAGTTTAGTAAATGACCTCTGGGGCACAGTGTAGGGAAGGGCAGTGGGGGAATCTGCCTTGCAAACAAGCCAGCGTAGAAGAGCAACAGCTGCCCCAAGAAAACAGTGGCAAACAGTAAGCTCCACATTTGTTAATCAAGAAATACAAAAAGTCAAAATGTTCTGTTCCTTCTTTGTTGGAAATAAGGTTACTTCTGCTGTTCTCAGTCTTTGAAAACTATGTAGGAACAATGCAGACCCCCACTGAACAAACCTTAACTTCTCAGCTTCTTTCAAGGATCTATTGCAAAGCTTTCTTGTGTTCCTTAGAATAAAGAGTACAGTTGAGCCATACCTCGAAATAGCACTACTGACAGATGTATTTCATACCAGTTTTGTTATTCACATCATCACGCACGCAGACACGCAAGTCACAAGTCAAATCTCAAAAACGTGTTAAGCTTCACAGCTGGAAGCTCGTATTAGAGTCTCCTTGTTAACTAGACAGGTCCTTGTTCAGTTGCTGATGCAGCTCTATGCAAGTATCTCTCAGAGTACTGGATACCTGCAGATTATAGATCAAGAAGTTGTATACCTGGGTGTACACTACAGTAATGCTGGTATCTGGAGAGCTCAGATGAAAATAAAATACCAGATAACATATGCAGAATATTCACAAGAGAACATGGTCTTGCGCTTTCTCTTGAAGCCAGTGAAAGCAATAGTTCTGTTTAGCTTCCAAGGAAAACAAATCTGTATGTTTGTAGGTCAGCTGCCAAAATGTTTGTCTCATATCCCAAATAAAAAGTACAGCAAGCAATGGCAATTGCTGCACAATGTCACCTGATGTGGGAAACACAATCATCCCAACAGCTGTGTCACCACATTTGCAGCTCTGAAGACCAAAAGTTGTTTCTTTGCTTGGTTTGCTGTTTTTTTAGGGGTTTTTTTTGTGTGGTTTATTGTGGGGGTTTTTTGTTTGTTTTTTTTACTTATCTTTTTCCCCAAATATAATCTAACTTGAGCATAAATTACAAAGCTAAGGTTTGATAAACTTATGAGGTATAGAACTATATTTGTGCTTTGGTTGTCCTGTCAAATGCAGTGTGTTACCTTGGTTGTACTTTAGCACTAGGCAGATCCAGAAAAGGAACCAAATCTTTCAACTCCCACAGCCTACCACCTCCATCAGCAAGTGCTTCAGCCATGCAGACGTCGTGTTTTTCAGATTCTCTTGCAAATAAGGGACTGAGAATGATGCCTCCAGAAAGCATACTCCAAAATTGTTACATTCCTGTAGTAAGTCAAAATACACTACAGTTGTCTTTTACTCCCCAAAAAATTAACTTACAGCCTGTAACACACAAAAAGAACTGACATTCCCAAAAAGGGCGGCAAGGAAAGGAAATAAATGAAACCTCCCGAGCCCCCACAGCATTCAGCAGCACATCACATGAGCACTGAAAGGCACCTACTCCAGCCGGTAACTGGAGACTGAGCAGCGGTATCATGTGCCCTCACGAAGCACTGCTGGACAAGCAAGCTGCGTATTTCTCTTACAAGTTTTTAACAGCCTTAAGTGACTCGTTTTGCAGATTCAGGGTTGAAATTTGAAACGTTCTAATGCTGCGAACTTATTACAAGCAGAGCTAGGGGTCTCACCACAGCAAATGCTGTGTGGTCCCTCACTTGAAATAATGTGAAAGTCAGATATATTCAAGCTCTTGTAAGAAATGTCTAAGATTATACCAAAGACTGGTGCCTGCCTCAGACACATCATTGAGGTGGATGAGAAGGGAAAGGGAAGAGAAGAATTTAAGGGCTAAACTTTTGTTTTTTGAAGACCTGGCATTTCCGTGCTTGGTGCACTGCCACAGTATTCAGAGGTGCCCTCTGCTGCTGAGAAAAAAAAAAAAAAGATAACCCATGAAAGTCTAGCAAAGTCAAAACCAAAACACAGACATTTGCTCACAGTCAGTAAAAGTTTGCTGAAGACTGACAACAAGAGCCTCTGAAAACTGCCTGACCAACATGGTCCCCAGACAAAACTCCAGGAACTTTGTGATATTTGACTTGCTCTAACTTCCACAAGCCACAGGCCCCTGAGAGCACTGGTGCTGCCTTTCCTGTTCCCTGCAAAGGCAACGCTGACAGCCAGCGTATCCTGACGTGAGGACAGAGGCAAACCATGGAAAGTTACAGAGAAGAGCAGCAGTGCAAAACGAGACGAGGAGATAGATCACAGGCCAAAGAGCCACATCACTGCAGCACATTCCATGACTCAAATAGAAGCCGCAAATCCTTACGCCTCTGCCCTCCTTTAAAAAGTTGTAAAGTTTACCAAAACACCCCAGGACACAACGTGTTGAACCGTTTTGTGGCAGCATACTTGACTTGGGCAACCCCTGCAAGCCACCAATGCCAGGACCGAGCACTACATATCATATGCAAGAGTGGTAACTCCACGTGCATTTGCCCTCAGGATCTCACCATCTACTGTGGCTCTCAACCCCCCCAGCAGTGCCACCAGGTCACGCCACCATCTCCGCCTCTTTCCGTTTCCTCCTATGAAAAAGCAGAGCAAGGCAGTCCACTCGTCTAGGAGGTAGCTGACAGCAACCGTTTGAATTTGTAATGCAGGGGAAAAAAGGCAGCAAACCACAGGAGCTTAGTAACTGGTTAACACGAAACGAGCTTCTTATTTCACTTCTTTAGTTTCAAATGGCAGATTTACTCCCACTCAGCTGGCTGAATACGTGGCTATGAATGTAGTCCACATGATAAGTCTACGTGCAAAGAAATAGTTCTTATTTTCTTTAGTGTGATGATCACTAACACTGCAAAAACAAGCACCTATAATTCAGGACATAACAAAACTACAGCTTCTTGAGCAGTTTTAACTGGCATGCAGGTTTAAGCACATACAACCATGCCGAACTTTGCCATGTAACTTCAGAGCTGTCCTCTCCATGGGCTAACTAGTCTTCACTAAATGATCAGGATGGATGGCGTTCAAGGGAATGAGTCAAAACTTTTTAATGGACAAAACTGGTTCTCTCACACCTTGCTTATTTGAGGAAAAGCACACGTAGTACAAGTAGTACTCAACAAGAACCAAGGAGTCTTGTAGTTACAGTACTACATAGGACCACATCTTACCTGTTTTCTATTCTAAACTATTAATCATATTACAAACTGACATGCTATCTCACACTGTATACTCTGACACAAAAAAGCAACGCCAGGTTTTATTTGCTTACTCGCTCTGTGACAGGCATTTGCAACTCCCAGTATCAACGATAACACTACCACTATTTTGAATGTTGACGTGGTAAACTGGCAATACCACAGACATTAGTACAGAAAGTAGAAGAGCAGAAGAATTATAGCCAGAAGACTTGGAGCCACACCCAAAGAATCAGAGTGACACATTGGTATCTTTGGTACGGTGGGACATAGAAATCGCCTGGCCTATAAAACAGAAAACAAGATAATGCAGTAGAGTTGGACTGCTTCAAGAATGCACACACTAGTATGGTTTTCACACCCTAGAAATTTAGATCACTAAAACCAGTTCACTTGCATAATATTCATTATGTGTTCAACAGTTGTGTTTATGTTCTCTTTGATCTTGCTCTGCATCAGCAGCGTGTCAAATCTTCATAACTTCTCTGGGACAACATGAAAGGCTGTTACCAACCCAAGTCATAAGCAAAGCTCAATGTTCAACACAGCTCTATTGCTTCTTCAGAGTTACATTTTCGCTGTCAAAAGGCTTTTCCCTAATAAAAAGATTTTGGAACTGTTTAAAAGTCATTGTTCTAACACCAGAACTTTATGCTGTTATGATAACTGTTTCAATCACATTATTTCTCACAAAAAAAACCGTAGCTCTAGCCAACACCCAGTGGTTCTACTGGAACAACTGAGTTTCTCATGCAAATACTTCCATTAATATTATATACACACAATCTAATTAAAAGCTTAAAATCCTGTATTTTTTTGAAGGCTTAATATTCAAGGCCAAAAAAGAATGTCACTCAGATTCATTGAATAGTATAAAATGGCATTATGTACATCAGTATGTAAGTGCAACTTCTATAGGAGGAACTCCTAGTATAATGCCACATACATTGCCAGGAACCCAGACTGTCTTTTTTGTGCAACTGATTTGTACTTTTAATTGTATCAACAAAAAGTAATGCCATATACAACATGATGCAATCTTAATGCCATAATCTTGCTGTGAGAGTACAGGGCTTCCCATTAACAAGTTGTTTGGGCTGTGGGCTTAGAGCACAGGCCTTCTGGAAACAGTGTCCTTTGTTACCAAAACAGACCACTCCACTCTTCTTCCAATGTTTTCTTTTCCCCCTCTTCTGCTGCTTTCGAACACACACACATTTCTATTCACAATAATCATAGCACTTCTGACACAAGTCTCCATAATGCGCTTTACAATTATCCATTTTAGCTTGACTTGATCTATAAAGACACACTCCTGGAAATCAATCCTCCTGTCCTCACTTGAAAAGAGTGCTTGAGGTGTTTCTCGACCACTGTCTGTACAGAATACGAGAATATTTTAACTGCAATGGACCTGAATAAGTACATGCCTCTATGATTCGTCAACAGCTTTCTAAATCATTCAAATTTCTGAAAGATTCAGACCTGCATGTCACCTATGTTAATCTTAACACTAGTGCACTTGATACTCACACCTGCTATAGACTCACTTATGCCACTGAAAATTAAACTTCACAGGAAGATTATTATACCTTAAGCTGAAAAAGAGAGTTATAACATCTTGCACTACAGACAGGAAAGGTGGCCAAGTAGAAATCAAGGAAGAACGAACAGTGAAAATTTGCTATTTTGACAACTGGCGCACTGGTTTTAGAAACTGATCTTATCTCAGCCTTTTCAGGCTTGATGCAGTCTTACTTCACATTTCTGCATGGCCCAGCAATAAAAGCCGTATATTAATTTATAGACACGCTATGTCAACAGAAGTTAGCTTAGAAGCTTGACAAAATGTCCACATTAACTCATATTGATCCTTACTTCTACACTGTGCTACAAAGGTTAAAAACAAAATTCATAACCCTCACTGCATGTTTAACAGACTTGCAACCAAGAAAAACCCAATCTATCAGCAGCAGCATAGGTCTTTCATCTTCAGTTTAAGACTGCAGGGTGGGGGAGATAAAATCAGAAGAGACAATTTCTGTGGGTTTGAGCATTTCCCCCCCCGCCCCAACCCTTACTCAGCTAGAAGAATCGATGATCAAGTGTTATTAGTGACTATGTTCCTGGATAAGCAGCAGTCCAGCAAACTGTCTAAGCTACAACATATTCACATTGTAACTTCCAGTATTTCAGGAAAACTGATCATTGTTAGCTCTTTCCAAAAGCTACACAAGTTTTTGTAAATTACACAGAACATCTCTCAAAGTGGAATTGTTCTTCCTTAACTCTTTTTCTGTAAAAAAAAAAATGCCTCACAGAAATACATAATTCAGTAAAAATTATACAAAAGCTAGTGAGAATCAGTATCAATGGTATTCTCATCCCAGTACTGCTTAAACCCGAAGATTACATTTATTTTTAGCACAGACAACAGTTTAATGGGAAGAATATTAGCTTATTTTACAACCCCTAACAAGGAAGTAAGTTCTAAATATGCCCTGAAAAAGTTGCTAAACATAAAAATACCATGGTCTAAATGGAAAACAAAACAAGCAGGATACCAGAAGAATCAGATTACTAGTCACAAGCTTATATCCGATTTGTTTGCTTTAATTCTAAAGAAAAACTTGCACAAGAGTTAAACCCAGTTCTTTGAAAAACCAGAGAAATCGGATAGCACAGATATTCAGCATGTTTTATCATTTTACAGAACAAAATTTAAAGTGCAATTCTATCACTTTAAAGTGAGTGCAATATATTTTACTTACTCTGATCAGCGTAGTTTTTTGCTTTTAGTTCAAGCTGTCGAGTTTGTGATTCTAATGCTTCCACTCTGGTCTGCAAGTCCTTTTTCTCTTGTTCTTGAGAATCTTCAAACTCAATGAATTTCTAAACAAAAAAAAAAAGTTAAATTAGCCTCAACAATTAATTTTTTTTAAAAGGCATGAGCAAAGGGCTTTCACCATCATTCCTACATTTGTTTTCAAGTAGAAAGACTTTCCCTTCAAGAAGCATGTATGAAAGAACACAGCAGCCCTTCCCAGTAGAGAAGGGTGCAAGCAGGTTTCCGAAAGGACAGGTCTACAGTCCACATGTAAACACAAAGGACACTAACGATATTCCAGTCCAGTGCCCATCAGTCAAGCATCCCATCTAGGCTGCTCTGCATAATCACTGTCAACTAAGTGCCAGCTACTCCAGAGAAGCCTGCTTGGGATTAACACAAATAGGAACTATTTTATTCTTCATCAACTTCACACACTTGCCTGCCAATGCTGCATGTGAGTAGAAAGTGTCTCGTGTTCTTAGATTTGACTGAACATTGGTGAAGTGTATCTTAACCTCTAAGCCACAAAGGTACAGACACAGCAGTAAGGACACATCAGCAGCACTGCAAACCAAAATTACATGCTCACAGCCTTCATCAAATACTTCATAACCATCTTCTACAACCTGTCAACTGCTTAGACAACTATTTATGGGCACTGTGCAATTCTGCTGATCATCATCTTCTGCTACCTAGTTAACCAAAGTGTCTCATTTGAAATATTATGGAGTTCACTGATGCATATATCAGTGTTTACATTTTATAATATTAAAGTTAGAAGTTAAAGTTATTACCAATTCCTCATCATAGCAGTCTGAAAAGCTCTTTTTTTTTTTTTTGCTATTTATCTTAACAAACACTTAAGAAATTCAGCACGCGCTGGCAGTACAAAGAATACTTCTAATAGCCCAATACGACTCAGGTCATGTAGTACTCTACTCTGCACTGCAACGAGAAGGCAAGGCCACAAACACCAGCTATGCAGAAGGCTCATCATACAGGGAGGAAAAGCATACCAGAAGCCTTTGCACAAAAAACCCCAGTAAAACAAACATCCAAGTCAGCCAAAGGGTCAGAAAGAAAGCTGCAGCTGGGTACCACATGGAAGCAAAGGGACAGAAGAGGCAGCAACTTAGAAATAGTAATGTTACAAGTGATTTGAATATAAATTTTTTCTACCCACTGCTAGGAAAACCTAGTGGAAACAGTACTTCAAATGCTCACATACCAACTTCTAAGCTACCCGTAAGTTTTAACCAATCTGTTTTATAGCTCTTACAAAAGCAGAAACTCATAACCCTATAAAAAGAGCTTCAGTTTAGCAGGGTCATCAGAAGAAGTTTTGCTTAAATATTTCTTCAGATGTGGAAATGCATCAAAATCTATGAAGTGGAAAAAGAGTTCCTTTCAGGCAAGCTCTCCACAGCATCACAGGACAAGGCATGGTGTTCATATGACTGTGCTTGAAGCTAAATCACAAAACAATTGAGAAAGAGCTGACTCTAGCCCATGTAGGACTGCTTTGGGTTCAGAGATTTAAAATGAGTTATTTCCCCACTTCAAAAAGACAGATGTGCAGAAGTCTTTCTACCCCCTCAACACAAAGTTTGGGAATATGAGTTTGACAAAGAAATACTGAAAAACTCAAAACTTGTAACTTGTTTCACCTCTCCTTTGTAGTAAAGGATACAACAGTTTTTTGCCCTTTTTATACTAAAGATTCAAGTCATGTCTGGCTTCTTCACTCTTCTCAGACTCCCTTTTTAAAAGGGGCTTCAAAGTTTGAGGCAAATTTGGCACTTGGGCTATGGACCAACATGGTTTGTTAAATTAAACATGGGAAAACATGAAAGAAGAATTATAAAACTGTAACATCTTTGTTTAGTCGCTTCTCTGATGATTTCCCGAAGTCAGATGTGTCTCATAACTTGCAAAAGGCCAGTGACAATTATACTTTTGCACAAACAGCCGTTCAAAGCTATCAGTGTCATTGTTACTCATGAACTAAAGATAGATATAATTTTATACTTCCTCCCAAGTTACTCAACTGCAACTATCAAAAGTGGTTTTGTATTAAACAGTTTGGTTATTTTCCACTAGTTTACCTTCATTTTGTTAAAGTTAGAATTCAAGTTACATCTCTTCAGAATATTTTTATAATTAGAACTGGAAATTCCCCCCATATCCTCCCCCCCCTGCTGAAAACTGCACCAGATCATCACAGATTGCGTGCTTTAGACTTTTTAGACTTTGAATGCTCCCGTTTGGTTTCATCTCTCCTTCCAATGGAGATTGATCATCTCGTCCTGACTAAGCCTGTATAACTACGACGGTAGGACTTGTCAGACAAGACTCAGTATATGGATACTAGACATTCTCTTATTTCAACCCAAGCTACTGGTTACACAAAATACTCAGGCAGACACGAAAAAAAAAAAAATCTAGCTTTCCTCATTTTAAGTGACATCCTGTCTAGCCGTATCTCACATCTCTAACAAGTTGGTTTTTTGCCCTTTTTTTTTCCAGAAGCACAAGCTGAAGGACACCAACATTTCTTCAAAACAGCCAGACTGAACACCACAAGATTAGAGAAGATAGGGCTAGGACGATCCTTAAAAGGTCATATTGTTTCAAGGATCTGATGCTCAGTGTTGATGTCTGGATCCGAATTTTGATATATCAGGAGGTGTAACACAGGATATGACGCACACCTCCTTCTGCATGTGCCTACTGCTGAAATGCAAGCCTGTGATACCTCCATAAACTATGTTTGGTAACTCCCATTTAATCCATCCTATTTTCTCCAGGCAGTATCAGCTATGTCACTTCAGACAGACATTTGTCTAACCTGTTCTTAAAGACCTCCAATAAAAAGTATGAAAAAGTTCTTCACAAATAAGATTCAAAAGTCTTTACGCAATCAATTCGAAACCTACTTAAAGGTTACAGCAATAATCACTGCAATAAACATGAACTCACACTACACAATGAAACAGCGCACACATTTGGAGCCCCCTCTCATGCACATAACCACTGAATCACTTCGTAATACAGCACTAGCCAAATGAAACATTTTTTTTCCTACATCCATGTCATCTTCTGTTTCCTTACGTTTTAACTTGTTTTCCCCTCACACGATCCAGGTGCCACACTAAGCATATCTGATGTCAGGGTTCCACCCACTTGGCAGTCTTTATTACCCTATGACACCGACTTCAGTAACTTTTATTGCAATGATGCCAGCTGTTCAGCCAACAGCATGCTCTTCCTGGAGCAGGGAGAGAAAATTAACTACAAAGTCAGCTCAGCTGGGCTTGGGGTAGAGAAAGATCTACGTGACTGAAAACAATCTAGTAACTTTTACACTATTTTAGCAAGCTTTCTGTATAACAGATCTCAGTTTTGTTCTCTCAAATTAAAAATACTTAAAACTCTTACTAAAACTAAGTGTTTACTTAACATAGAATCCTGAAAAAGAAAGTCAACTTTGGGAACAGTAAGAAGAGGCAGCCATCGAGTTCACACTATCACTTAGACTAATTTTCATGGTGGTAAACCCTTTTTCATGGTTGCAAAAGTAGCAACCATGTATTGAACATCAGATTTCAAGAACAGCTTAATCCCACCAGCAGCAGAAAAGCTAAAGGATGCATTAGACAGATTAACACTGCTAAAAGAAGTAGATTTTATCCTGTGTCCAGGTCCACATGAAACCCTTTCTGCTAGCCACCCACCCCAAGGTATGGAGCAGTGTACTTCTACAGAAGTAAAATTTAGTAGTGTATGAAATAGCAGAACCCCAAATACTTCTTCCTCTCCCACTTCTCTGTGGCAGGGCATGCTGCCTAACATTCGCCACGTGGGAAGGTAAATTATGCAGAACTGTAAGCAGAACAGCAGAACAGCTGGTTCCTGTATTTCTTTAGCGATATCACAAAGCGTACCACGTTACAAGGCAGACAAGTGACTTCACAGCAATTAAAAAGATCATGGCTGTTACCTAGAGGACTGAGAAGTAGGCCCAGAACTTCTGAAATATATATATTTTTCTAAAGTCTCTATAACAGCAGTCCACAGGCAACAACTTTCAAGATGTTTCTTTAGTAGCACTTTTTAAGTGCAGGAAACACAGGAGGCAAATTAGGACAATGGTGTAAGGAGACTCCCATTCAAGTAGTAAACCATTAATATTCATCAAGATACCACTGCAAATAAAAACTCCTACAACAGCAATCAGAAAGTAAAAGATATGTTAATTCTTCAGGACAGTCAGAAAAGATGATACAGAGTATTGAACTGAATAGCTCAAAATTCTCTATTTTGCTATCAGATTACACAAGCAACCTTCACAAAGAAAGGAAAGAAACAGACTAAGCCAATAACCTGTCATCCAAGAAAAGTGTGCTCTATTCACGTTCTCTCCTTTCATTTCAACCATACTGCACACATCAGATTATCTCCACATTCCAAAAAAATGGTTGCAAGAGTCAAGTCTGAATAAAACATGTACCTCTCATGAACATACCACGCCTTATGTATGACAGACATTCTCACATATGTACAGCATAACTGACCAAAAAGATGACCTTTGTGCTTACAATTGAAAATACGGTCTTCGATCTCGTTGCACTTTGGAAGGCATCAGTAAGCTGTCTTGCAGCATGAGTATAGTTTTCAGACTGCACAGTCCTTGGCCCCTCAAGTTAATTTATCATGACACACAGAAATGGAGATCACAGTGAAGTACACTTCCAAAGTAAGTACATACAGCTCCTGAAGTACCACAATGATACACTTAATACCGTATTCTATTTCATCATTTTGTTATGGCTTCTGTTCTGCTGCCCAAGGCCTGTCTTTTTCAATCTGGCAAATGCTGCCTGTGTTTCAAGCCTGACTGATTTTCTCATGAATTTGTTCAGAAAATATTTATCAGTCCCTTCCTCTTACCCTCTTACTAAACATAAAATGTTTTCTAAAAAAGCCTTTTACGTGTAGCTTGTGTCAGAACTAGCAATTAAGTCTTTATGGCAACAGTCCTCAGACTGAAGTTCATAGGGCATCGTAAAACAACTGCATGTTTGACGAGGATGAATGGTCTATCGGTCCCAGAGTCTGGGGACACCATTCACACCGCATTACTCTGCGGCAAGCTACTGAAGTCCTGGAACAATGTGCACACAGCATTTTTCACTCGCTTATAACCACATACAGATCTTTCTACAGGACTAATGTTTTTCAAATTCAGTTTTCATTGTCAATATTGTCTTCACTCTCGGTGTTGTTACTTTTCTCATTTTTTTGAAAATTTAGAAGGTAAGCACAACCACAGAGACAAGCACATGCTACAAAGTCTGGAAATAGACTTGTAAGATGGCTTGTTCTGTTACGGATAACGCTGTCAATCCAATTTCCTACAGGAGTTTGGCGAGACAATGAGCTGGAGGAAGTTATCGCGCACAGCCGCTTTCTATTGTATCGCTGTATCACCTCTCACGCTTCATAAGCTTGTTTATGTTGAAGTAAATCTTAGATACTTTTACTCCAATTTGTGTAGTCAGATCCTAAGCCAGAGCTCCCACCATCGAACAGCCTGCACCACCTGTTGCTGACTGCAGCTTCGCTGCACCAGCGCTGAAGAACTTCAGCCTAGACAGCACCTATCTCCGTATTCCTTGCAATGCATTCTGTTTGTCGTACATTCCCTCCGTAACTGATCGGAAATGGAGAATCCGCCTCCCGCCACGGAGAAAATCCAACAGGAAAGGGAACGAGCGGAGCCGCCAGCGCACGGTGCCGTGTCTGCTCCGCGAAGCAGCGCTGCCTGTCTCCCGCGGCCCCGGCGACCGGAGGACCCGCGCTCCGGGGGGGTCCATTTAAGAGCCCTCCAGGAAGGGCCGCGCCGAGGCGAGGGCTGAGACGGCCGAGCTCCGCCGCCAGCCGCGCTCCCGGGCCTCGCGACCTGCCCGGGCCGGGCCCTCCCTCCTCCCCGAAGCGCGACCTCTTCGCCCAGCGGCTCGCGGCCCCTCAGGCGGGAGCCCCCCGCCCCGCGGCCTCCCTCCGCGGCAGCCACCGCGGGGCACCCCGGGCCCGCCAGCACCCCGCCCGCGGCGGCCCGGCCCAGGGCAGGAAGTCCCCGCCGCCTCCGCGGAGAAAGCCCGGAGCCGCCGCCCGCCCCGGGAACGGGCCCCCGCCCTCCACCGGCTCCGCTCCCGCCTCGGCCCCCGGGCCCGGGCGCCCGCCCTCACCTCCTCGGCCTGCTTGCGCAGCGCCTTCTCCCGCTCGTACTGCGTGAGGAGCTGCTCGTTGTCGTCCCGCAGCAGCTCCAGCTCCACGCTGGTCTCCTGGCTGTGGGCGCACACCGAGTCCAGGTTCTCCAGGACGGCCACCACCAGCGGCATCAGCTCGGCCACCACCTCCTCGTCGTAGCGCCCGATGAGCCGCTCGAACTCGCGGTAGATGGAGCCCGCCAGCCCCGACACCCGCTCCGACATCATGGCGGGGCCGGGCCCGCCGGGGTCCTCCTGGTACACCACGCCGTCCGCCAGCTCCATGGCCGCCGGCGAGCGCCTTCCCTCTCGGGGCCCGGCGGGGTGGCGGCAGCTCGGCGCTCCCGGCGCCTCCTCCCCGCTCTGCGGCGGGGCCTCGCCTGCAGCCCGGGCGAGCGGGAGGCGGGCGGGGCGGAGAGCGGCCCTGGCGCACGGCACTGACCTCACCCGCCGCGCCGGGGCGGGGCCTCCCCGTCAGGCGGCAGGGGCGGGGCGGGGCGGGGCGAGCCAGCCAACCGCAGCGGCGCGGGGGGGCGGAGCCTGGCGGGGAGGTCAGCGTGGGCGGGGCCGGGGCGGCAGAGCGATGGCGGCCGCCATCTTCCGTCACGGCCCTCAGCTCCCGTCGCGGCTCTTCCCGGGACAGCGCGTCCCCCCGGAGCGGGGCGGAGGGCCCGGGCGGCTGCGGCGCGTTGGGGGGCACCGGAGGCAAAGGCGGGGCGGCCGGCGTCGGGGGCGGAGGGCTGCCGGGCCCCCTGGCAGGGCGTTCGCCTGAGGGGAGAGGTCGGGCCCTGTGGGTAGCGGGGGGTCGGCCGGCGGGGCCGGGGGGCTGGGGGGGCGGCGCGGGCCGAGCCGGGGCGGCGCGCAGTCCGTCTCCGTCTCATGCAGTGGGAGGTTGGCGGAGATGGGGTCCGGCACTTCGCGGGAAGGCGGTGTTACTGATTCAGCGCACCGCGGAGGCGGGCATGGCGCGAGCGATCCCCTCAGCGGGACCGACGGAGCTGAAACTGGATTTGGGGACTTTTCAGCGCCCAAAGCGTGCTTGGGTGCTGTGCTCACTAATCTCTGACAATGGAAAGACCTTTTGTGGCCAATAAGGTCTCCAGAGAAATTAATATCAGAAATTCTGTTTTGTTAGCCATAACGCAGCTTACAAAGCATCTGGGACTTGCTGAGAGAGACCGGGTTTCCTGGGGTTCGGAGCAGTGAATTCCATTCCGGATCGTGTGTTTTGTCATGGGGATAACGTGAGCTATTCTCGACATTAAATTTGAAAACATCTACTGAGATTGAAAAGTCTTAGAATTGCTTCACATCCCTCATTTTTATCATACAATTCATACTTGGGTAAATCACTGTTTTTCATTAAGTGCAAGTATTTTGTGTACCAGGGAGCTGAGGAACCCGGTGGCCCAGCAGCAGTACAGGAACAAAGAAAAAAGTGTTTCAAAAAAAAGAAAAAGCCTCAGAAGTGGTAGAACTCCGACTGTGGTGACTGCATTCATTTCCACGGGAGAGCAGCAGAGGTTTGCGCTGTTTCTTTCGCTCATTTGGACCGATGCGAAGACAGGAACTGTGCTTTGAATGTGTATGCTGCCTTGTCGTTTTAGGTACTAAGCTACTGGGTGTGTGCAGGGATGACAAGAAGAAAAGACTTCAGCCCCACACGTTGTATTTTCGTGTCGGTTCTGTTTAGACATCATCCTCCTAAGATAATATTTAGCATAGGGCAGCCAGGGCATAGGCACTTAAAGTACAAATTTATTTATAAACATGGTACAAGGAAAGAAAAGCTGTGTGCCTTTTTTTAATTATGATGAAATTACATCATTTTAGCAAAAAAATAATTTTATAAAAAGACAATGTGTACTTTCCTACTCCTCAAGTGAAATTTTCGTTTAAATTTTTGGAAATTATTCTTATGAGAAGGGGTGGGGGTTTTTTTCATATTTCTCTTTAGCAGTTATCCACAGAGGAAAAAAAGCAATTTCATTGTGTTTGCCTGCTCTCTGCCATGGATTGCAATCTTGACCTGACACAGGAGCGTTGGGGGATGCTGTCTTTCAGAATTCCTCTCTCCCTTTACGTCATACATCGGTTCCCATTTGCCTCAGCTGTTCGTATTGCGGAAGACACTGAGAGCCTTTGGGGAGGGGGTTATTGGCTTGTGGTTTCTTTACTGAGCCTGAATAAGTGTTGTAAGAAGACTGCAAACAGCCAAAGCTGAGGTGCATCCGTTCTGCTCTCAGGACAAGGTTGGCAAGCCAGATCGAATTGCAGTGGACTTGTAAGACAGACCTCACCGTCTTATTCCTGCGTGATACTGCATCACGTGAGGGCAGCTGTAAACAGCTGCAGATTATTGTGAGGATGGAAATACCAGTCATCTCGAACTGTAGCAGAGGTCTTTATGTAGGGTTTTACAGTTACTGCCATCGTAGTTGGCAAATTGCACAAATACATTAGCTCAAAAGACGTACGTCTGGCAGATGGCAAAAGTGGGTCAAGGTGTCTGCTGACAGCCTTTAAGGGAAGGGGTCTCTGAGGATGTGCTATTTTTATCCTGTTTCTATTAGCAAAATTGATAGATGTGGTTTTCTTTCCCAGCTGGAGCGCGTCCGTCACGGAACAGGCAGGCCGTTGCCATCAGACTTGCAGTCAGCCTGATGAGTACAGGTAGAAGAGAGCCATTTTCCTTGTGTTTTATTTCTAGTCACCTGGAGGGTTTCTAACCTGGATAAATGAAGTATTTAAAAAGATGAACAATAGAAAAATTACCTGGGAGCCAAGTTTAAGTGGTATAAAAATGTCTCTTATTGACAAGTCTTACCACTGTGATCACGTTTTATGGTGTGCACCTTGCAGTCAGTCTAAGATCAGAAACTTGGGGATGGATTAAAATAGAACAAGTTATGGAATTATATCCTAGTTGCTTGCCAGGAGATTAAGGGACCTTGATGACCCGTCAACTTAGTAAACTAATCAAGCATATGAAACAGCACAGAGTAACCTGATAGTATTGTCTTTGTAGCTTGAAAGCAGTGGCTGGCTGTCGTAACTATTAGAGTAAAATGCAGTTCACACTGCTGGTGAAAGAACTGCCTGAGAAAGAAATCCGTTTTCTGGATAATAAGAAAAAGGATATGCCCTGTCCCTAGAAATACCAGTTGATTTGAACGTAAATTGATTCGCAGTTTACCAGGGAAGAAAATTAGCCCTTGAATTGGTATGGGGTGAGAAGAGCTTAACTGAGACTTTACCCAGAGGAAGACGCTGTAAAAGCTTAATCCTGTGGTGCTTTATGTCTTAGAGCGCAACCGAAATCAAGCTAAAAACACAGGAGTGGTAGCAATACTTAGCTCAGTGAAGAGCAGTGTAGCCGTGAGCAACAAAACGTGTCAGACTTAGGAGGCTGGTTAGAAGGAGCCAGAGGTGCACAGCACAGCCTGGGAGTCCCCATGAGAACTCCCCAGACGTTTGGAGTGCTGCAGATACAGGGCTGCTAGCCGAGATCACGACAAAGCTGGGGCCAGAATGACAAAGCTAGGAGCTGTGTTTAAACTGCTGAAGTTTGGAGACGTTCACAGTCAGTCTTTTGCCTCAGGCCTATTGTAAAAATCTCTGCTGGTTTTAAGTAATGTGTAAATGGCTGGAGCTCAGTAATTATCCTTTGTTCACTCACTGAAGACTTTAAAGGTCTTTACTTTCTCTTCCCATGATCAGTGTGTTTTTAGGAAATCATTTGTCTAGACTGTCTACTTCTTTGCATTTTAGGTAAACATGTAATTTTCAATGTAATTTAGTAGTTTTGGTAGAATTTTCAACCAGCAAAAAAGCTGCTCGTTTACACAATAAAAATAACAAGGAAGCGTACTTCTGTGGTGTTTTGTGTACTGTATAATGCACAGCATGCTCTGCTAATCGTGATTAATCTCAAAAGTGACAGAGATGACCCTTATTTAATGAGGTTAAAAGACTTGGCAAAGATCACACAGCAGAGTGCTCGCCCACCTTATGGCAAGTGCTAAGCTTTAATCGTTAAATGACGTAGTTTTAACAAGGCTGTAAATAGATGTCCTGTTGCTGCTTCTGAGTGAATATTTTTCTAAACGTCCTGTTTCTAGAGACCTTTTTTTCTACTTTTAAATATTATTTTGCCTTAGCGAAGGTTACAGCATTAGAATTTGTTTTAGTAGTATGAAACATCTTAAATAAATGTGTATTGAAACGAGAATATAGTGGATTGACATTACCAGGAGAATACTCAGAAATTCTAAGTCCAAAGTAACTTTAAAGGGGACTTGCTAGAATATATGATGCTGTGGTTTTTTAAATATCTTTCACTAAATCAGAGACCTTGGAAAAATGAGTACATCGTGATCGTACCTGGAAAAAACCCACCCCTGAATGCTGGTAAACAGGTGGTTTGAGTAGTGCTTATGTCAGACCTGGATTCTCCCACCAGAACTAGAAGACGTGGATGTGTGGCGGGCTGCAGCGCAGAAAAGGGGTCCCACGCAAGGAGATCCATGCTGTCGAAAACCTGAGCTTGCCCTGCAGCCGCAGCTACGGCCTGCCCGCAGGGACGCGCGGCCCGCGCTGTTTCCCTTTCCAGGAGAGCCAGGGAGCAGAGCCCGGGAGGTTCATCGCGGCCGGAGAAACAAAACCGGCCAGCACGGATCTCCCCTCGGCATGAGATGCTGCCAACGCCGGAACGCGGGCGTCCATGATTCTTGGATCTCTCAGAGGGAACGAAACGCTGGAGGTGAAACGGTGAAGTGGTAAATTACTGAAGGGTGTTTGGACTCGGAGATCTAACACAGTGTGTATATATATACACTAATACAGTGTAACCCGCAAAAAAAAATTGCCGTCTTTAAAGAGGAAACTTAGAGTCCAGTACGATAATGAGATTTTTTATTAAAATATTTTTGTGTGCCTTTTGTTAAATAACAAAGGAGACTCAGCAGCTCAGAGTTAAAAGCTTAAAAAAGGAATTTCCCCAGCACCCCCGCTGGAAATAACTCGGAGGAAACCGGTAGCGGGAGGCGTGAAGCGGCGGCAGCGTTCGGCGCTCGGTGCCGCCGGAGGCGAGGCGGCGGGCCGGGCGGGCGGAGCCGTGCAGGGCTCGGCTGCCCGGGCCGGGACGCGGCCCTGGTCCCCGGTAGCGGGCGGGCGGGGGAAGCGCGGCCCCCACCGGCCGAGCGGGCCCCGGCGGGGCAGAGCGGCGGGACCTCCCGCAGGGCCCTGCGCAGCGCCGCCTGCAGGCGGGAGGCCGCGCCGTCGCCATGGCAACCGGTCGGCGGGGGCGGCTTAAGGCTAAGCCGGGGCTGGGCGCGGGCCGCCAGACCGGGCCGGGGCCAGCAGCAGGTGAGACGGGGCGGCGGCGGCGGGGGGGGGTCTCCCGGCCCGGGCACCCCCGGTCCCGCGGGGCACAGGCGCGGCGGGAACCCCCCGGCCCAGCCCGCCCGGCCTCCCCTCCCCGCGGGCGGGAGCCGCGCCCCGGCCCGGTTCGGCGCTGCGCGGCGGTACCGAAGCTCTCCGCCGGCGGGCTGCCCCCGCCTGCCCTGCGCGGGCCGCGGGCTGCAGCCCCCCAGCCGCGGCGGGCGGTGGGTCCGTGCCCCTCCGGCAGCTCCTGGGGCTGTGGGAGCCGCTCGGCGCTGGTCTCCCTCCTCCGCACGCGGTCCCTGTTCCGGACCCGCTCTCGGGGCGCTCCCGAACACCCGTGGGCAGGGACCGGTCCGTCGAACCGCCGCGGCCCGTGGGCTCGCCACCCTCAGACGCCGCCGCGTTAGTTACATCAGAAGCTGATACGCCAGGCGACGCCGGGCTGCGGTGGCATTGCCCCTGCTCCCGAGTAACGCCTGCTGCTCCCTCCCTCGCTCCTCAGGACGATGGCTTCCGTCGCCGAGCGCACCTTCATCGCCATCAAGCCCGACGGGGTCCAGCGGGGGCTGGTGGGGGAGATCATCAGGCGGTTCGAGCAGAAGGGGTTCAAACTGGTGGCCATGAAGTTAACACACGTAAGCTTCCCGTAACTTGCACGTCTCTCCTTTCGTATGAGACTGGAGCGTTGACAGAGAGCAGCGCGCTGTGATGGCGGATGCAGCCTTCCGAACAATTAACACTGCGCTTTTGAGAAGTTTTTGAATATTTTGGACATTTCTGGAAAAGTTCCAATTCCCAGCTCTGGCTAAATGCTTTAGACATGCTAAGCACGCTAATTTTAGTAACTTGATGTCCTTAGTCTGAAGAGAATATTCTTTTAGGTCCATCCTAGGCCTAGTAAATATCTCTGAATATCTTCAGCAAATACCAGGTCACGTAAGCTGTCTATATGGACAACAGGTACTGTTCGAGGTTCAGCTGTGGTTAAAACAAACAGCTCAAATTCGTACCGACTGAAAGCACTCCTAGGAAGATGCTAGAAATGCTGAGTTTTCTGGTGCGTGTATGTTTCAGGATTAATAGTGCTCTGTGGTTAATCGCTGTGATTTCGGTATGCTCTGAAGTTCTTACTGAAAGCTTTTTTTTTGTTGTTTGGTTTTTAATGCAGGCCTCTGAAGACCTCCTGAGAGAACACTACATTGACCTAAAAGACCGGCCGTTCTATGACGGTCTGGTGCAGTATATGCACTCTGGACCCGTTGTAGCTATGGTGAGTTCTTAAAAATGAAGCTCAGCTAAGAAAAATATAGTGTTCAATTGTCTTACCTGCAATGAGATTGTGTTACCTACTGAATTCTAGTTTACTTTTAAAAGGACTTTAAAACCTAGGTTCAAATGCTGCAATTGGGAAATGTGCTGTTAACTCCTTTTTCTTTCATCTTTTCTCATAATCTTTCTCTCCTTTGAGTCAGTGTGTTGAGGAGGAGAGCAGGGGGAACCAAAGCTGGGACCCTGAGAAACAGTAAAACCTGCACAAAAAACCCCGATGAAGTGCCATGAATTAAGCAAGATGAAAAATGGTGGCCGAGTATTTTTACTATACTCCTAAGCTATAGTAACTTTGAAAATATTTTCAGTCTAACTGCACTGGAAGGGATTTTCTCTTTTTTTCCCTTGATAGTGTATTTGTAAAATAGTTTAGCTGGAGGTCTAGATCTTTGATGAGCAGACAGCTTTGTAAGGGTTTTTACCATACTGAGGCTTACAATTGCTCTCTTCCCATCCTTGGTGAGCAGAAGTGTTGTGCAGAAGGGGAGAACTTCAGCAGATGCTTCAAGAATCTAACAGAAAAACTGGAGAGAAAATTTGTCTTGCTATTCGAAATACACGGATTTGTGCCACAGTGAGCAGCATTGTGTAATTCTGGAAGGTATGATTAACTCCTGCTATTTTATCTACTGCTAAGATTTAATAATCTCTCTTTTTTTTTTTAAGGTGTGGGAAGGTCTTAACGTGATTAAGACTGGAAGAGTGATGCTGGGGGAAACTAATCCATTCGATTCAAAGCCTGGCACTATTCGGGGTGACCTCTGCGTTCAGGTTGGAAGGTATATTTTGAAACTGTTGATATCGTCTAAAGATGCTAAATGTCCAGGGGTATGTCATGATATATGTCCAATATATGTAGGAACTGTCCTCCATCCTCCTCTATCTTACGCACGGAGCTGCTGTTCCCTGTGCCCACGTAATGTTACCATCTAAAGGTGGAAGTCAAGTTGTGGTCTTCCCCACTGGTAAAAACGATGAGCAAAGCCGGGACGGCATACTCCGTGCCTAGTGCTGCTTCACAGCTACTTCAAACTTCTCTCCATAAGGGAGACAACTTCAGAAAAAGCAACTTGCTTTGCTTTGAGGATTATATTACTTTCATATCCACCTTCTCTTTTCCTAGGAACATCATTCATGGAAGTGATTCTGTAGAGAGTGCTGAGACAGAGATCAATTTATGGTTCGCTCCTGAAGAACTGGTTGACTACAGAAGCTGCGCTCACGAATGGATCTATGAGTAAAACCGGGCCCATACCTTTTGATACCCTCACTGTCTGTAAACTGCTGCTAGCCTCTAGCTATTTCAAAGCCCTTCATATAGAAACACTTGTCAGAAATCTGCAAGATGACTCTGTTGTGAGTATCAAACATAGTGTTTGCTGCTGCTGCAGTTAAAAAGCTGCCAAGTTATAGATGGAATTGTACTTTTAAACAGCTGCTTCTGCAGCTCATCTCTCTGATATGAGATGAAAACACAGAGCATATAGCACATGGATTTTCCTGAAACGCTCTGTAGTCAAAGAGGGTATTTCGGTAAGTAGAAAAAAATATGGTAAAAATTTATTTGGTGAATAAATATGCAAATGGATCAGTGTCAAAGGTTAACTTTGCTAGAATGTTAGGGGACAACTGGTGGTACGTAAATACGCTGATGGTGTGTCCAAAGGGTGAGGACTGAACTTGGTGTTGAGCGCATCCCCATGCCCAAAACGGCTGCAGAAAAAAGCTTACTTGTTCTGTCTGCAGAATGCGCCGTCTGTACAGAGCATCGCTTCGATTACTATGAGAACTTTTCTCTAGATTGACACTGTTTCAACTTCCTTCCCCAGCTCCCCCGGATTTATTTAGTATTTTAAGGAAGGATTAATAGGCCAGGCTTTTGAAATGCCCTTTTATGTGAAAAGAAGATTAATGTGAGGATGGATGAGGGAGATCTACCTCCAGCCACTTTCCTGTAGCAGTCCTCTGACATTGCACAGAGCAGCAACCGAGTGATGTTTCGACGTTTGCTTCGCTGGCTGAACAGCTGGTAATTTAGCAATGTCCTTACTTGTGTTCTTTCCTTAGTAGCTGAACTACAAAGCAAGCTCTTCTTGGATAAGGTATTCCAGAAGTGACTTCAGCATTATTTTTTTGAATTTATTTAATCATGTAAAGAAATACAGTCATAATAACGCTAAATGTATTTCTGTAAAGGTGTCTACTTCTAGCAGAGAAAACTATCAGCTTCTTGCAGAGATTCTAACAACAAACATTCGCTTTGTTTGAAATTTGTCGGGGTCAATATTATGTATTTGTTTACCTGCAACATTGTATTCATTAAAAGCAGGGGTTTTGTGAAATTAATTGTTCAAACTCCTAGATTTTTTCCTGTAGTGAGTTCTTGTTTCAAATACTATACTGTGCAATGAATGCTGAATTCAATGCTTGTGATACTTGATGAAGATACCTAACCCCTAAAAAGAGATGGTACAAAATAAAACAACATTCACTGTTTCTCACGTGAAATAAAAAGAAATATTCATTATATTCTCTCAGAGCTAATTAATGAGTGTAAGGAGAGGGAACAAATTCCTAACTACTAAACTCGTAGGTGAGGTTGTTAGCTTCTCTTCTGAAAATACTCAGTGTTACGGGAGATGAATAACGAAGTTAAAGGTTGTTGGAGAACAGGGACCACCTGCCAAACCCGTGCCCGAGATGAGTAGTCTCCAGTGCCGTTTTGGCTTGAAGGATTGCTCGAGGTTTCTTTTTCTCGATTGCTTACTACAAAACAGAGCAATGTGGGTTATCTGGAGATGTGGGGCTGTCAGAAAGCTGCTGATGGGCATTTCCGATGCGCTGAGACCGAGCGCAGGCGGAGCTCGGGCATCGCTCCGGGAGCCGCGACGCTCCCGCACACCGAGCGAGCGCGGCCCGTCCGCGGGACACGGCGCCTGCTGCAGAGGGTGCTTCGTTAGCGTCATCCCCGCAGGGCCGGCGGGCGGTTACAACGAGCTCGGGCAGAGGAAAGGGGCTTGGAAACTAGCGAAGGGCCGAGCAGTGAGCATCACAGAGAGTAACAGCGCTTCCTAGTTCTTGTCACCCCACGCGTCCGGGGACTGCGCTTTGACACGCGGCAGCCTCAGCCCCCCGCATCCCAACAAAACTCCCGCTGACTCCCCCGGCGTGCGGGGCCTCCCTCGCTCTGCTGGGACGAACCCAGCCCCAGGCAGCCGCCGGGGCGGGCAGCAGCGCCCAGCGGCCGCAGGGACAGCAAGCAGCTCTTGGTGCATAAAGTTCCTGCAGTTACAGATCCTTCATCTTCTCACTGCGGAAAAGGCTCGCGGCCCCGCCGCTGCGACCGCGGCCGCCAACGCTCCGCGGCGGCTCTGCGGGCGGTGAGGGGCCGGGGGCCGCGCAGCCCGGCCGCCGCCTGCCCCAGCGCTGCGGCGGGGCCCGGGGCCGGGCCGGCTGCCAGGCGCGGCGGGAGCTCGGCGGCAGCCGGGCCGCGCCCCGCCCGGCGCCCAGGAGCGCAGCGCCCGCCGCCAGGCCCGGCAGCCCCGGCCCGGCCCGGCCCGCTCCCCGGCAGCGCGGGCTGGCGGCTGCGGGCGGGAGGGCGCCGAAGCGAGCCCCCAGCCCCGCCCGGCCCGCCCCCAAGCGCCGCAAACCGGGCGGCTCCTCCTCTCCGCAGGGCGGGGGATCCGCCGCCCGCCCGCCTTCTCCTCCTCTTCCTTCGGCGGCTGCGGCGGCTGCGGGAGCTCCGGAGAGGTGAGGCGAGGGCCCCCCCCCCGCCTCAGCGCCGGGCGCGGCGGCCTGCGGGCCTCGCCTGAGCGGGCGGCGGAGGGGAGGGGAGGGCCGGGAGCGGGGCCCCGCGGGGTGAGCGCGGCAGGCCCGCGGCAGCCCGGTGCCACGTGGGGCCGGGCGGGGCGCGCCATGGCGGGGCGGCCGCCGGCTCCCGCCGACCTTGAGGCCGGGCCTCAGCGCCGCGTGTCCCTCCGCCCCGCAGCGCGATGGCGGCCAACTGCGAGCGCACCTTCATCGCCATCAAGCCCGACGGGGTCCAGCGGGGGCTGGTGGGGGAGATCATCAAGCGGTTCGAGCAGAAGGGCTTCCGCCTGGTCGCCATGAAGTTCGTGCACGTGAGTCCCCGCGCCCCGGGCGTCGCCCGCGGCTCGGTGCCCGACGCCTTTCGCTGCCCTGGCAGAGCAGGAGCTGGAACCTCTGGGGGTGCGGGGGGTGTCTGTGTGTGCGGCCTGGCCGCCGCGGGAGGGAGCGGAGCTGGCCGGGCCCCGCAGCTGCCCTGCCGCAGGCCGCGGCCTTGGCTCTCCTGCTCCCCGAGGATACGAAATGCGCTGGGGTGACCTTGACGGAAAGGTCGCAGCGGGTAACGCCACCCGGACGTCCTGGGCGCAGCTTACTGCTGCGGGCCGCTGTAACGCAGAGGAATAATTCTAACGCCTCGCACCCTGACGCTGAGAACAGCGGCGAGGCGTGCGCTGCACCCACAGCAGCACTGCAGCAGCTCTGATGGTGAAGCCAGTCAGTAACACTGTGATCTGCCTCTTGTGGTGTGATATTTTGGAAGTGATATTTAATGTTACATCTGCCCTTTCAAAGGCCTCTGAAGACCTTCTCAAACAACATTACATTGACCTCAAAGACCGGCCGTTCTACCCTGGTTTGGTTAAATACATGAACTCCGGTCCTGTTGTGGCCATGGTAAGTGGCTTAATTTTACTTCAAGGCTACTTTCTTGAACACATTTGTCTCGCTCCGTAAATTACTTTAAAATACTCAGACACACTATTACAGAAGCACTTTTTCAAACTACCCCGTTCTGATAATGGCAAAAGAAAACCAAAATTAAAATCAAGACAATCAAGTAAGAAGTTACTGTTTATTAACAAGAAGGAAAGTCTGTAAGTATAAAATTGGTATTAAAATGCTTAGTGTGTATTAAGCAAAATTCCTGAAAGCCAGTCTTCTGCACCAAAGAATCTTTTGTTTTGGGCAAAAAAGGGCCAGGGCTGTCCCACAGAAACCCATCTTCTGTGTTGTTCTTTTTCCCACTCCCTCCCAAACCATGCAGTTGCTCTCATTGCAGTGTACCTGACTAGCAGCGCCTGCGACGCATCAGGCTGCGCTTATCCCAGCAGCACAGAAGGGGTTTGACATTGGTCTCACACATCCGTTCCCTCTGAGGCTTGGGAAAGCGTCTCCTTTACTAGGGTGACAATATTGATGCTCCTTTTTATGATCAGTTGCAGTGCGTATGCTTTTTCCCTAGTCATCTTTATAGGCCTAAGAGAGAATCTAGGCTAGAGTAGTTTTTTTAGTGGTTAAGCCCTTGTTTCTTTGCAAAGTATGTTACTAGCAAAGATTAATCTTTGGTATTTTGTATAAGCATGGATTAATAGGAGTTGTTTGTCTTTTTTCCTCAAGGTATGGGAAGGACTCAACGTGGTTAAAACTGGGAGAGTAATGCTAGGGGAGACCAACCCTGCAGACTCTAAGCCTGGCACCATCCGTGGTGACTTGTGCATTCAAGTAGGAAGGTTTGTGCTCAGTTTGTTGTTAACAGAGATTGGAAACTCAGTGTTGTTAATCTTTTACTCTAGAAAGTCAAAACTGTTGGTAGTTACCCTAGTCTGATGGTATTGTATTTGCAGGTCACAGTCTGTAACTGCTGCTTAAGAAAATGGCTTGGTACAAAAGTGACTTTTTTTGAAACAGAGCTCCTCATCAGAGCTTCATGTAAGATCAGGGGCAGTTGTAGTCAAGTAGCCACAGGCACCCTGCTAGGCTTAATTAGCTCTTGTAGCGGGGGTATTTGAATACTGTACACCTGAAGCAGTAGTCTTGCAGCTGTAGATGCTTCCTCCAAGTTTTTGCGTATGGAGACCTGCGAGGTTGCTCAAAGTGTATCTTTATGCAGAAGAGTGCGTTTGTCTCCTTCCCCAGAAACATCATTCACGGCAGCGACTCCGTGGAAAGCGCGCAGAAGGAGATCAGCCTGTGGTTCAAACCTGCAGAGCTCATCGACTTCAAATCTTGTGCACACGACTGGATCTATGAGTGAAATGGGTTTCCACCATGAATCGTGCCTTCGTAACGCATCATCTCATTCCAGCTATTGACCTGGGAGCAATTATCACCACGGTTATCTTGGTCATTCTCAGCACTGTCCAATAAATGGATGATACAAACTGATTTGTTGTGGTGCATTCGGTGTAAGACAGACTGCCGTGTTCAGATCGTCACATAAGCCATTTTACTCAGTTGTTCAATGTTTTCCTCTTGTGGAAGGAACAGTTAATATGAACTGCCATGTACAGGCATATCAGACTAAAGATTCAGTGACTTGTTCATTGCAAAGTTGCTTTGAAGGCTACCAAAACACATGACAGTTGCAGAGCGAGTTGAAGGGATGCTTGAGCTACTTCCAGCACAGCAGAACTGAGCTAGAATGAAAACAGGACACTATGACAAAATCTCCCTCCCTACACAACTGTTAAGGGTGAAATACGAGACCAAGTGCACAGCTTGCTCTCTAGTGAATGCTTACCTAATGCCACTTTCTTACATTAAAAACCTTACCTGGTGCTCACAGCCTCATACGTGTGCTCAGACCCCTGTACCCAGTCACTTGAAACATTCACGGTTTTACAAATCGTGCATTTTTTTTGATCTGCATTCCCTTAGGAGAGAGACAAGCTGGAATGCATTTATGTATGTGCCAAGGAGTGCCTTTAAAGCAAACAACCACTATTCAGAAAAAGACTTTTTATCATTTTTATTTTGTGTAAAAAAGGCAAATTTAGTGAATTATTCTCATCTTGTACACAAAGTTATAATTTTAATGCTTTTCACATCCATGCTGAAAATCTGCAGTCTCGTAAAAATGAAAGTAACATTAATTTCTCCAAAAGCATTTTTTCACTTAGTTATGTACATTGCGTGAGAAAGCTTTAAACACTCTCTCATTGACCACACAAATTACCAAGAAAATAAAAGATTAAATTTGTACAGATATTGATCTATATATCAAATACATACAGAAATGATGTAAAAACCCTATTTGTTTAATTCCCGCCCCCACATTTTCCCAAGGGCCAAAGCTGATGCCTTTTTTGTATAAATGGCTGTGGCTTTGTTTTAAATACGAAAATTAAAAGGAAGAAAAATTCAGTTTAAATCACAGTTTTTTAAAATCCCTTCCCAATAAAGGATTGTTACCAAATATATTAGCACCATCGTACAAATATTGACGGGAGAGGGTATTCACATCACATAAAACAACAATAAAAAAACAAACACACACTGAAACCCGTGTTAGTATCCGTAGAACAAGGAACTCATAACTGCTTTAGCTTTCCTCAGATGCAGCACGGAAAAGGTTAAAGAGTTGTATTTAAAATAACATAAAAATCATAGATCAGCAGAAAGATTTTGAGCAATAAAAGAAGGGCAGCTGCAAAGTGAAGTACGTAACTTGTGCTACCTTATGGTTATAAAAACCTGCTACGCCAAATATTGAAATTAGTTTGACCCCATGGAAGGTTTCAGATGTTCAACACTTTGCTGCTCTTTTAGCCAAGTAACAGGGCTTCGAGTACAACAAAGACATAAAAATACCTCGAGCCACGTTACCAAGGAATGCTTTACAGATACAGTGCAGCCTGTACTACAGGTACCCCAGCTGACGGCCCAGTCTCTGGGGAGACCGCTCTAAATACCTGTAGAATTTTGCTCAGGTTTTCCTTAAACCTCTCCTCAGCAAGTGACTTCAGTTGGTTCCTCCTGTGGCTTGCTTAGGACAGACATCACTTGACAATTACAGTTAGGTATATTTTGAATTCAGAACACGAAGCTCCTAACTGAAGTCACGTGTGTGTCTCAGAACACAAGGCAACTCACATACTTTAGTGTTTAATGAATATTTTTTAAAGAACATTATAAAGACTGACAGACTTCAAATCCGATCCTTGTATTTTTCCAACACAGGAAGCGTGTTCAACTTCAGTGCGAATTTTCCCTCTGGACATTTGAAGACCAGCACTCAGAAGTCAGGTATGACTGGGAAACCAAGTTCTGAGTCTGGGCGATGCACAGAAGCCCAAGGTTTCACGACTTGGCAATGTACTTTGCTCATTACCAGCCCAAATTTTCACATTATGGAACACAAATTAATGTAACAGTTTTTCTACTGAAGTCAGAAGCTACTAATGAGAGAAGAAAGCAAGATTGTGCCAACCTTCTTCCAGCTGACTGGGTCAAACTGCAAGTTGTCACATTCAAAAATAAATTAAAAAATAAATCAATAGTGATGTACTTACCAGACCAAATCAATGCTTGCAGAGCTTGATGTTACAGCAGGTTAAATGGAGAACACAGGGGAAAAAAAAAAAATAATCAAGGTTCAAAGTGTCGCTACAATGGTCTCTAATCCTACTCCAATCCAGGCTGTTCAAACAAACACGACGGCAGGTCAGATTCTGAGAGAAGGTATTTGAAGTCTACCAAGCCTGACAAAGTCCTTTTTATGGCTATTTTAGAGAGCTAAAATGTCTTTACCACCTGAAACTAAAGATACTTATAACCTGATAACCAGATTATGTCAATGTAAGAAGCTGTTGTTAGAAAGGGGTCATTATTTCAGAAATTTTACCAGTAAGGGAGAAAAGAATTCCAGACATTCCTACACTATACAGGACATTTTTCACTTCCAGTAGTAAATACAAAACTTTACATAATTAACCCCTCTTGCATAGAATGAGGTAAACCTGTGCATATTACCAATACTATGTACCCAAAGTTAGAGCAATATTTTAGAAAATAATCAAATTGCTGGTTTTCAACCTTCTATGCAATTTTTTGTTGTAAGCTCAAACAATATACAAAAACGGTCTCCTAGGGCTCTGTGGGTTGATGTCCTTTAAGCATTTCTTAGGCTGTAGGAACACGGGCATTAATCATTTTAATTTTTTTTAAGCCCTAATTTATGGTCAAGAGTCAGATGATCACTGTACTGCTCAGAAGGGAACCTGCTAAGACCCAGAAGCACTTACAGAACACATGCAGTTAATTCCTGAGAGTTTAGTTAATGAACCTTACTGGTAAAAGCTAAAGCTCTTGATGGACGTTTTTCCAGTCACAGCTCTGCAGGGCTGATTAAGCATTTTACTCATCAACTCCATGAATGACATCACTTACAAAAATGTACAAAGTTTAAAAATATGGAAAGATAAAATCCAAATTATTAAGAGCTCGTGCTGAAATATTTTGCATTTTACTGGTAGTCATTTTCACCCTTTTACATGACTTTTGCCTTTAAACAATCTGGACAGTTAAGCAGAGGCAGCTAATGGGATACTTGAAGTGAGACAAAAGGATCCCAGGCAACAAGCAAACCCAGTTTATGAATTATATACTAGACAGTATATGGTTTATATACTGGTCTCAAGTCTCAACTTCTGTATTACACTATCACAGCACAAAAGGAATATTGCAGGCTGTGCAGAACTGAACTCTTTTTTTAATCCACAGCGTATGACTCCTTTCAGCTCACCTGAAACCACGTGGAAAATTGGTTTTGAATGTTCACAAGTAAGTATTTCAGATGGTAAGGAAACACCTAGGTCTTTCTGAATGGAAAAAAAATAATCAGAAGAATACTCAGAAGTTCCTTCCCACTACCAAGGGAGGCTGAGTTACTGTCCGTCTACGTTTCTTTAGTCTGAATTCATAGCTAGAACTGATTTTCCAAATGAGGGAATTTTCTAAAGTTCCAGTTTGGCATAGGGCTCTGTAAACATTTGCTGAAGAATTCCAAGACTACAGACATTCATGCACAGACAAGAGCTTTATAGTCCCAATCCAATGCCCACTGCAGTCAATGGAGACAAGGCTACTGATACTAATGGGCACTGAATCAGACCCTAAGGAACTTCTTTCTTCTTAAAAAAAACTCTTATATTTAAAAAAAAAGTATTTTAAACTAAATAAAAACATCTTGAGAAGTTAAAATCTTCCTCAGGCGATGGCTCCATTGCAATTGGGGCTACTCACTGAGTAGAGCTTTACAGGACTATCTTCCACACACAATTTATGCCTCTAAATTAAGGCTTAAATGCCTTATTTTCACAATAAAAAAAAAAACCCAGAGGCGTGACCAGTGCAGTTCACAAGAGTCTAAACGTCTCCCAACTTGTACCAAAAAGGTTCATTTGTTATGACAGTTCATATGTATTTGCAACTATATCTTCCTCCAACCGCTTCCCACAATCATGCTAATTAAACTTTAATCTTACCAAAAAATTAGAATTTCAGTTCTTGTTAACAATGCACAATAAATCTGAACTTGAAAATATTACAAAATTCTTTCAAAAGCTTCAAATACAACACAAAAGTGTCCATTCTCGTTTTTAATAAATTGAAAAATCTTTTTCACTAAAATAGTTTCCCCGCCCTTCCAAAAAATTCTGAACTGAGTCTAACTCATCTACAGTTAGCAAAGTGCCCCAGGTACAGTCACCTGAACTGTACCATCAAAGTGGGAACAAAACCAGTCAGTCTCGGAGAAAGGCTCTTTTCCTATCACCAATACTCTGCCCCTCACTTTTCTGAGCTGCCTTATGGTTCTTGTTTGATGTAGTAACTGGCAGATCCATTGCTCTCCTGATCAGACGCTCCTTGAAGGAAGCTATACTCTTCTCCATCTAGTAACTCCTCCTTCAGCTGCAATGGAGTCACTAAAAATAAAAGACGAACATTAAAGATCCATAAAACTCAAAGCAAGCACAACTTTTCCTTAAATTTACTTCATACTATTTAAATTGGGAACAGACCCCAGATTTCTCATTTTCTTATATTCTGCATTTTAGTGACTCTTCTTCGAACACTCAATATCCCACAAGAAGTAGATGCTTTCTGACCGTAAACTGAACCTTAAGTTATGCTCTAATATTAAACACATTTGAAAAAATTACTTACAATACTATATTCTCTACCAGGTTTTCTCATGCATTTACTATTTTAAAACACTGGTTTAAGAAGGTAACTGAACACGTTAATAGCAGTAATGACTGTTGCTCAGAACAACACTTATTTTACTGTTCACTTCCTCTTTAGTCTTTACGTAAGGAAAAATAAGATTAACTGTCAGCCATTTACAATCTATGAATCACATTACTTAGCCAAATTACTGTAAACGGTCTATATGAGACAAGAAAAAACATTGATAGGATTTCTCAATACATCATTAAAATTTTAAGATCTCAGAAGGTAAGTGTCATTCAAGCAAAACATTTTTGTAGCTTTAATCTTCTCTCTTCACTCTTTTGTAAAAAGAAAATAGAAATGAGATCTAAGACATGAAAAAAAAGTTATGAATAGCAATAATGTCATGATTACTTTTCCAGTTTCATTAATGAATAGTGATAATTATCAAAATATGAGCACAATGAAAAGAACACAGGAAAACATGTCAAGACTTTCGTTAAAGGTGCAGTACCCACATTAAAGGGTTGATTATACAAAAATCAATGGTTCTCTGTGACCAAATGAATGAGGAGAACATCAAAGCTTGTAGCTACTGAATACAAAGTTTATATGCATATCAATGTATCTTGAAATGCAGAAATGTGCAGTGAAAGCAAAAATAGCCTCCATAACCTGTTGCTACTAGTAGCCTTGCAATAACTTACAAGCCATTTGATTATTCTTTTATTATTTTTCTGTCATCTTCCATGTTGAAACAAACTCTTGTGCTGAATAAAAATAAAATTTAAAAATTAAGATATTAAAAAAATGTTAAAAAGTTGCAGCATAACGCAAATTCTCCTCACTTCCTTCTTTAATAGATGCCTCCTCCCACTTACATGCACCACAATCCCTTTTCCCTGCATTATGCCCAACTATGATCAAGAATCTTGATCTGTGGAGGACAACAAAAGTGCCGTCTAAACGGTAAGACGTAATTGGTTACTTGGATGTGCTGCTAATACCTTAAGCAAAGGCTACACAGAGGGCAGGGATACAATCTGAAACCCTCCAGGCATGTTCTTTCTTCTCTGCCCACCGCATTTGTGGAATACTTCTGCAGGTACAAGAGTAATAACAGTCTCCATAACTTGGCTTGCGTCTGGCTAATCTGAACCTAAATCCTTACATTTAGATATTTAATGATACTTTACTTCATTTGTCCCTATACAGCTTTTAACTACAATTCTCTTAGGAAAAGCTTAGCTACAGCTATGCAAAAGTCACTTGAAAAAAGAATAATAATAAAGCCAATGGAAGTCATCTGGCTAATTATCTTGAAAATAAAAGGGATGCAGATGCACAAAGTACTCCCTTTTTAAACAGTCTCGGTGATCTCCCTGAAGACAAAGACTGTGTCTGATGCAATGCCATTCAAATCCCCAACACATCAATACTGAATGGAGCAACATGGTCCAGAATACGTGCAGAAGTGGGGTGAGTCTCTCAGAACAGTCTCCTTCTCTGACAGGCTGGCTATAGGCTCTTTTGAAAAGTGAAGCTGTCCAACAGGTGCATTTCAGTGCCTGAAAGATCATTTCATATGACTCAAAGATGCAAAGTACTCATGTATGCTGAAGAAGCACGACTCCGCTAAAGAGCAAAACCATTCATACTATACAAGGTGAAGAAGTACTGAAACCTCCTCCTGTGCTTATGACAGCACAAACTGGGAAAGAGTGGTTCAATGAGCCTTACTGAGACCTCCAATAGACAAGAGGTTTTACAGCAGATGCCTGTCTACTAATCTTCCACTACTTCCATTTAAAGCCCTATAAGCATCTCTTGCAGCGTGCCTACATCCTGGCTACTGCTACTAAAACGTGTACGATGCTGAGAAATATGCATGCAATTAATAAGTTCTGGTCAATCTCAGATATGTTCTTAGCTTATTATATATTATCAGGGTTACACCCTTCTGTTCCCCAGACTTAAAGAGTGTGGTCTTGCTGATTTCAACTTAAGTTTAAACACTTTGGACAACGACAAGGCTACATCACAAATAAAACTAATTTTGTCCAGCCTCTCCAAAATTCAGAACTTTGAAAAGTTCCCACAAAATGATCGTAGAAAGCATCGGGTGTCAGAAGCCAAAGAAACTCAGGTGTTTTGCAGGAACTCAGAGCTCTAATGACACAGAAAACTCAGACTGTGTGTGTCCGTGCACTACATAAATGCACTTTAGGTGTAGATCTGCAGCAACAGAAGAAGAAAAGCTGTGCACAAACACACACTCCAGAACACTCTCTCCTAAGCAGGGCTTCTCTTTTGCATCAAAGACTCTTTTAAAAAACAGGCACGTACACATGAGTACCAAGCTGAAGCAAAAATAAAGGAGTTCTTGAGAGGTGTGCAGAAGAGAGTCAAGGTTTGTCCTCGAGGTCTAAAGGCAGCAAGCAGGTCACCGTGTCCCCTTCTGTGAATGCATAACACAGGGACAAGAGAAGCTGTTCTGGACCTGTTCCGCAGTCCATGAAAAGTGCCAACACAGCAGCCTGCTCAGACTAAAGGGAGTGTAAATCAAGCAAATCTGAAGCTAACTATCAACCTGGCAACTGTCCTGCAGGGAGAGCATAATCCAGTTTGTCTGAAAAATCACATTGCTACAACATATTTGTTAGAAATAATTTGTTTATCTGCTACATTACATTGCCATACATATTAGGAAAAGGGAAGAGAAAAAACTACCAGACCCTTGCAGCAGACTTCTATAATTGAAGATTGGTTATATTACATAAACCATCCTTAAATAAGCACAAAATTTTAATCTACTTGCTCAATATTACTGATAAATGAATTTTGAAGAGTTTTTCTCTGCTCACTCATACAGATGCACAATTATACTGTTGATACTTAAACCAAACCCAGGTTTTACAACAAAAATGGGGAAAAGATCAAATTCTAAAAGAACAAACTATTTTCAAATATATTTTCTATATTAGCAGTCCACAAGATTTCTAATAATGCTTGTGTTCTGAAGATCTTTTCCCAGGTAACTGCCTTTTTCTAACACAAAGGCAAAAAAATCACTCCTTATTTACTGTGTACAGCTACTTTCTCTGCAAAAGGTAATTCACACTAACTTCCTGCTTACATCAAATATTCCCAAGTCTACATTACCATTCAGTTTTAGAGTGCACTTTTGTATTCTGAAACCCTGCAGAGATCCTCTGTGCCTTTTTGCTTCAGTAACCCACAGTGTGGCATCCTATCAAGTTCTAAAACAGTCACAATCCTTCTCCATGATTAATTTAGTGTCATGGTGCATTGGTGAGAATGAAAAGCTTTCTAACAGAAAAAAATAAAACCAACCAAAATTTAAAGGGAAAAAGAAAATGAAAGGTTTGATGAGTCAGCATATTACATGCTAGACCATGCTCCGTTCCCCACCCTGTCCGTCACATCCCTCTGCAGTAACAGACTGATGTGGCCAGTTACCTGTTTGGAGGCTGGGACTGAACTCTCGGCCAGTCCTGGGAGGCTGGAAGGCCTCCGGGGCTGTCTGTGCTGGAAGGGTTCGATATGGAGGAGGAGTCAACTCGCCATCACCAGAGAAGCTCCTCCGCACCTCACCTGCCATGGGTGGGCTGGACAAACTGACAGGTTTCTTCCCAACTGGTATCTTCCTCTCTAAACATCAAGTCAAACTAAAATAAACACTTGGGTTAAAGTGCATTAGGTAACTCAGAGTGTTCACTAAGAAATGGCTCTGCTTCGTATTCGCTGATTCTGGAAAACAAGGGCCTGTACAATGGCACCATTCGGTTATTATTGGGAATACCGATCTCAACAACCACACTTTAGTTACTGAATTCTAGAGACTGGCTGGTAGGACTTTAAGTGCAGTGCTTAAAAACATGATCCACTTATTTCGTACTCTATCAATGAAATACAAACGCTGTAACTTGCTTCTGCTGCAGCTACGCTGCACAGTCAATATACAATCCTCTGGTTGGACGTCCAAGACATATGGGGGCTCCGTTTGGAACTGCAGTTGTTTCAGCGTGTGAGCCTAACAGAGATAGAAAGGATGGTTCTGGGGAAATAGTCCGGCCTAGACAAGTTTATCACCTCCAGAAACCTAGTTTAAAAATATATAGTCTTAATTTCTTTAGAATGGTGCTTCCCATTTCTACAGTGCCTTACAAACATCAATGAGCATTTTGGTGTTTAGAAAAAGTATCTTCTAAAATGCCCTCAAATTATTAAACATTGCATTCATGAAAAAAATGTTACGAAAACATTTCCCATGCAAATTATTAACATGTTCCTCCTTTATCACTAAGATGTTCCCATTTTGTCTCTGAGGAAACTTCTCTACAATGAGGTATGCAAGCACTATAACACATCTCTACTGCTTTCAGCTATATCAAAATTATGGTTGCCAATGCCTAAGTATTCTCAGTACTGTCAGATAAAGACAACATGACAAAAGCCTAGCTCTGAAGAGAAAAAGTAACTAGACTATGCATATGCTAAAGATACTGATCACCATGCTTAAACATTCTTCTTACAAGATGACTTCAGGAGGAGCCTTATAGAAAGATAACACCATAATTACGTGTGGTCTACAGAACTGAGCTTTTACAATGTTGAGGTCACATTATAATTTCAATAACCTTATTCCAATATATACATCTACTAGAAAGCAGACTATATGAGCAGATGCTGCATATTACATCAATGAATTGTCTAGGCAAACTGGTAAGTTACCCTTCAAGTATTCACCTGCACAGCTCTCTGACCAGTAGGAACCCAGGACAAAATCCTACCCACTTGAAATAAACACTACTGGAAACAAATTTGGAAGTGATTCCGGAGTATTCACAAAAGCACTCACAAAACTTATGCATGCAATTAGAAATTACCAAGGAATACAGTAACTATCCAGCAAAAATAGAAGCTACATGCAACTTGATCTTCCTTCCTCGGAACAAAAAGCAAGTGGCAACGATGGACACGGTGCTGGCTGAGAACGCAATGACAAAGCAGAAGTCCTAAGGCATAATTTCAAACAGTCCACCTGGTATTTTGCATGCACACAGAACACATTACAGTTATAAAACATTCTAACTAAAAAGCAGAAAACTAAAAAAGGTAAAATAAACGTATCTTTACAATCCAAATGCTAGTGAACGGGTTCACTGTTGACACGATGAGCTCCTTGCATAGCAACATGCTAAATCTAAGAAAAAATTGAACGCTAGACCAGGTAGGATGCTAATTTCTACTCCCTTTTGGACAGTCTCCTTATTTAAAATAGGCCAAAGACATTGTTACAGCTTAAAGAAATTCCATGCTCTGTGTATCAGCAATCACACCAAAACAAACTCTCTGGGCATTCCCAACAGTTAACGGTAACAAATGATGCTTAAAAGAAATCCTAGGAACACCTGTATTACGATCAGCCTCTACACAAAAGGGGTACCAACCTGACATTTAATTTTTCTGTCTTCATTACTAAATGTGTGCTCATTAACTACTTGTAAGTCACAATGGCATAGGGGAAAATTAACATTATGCTGCCCATCGTAGATTTTCAAGAACGGAAAAAAGCACAGCTGTATTCTCAGCTCCAAATTTACTTGTTTTTGTGGATTAAAAAATTCTCCTGAACCAAGAACTCTTAAAATCTTCTCTTGTATTCCTTTGCTGTCGAGAAGTTAAACATTACGGCTGGATGCGATGCTTGTTAGATTGCTCCCACTCAGTGTTAGGTGAATGTTAATCCAGCTGGTTGCACTAGTTTCTGTCGTGGCACACTAGAACAGGAATCTGACTTTCTTGCCTTTTACCACGATCCCATTAGGGCAGAGTTCACCATGTAGTCACTTCTACTTCACACCGAATACACGCTACTCGCTTCTCAACGGACTCAGTGAGGAGGTAAAAATACTGCATTAGAAATCTGCATCATTCTGCACAGCAGAATGACTCAAAGACATTCTGGAGTATGTTGTGAGTACATATGAGGGAAAATACGTGGAAGTAACGCCTCTCTGTGCTAAAAATAATCTACTTTTAAGACATACGCAGAGTTTCTTGTTAATCAGCTGTGGTTACTTTACCAAGAAAGCTTTACTACTCTGTCACATAAGTTTTCTGACTGAAATCTTTTCAAAATAAGACTTTATTTTTATTTACAAATGCTGAACAATAAAAGGCTACAGAAAACATTTTCTTAGTATTATTTCCTGTGACTCATAACCTCTGTTGCCATAACCTACTAAGAATAAACATGTAGGAGGCAGCCAACTATGACTTCTCATGACCTTGTTCTCTCATCTCCTTTTGATGATTAAGTAGATTTCTTAGCATTGAGTGAACAGTCCAGAAAAGAAATCCATGAGAAATCCTCCCTCGTTTCTATAACCCACATTTACTTCAGGTTAGTGAGAAATGAAGAACAAATTCCACTCGAACAAGTCTCCTTCCTCTGGCACTAGATAAGGGGAATTTCCTTTCCACTGTTTGTGTCACACTTGCATTAAGAGAGACATCAAGAAACTTTTGCAGAGGTATTAGGTGGGAGGAGAGGGATAAGGTAAGGAGCAGGATGGTCTAGCATAGCTTGCTAAACAAAATCTGCTCAGACAGTCCAGAATTATCCAAGAACAGGTCCCACAAAAGGCAATTAGCAATATAGCCATCTCTCCCTAGCTTAAGGCAACAGCACTCACAACTTTCTCTAGATATTCTCAGATCAGCAGTTCTTCTGTACCCGAATTCTGTTTAAAAAATACTGCTGCAAGATTCTGAACAGGACGTGGATTTTACGTTTATTTCCTCAAACAGCAGAAAGCAGAAACAGTGCAATGTTTGAGACACCTGACAAGAGGTTGTAACAACTTCTAAAAATAATCATACAAAAGTTTTATCTGCATACAGCTTCCCACAGATGTCTCATCTAAAAAATTGGCAATTAAGTCACTTTTTTTGTGTTAAAAAGGAACCAGCTAGATGGTAATTCAAATGTTCTGCATCGCATTCTTCCTGATCCAAGTAGCTTGGTTCTTATTCCTACACCTGTGTTACAGAGAGCAGAGTTAAAACTGTGTTGATACCTGAGTACTTTATATAAGGCAGTATACCTATACAGTTGATGTATTGTTTAACTAAAACGATGCCTGAATACCGAAAACATTCTCAGTTTTCCACCTGCAATTCATATAGATTATTATTAGCTACACCAACCCTCTTGCAAGTTATAAAAAATGGTTATCCTCAATGAAAAAGTTCCTTTTATGGCATACTGCACCTTTAAGCATAACACCCGTTTACACACAAACATTTCCAAGTAAAACAGGGACTTAGGGAGAGACCACAAACTTTTTAAACAACAGGAAAAAAGCAAACACTACTTTGTCACCCACTTTTCTTATGTCCTTTGTACTGTTGCGATTTAGCTTTTTTCTTCTGTTTTGATGAACTTGACTGGCTATCTCTGGATGCTGCAAAATATTAAGAATTCAAAATTAAAGTTTAGTATTTTGGAAAAACACTTCAGTGTGTCAAAGCTACTACACCGCTAGGGAATTTCTCCTTAGTGACTGAAGGCAGAATACCTTTATCGTGGGAAAAGCCTCCCATTGAGCTACCTCCAGTAACTACTACCATCCTCCCATTAAACAACTAACAGTTCCCAATTATTATTGTATAACTTGACCTGACAGGATAAGTCTTGATGCACTAAAAATACAGCCTTCTCACATAAATACCTCTGCACATGAATAGCTACGCACATGCTGAGTTCCATCAAATTCGGTATGTAAAGCACATATATTTGCAATCTTAAAGCTATATAAATTCTCCGTGATATTATCCAGAACTGACTAGTAACAGGCTTCTTCCCTGGATCAAATAAGCATCTCCTGGCATTAAATATATAAGTAGCCACAGAAATGCCCAGAAGTACTTTAAAAGTCAAGATGGAAAAGATTAGAACTGTGTACTTCTAAGCATCAGCAAGAATTTGTTCTATTTTTGTTATACCTGGTGATTTAACTTGAAACGGATGAAGTTAGGAAAAATCATCACTCATGAACAAGGGCCAGTAAGCAACTGTTAGCTTATTCATAAAACAGGAACTTACATTGTGGTGCTGGAGGCTGCAGCTGATATCCAGTTAGCTGACACCATCCCACTGGATAGAGGTCTGGGGACTCACAATCCACCCACTGATCATATTCATCTTCCCACCCATCAAAGTGTATCCTCAAAAGACGATGGATAATGCGAGTTACTGTGGCCACACATACCAGGCGAGGTTCCATCAGATCAACAGCCTCCAGTTTCATTCCAACATGAAACCCGTGGTTTGGGACTTCCTGAAAAGCAAACACAAACAAGGCAAACATCAGTAAACAAACTTGTGAACTGAGATAGCTTAAGCACAGCGTTGAAGCGAATACCTCAGTCAACTTAATGTACGAAAACACAAAATAAAAGTATCATTTATAAAGTTTCATGTACCCCTGTATTTAACACTTCAGAAATATTCAAGCTTAATATAGAACCATAGAATGGTTTAGGTTGGAAGGCACCTTATAAATCATCTTGTCCAACCCCCCTGCCACGGAAAGGGACACCTTCCACCAGCCCAGGCTGCTCAAAGCCCCGTCCAGCCTGGCCTTGGACACTGCCAGGGAGGGGACAGCTTATCTGGGCAGCCTGGGCCAGGGCCTCACCACCCTCGTGGTGAAGAATTTCTTCCTTATACCTAATCTAAATCTACCCTCTTTCAGGGGCAGGGTACTCAAATGATTCTTCTTTCTGAAAGTCTCTGTTAGCTTTTCAAAAAAGTGTTTAATGAAATGGGTCAATACCACAGACTATGCAGACAGAAACTTAAGATAACACTAATTACAGTTTAAATACAGATGTATAATGTTTATTACCTTATTGAAGAGCTTTACAGGTGCTGCTATTGAGTCAGTTTCCCTGAGGTAGTCAAACCATTTAAAAGGGAGTTTTGCATAACCTGTGAATTTTAAACAACATTTTCATACATCAACTGTAAACTTCATGCACAGGAACACAACAAAAATAGTATATTGGCACTGTGTTACGGCTAAAAAGACAACAAAAGTAAAACATTAATATCAGAAACTTCCAATCTCTGAGCTTTGGTCTAAGGGACAAGACAGTCATCTGGACACTGCCCATTTGCAACAAGTAAGATAATGAACCTCTGGATAATACAGAAAGTGTCATTTAATGTTAAGATTAATCGTTCATACTTGAAGCTTTCTGTCCACGTAGATCCTTGATCCCTACAATGCCCCACACAATTGACCCAGAACAGACTGAACAATTAAGCACATCCAGTGTCTTTCCTGTGGGGAAAGAGCTCTGCTTTTGAAACACTTGAATTGTTAGGAACAGAGTGATAAGAACCAGCATGGATATTTTAAAACGTAAATAAAGCTAAAAATAGCAATAATACGTAAAATTACAGGTGTTTCCCCCCCATCTTAAAAGCTATTATAAAGGGAAGAAAATAATCTCTCAAATATATGTAGCTTTTGTTCATCTACTGAATATGCATAAACATGCAGGACTATTTTTTAATTTGGGCAACTTCTACAACCACTTAAGCCAATAATTCTCAAATTCTAGCTGGAGCAACAACAGCTTGAAAGCTTTCTCTTTGCTAGTATGCAGTGTTACACATTCTGAAAAAACCTGCAGCCTAGTGGGTGTGGCATGAGGAGCTATGGGAAACAGTTGGATCTCATCTAAGTGGAGGCACAGAGCTCCCACCGAGTCACAGCTCAGCAGTGCAGGGCCAGGCTCATCAGGTAGCTAATATCCACAGCCCAAAATGCAAGGCCATTCTTCAAAGTGTCTAAGCATCTTCATCTTCTACTGACTGCAGCAAGAGATTAAGATGTTTGGAAGGAATGAGCTTATAAAGTTCAGTGATTTCACAGTAACCTATTTAGGTTATCCACACTGCTAAATGTAATTTGGAAAAGAGTATTCATGTTAGGTACGCAGTATCTGCATGAACAGATGTAGCTGGGTAGTTAACAATCAATAAGGGTAGTAATGTATCAGCTTTGCATATTAATGCTTTTCTTAATGCACAGTTCCTCTGACTAGACCAATATATTTGTACGCAAGCCCCTTAATTAACTTCTCACCTCACACACACTAGAGACACGTGCACATGGTCCTTCTTAGAACAGTCAGAATTAAGAAACTGTCCATTTTCAAGCTCATAATTTGGAAAGTAAAATACACCTCATAAAGGCCAAGAGGCTTTGATCTTGTTAAATATGTTAATATGCATTGCATTCTGTATTTTACTCCTGTTAATTCCTCTTTCAAATGACTTTTAGATTATTGCATGTGTGATTTATAATTGTCTCAGTGGATGTCAGAGGACTTACAGAAAACTGCAATAAAAGGGAAAATACACAGGCAGAGAAAGAATAAGGTTGCCACCATACAAGAAACACATAAGTATGATAAACATACTAACAACAAAATCCACATACTATTGTGTATGTAATGTTTGAAGGGTAAAGAGGAAAAAGTTTCATTATAGAAGGAAGAGCTATTCTGTATTGTCAGTTTAACGGATTTATGTCTAAATTGATTGATAGGTATTGATATGCATGCTTTCCTCTCTCACAAGAACTCTTCCTACTGCAAGAGACTTTTGCAGGATGTATTTTTGAGGGGTGATTATGGCCATGAATTTCTAGGCAATAAATTCATTAAGTGAGCTGACTGAAAAATAATAGTACATCTGTCCACCTGCACTTTCCACATGTTCAAAGATGACAGATTACTTATTAGTGTACAATAATGAAAATGACATGGAATTATTTTCTTCATGTTGCATTACACTTTCTTTGTAGTTATTACCTAGAAAAATAATTCAACACATACAAGTAGAAGCCTGCAAGAATGAGAATGAAGGAAAAAACCGAAATCCATAGAACACCATTATTATCTGCTGTTATGCAGCTAGTTACAATCCCCTTTACAAATTGCTAGAACAAGACAACAAAAAGGAAAAATGAAGGCAATAGTCTTCTGCACGCATATCTGCTAGAGGACAGACAGCTTTTTCTCACGGAAGGGATTATGCAGCATAAACCTCTAATGGCTACTTCCTTGAAGCTTAAGTTTGTTCATATTCTTAAAAAATCTTAACTGGTATTGTTGTGAATTAGCCTAAGTCTGAGATTCTTTACAAAGTTCATTAATCCTTTTGGTAGCCAGGACTTCCCAAGCAACGACATATTCTGAACAGTCCTTTTCTGTGACTAGCATACTTCCCACTCACTTAATGGATATACTATTCAGCTCATGGCTATCCTCAACTCCTGACAGCAAAAGCAAATTATTTCAGCCAGAGAATTAATCAGATGTTCAATTTGACTTTTTCCTCAAAGAAAAGTTTATCATCTCTGTTTTAGGCTACTTTGAAGTTACGCTGTTGTATTTGTTTCAGACTTGAGCAAGTCCTAAAAAGTGACATGAATTTTGTAGACTGAGTTAAGAAACAAAGCATATGGCACATACAATATCACTGAAAAATATTCAAAATACAATGTGGTCAGAATGCTATATGTACCTCTGGGTGGAGTTAGTTCAATCATGTTAATTTCACAGAAACCAACAGGGAAAATAGAAGGGGAAGTGGCATGGTAACAAAACCAATCAGACCCATCTGCTGCTTCTGAGCCATCAATCCCAATCATAAGATAGCCATCTGCTAAAACCTTTGTAAAGAAAAACAAAATTTTACATTAAATACCTTTAACTCTGTGATAAGGCTAGCAAGAAAGCATGCCATGTTTCAAGAGTGAAAAGTAACTCAGTAACAATGGAAGTACACTTAGAAGGACATTCAAATATAACAAAATAAAAAACATACCTGTCTCCACGACTGTGTTTACTACTGGCAAATGTACCTCTGTTAACTGCAAAGTTATGAGATGAACATTTCCTTTTTTCTGATCTCTAGTTCATTTTTCTTGTGAACATCAGTTCTACTTCTAAAGCTTTATAATTCAGTCTACCCTTTAGCTTGCAAGGATATTCTGTACACCATCAATAAGAAAAAACCACTCAAAATCATAACCACACTCCTCATTGGTAAGGTTATGCAATTCCGCTAAGGTACTTTGTACATTTTTTTCCCTCTTTTAAAACAGATTTCAGATGGATGGGATCCCTTTCAATCAAGCTGGGAAAAAAGTGCATCCTTAAAATGTCTTCACAGACTTCTGCAAGTAAGCAAGCAAGATGAGGCTTCTTTTTGAACAGTTGCAAAACATATGGTGTAATTAGCAGAAGATTGTCCTGCAAAGTAACCTCACAAACATGTTATATTCTAATTAAAGGTAAGGCTGGATTTCCAGAGATTAAAATAAAAATAAAAAAATTTACTTGAGTATATTCTTTTTCATAGCAGTTGTATATTAAAAAAATCAATGGACATATTCCCTAACCATTCACTATGTGAATCAACTGCATTTATTTTGGTTTTGAGCTTGTTGTTTCAAACCTGAATAAAGGTAAACGAAAAAAGTATTCCCATCTACCTTCCCAAAATACACATTTGTTTTCTTACCTTTCTAATAGTTGCCACGCATATTGCTGAGAGGTTTAAAGGGTCTATAGCTTCCAATTTCATTCCTTCTTTAAACCATTCTCCAGCTGCGTCAACCTCTTTTACCTAAAGAATCACATAACAGCACCAGAAACTAAGACTCTAATAAGCCTGGAACAAAATATAACCCCACACCGTCAAAGCAACAGACTGAAATACCTGTTCTATCACCTCTGCTTATGTCAAGGAGGCCAAATTAGGTAAGTGTTTGACTAAAAAAATAAAAGCAATGCTTGTGCTGGGCATATTTCCAGCACTCTGTAGAGTTTCAGGTCTGTTTTACACACACCAGGAACTGAAGTCCTCAATCAACCCTGAGAAAACAGTGCTCTTGCTAGCAAACTCACCTTCATAAATAAGTGTGGGGGTGCATCAAAGTGTCCATCCTGTTTCTTTGTAATATCTACAAAGAATAAGACTACGTATTATTCAGAAGTTTCGTTAATAGAGTGGACAATATGGTTTTTTTTAATATGTTAACTAGTACAATGCAATCACACAGAATCACAGAATAGTAGGGGTTGGAAGGGACCTCTGTGGGTCATCTAGTCCAACCCTCCTGCCGAAGCAGGGTCACCTACAGCAGGCTGCACAGGACCTCGTCCAGGCAATCATTGGTATGGGAGGCCCACAGACTATCACAAAATTCTGGAGGACATAATCTATCTGTTTTCCTTATTGCCTTCTACCTGAAATACCTCTACAACACAATCTCATCTATAAAAAATCTAATATTTACAAGACCACTTGATTACATCACAAAATTGATGCAAATATACATAGAAGCTTTTGCAAAGAACTGGCAAGTAAATTACTTCGCACTTTGTTATGATAGGAAATTACAGAATCATAGAATGGTTTGGGTTGGAAGGGACCTTAAAGGAGCAGCTGAGGGAACTGGCATTGATTAGCCTGGAGAAGAGGAGGCTGAGGGGAGACCTTGTCACTCTCTACAACTACCTGAAAGGAAGTTGCAGTGAGGCGAGTGTTGGTCTCTTCTCCCAAGTAACTAGCAACAGGATGAGAGGAAATGGCCTCAAGTTGTGTCAGGGGAGGTTTAGATTGGATATTAGGAAAAAGTTCTTTACTGAGAGAGTGGTCAAGCACTGGACCAGGCTGCCCAGGGAGGTGGTGGGAGTCCCCAACCCTGGAGGCAGATGTTCAAAAAATGTGTAGATGTGGCACTTCAGAACATGGTTTAGCAAGCATGCTGGTGTTGGGGTGACGGCTGGACTTGATCATCTTAGAAGTCTTTTCCAACCTTAATGATTCTATGATTAACAATCATCTGGTTCCAACCCCCCTGCCACAGCCAGGGACACCTTCCACCAGCCCAGGTCGCTCAAAGCCCCGTCCAGCCTGGCCTTGAACCCTGCCAGGGAGGGGGCAGCCACAGCTTCTCTAGGCAGCCTGGGCCAGGGCCTCACCACCCTCATGGGGAAGAATTTCTTCCTTGTATCTAATCTGAATCTGCCCTCTTTTAGTTCAAAGCTATTACCCTTTGTCCTATCACTACATGCCCTTGTACAAAGTCCCTCTCCAGCTTATTATTTATGTATTATTTATATATAAATATAAAACTATATTTTTGTAGAATTATACATAATCATTTTATATACATACCAAGAGCTGGTTTTAGCTAACTGTTGAATACTACTTTCCAAGGAGAGTCCCTGGAACTCTGTTAGAGACATTATTTCTGGGAAGTAGCACTGTTCTTGATTAAAAACCAGATTTATGTTTTTTTGTTTAGAAACCTTAAATATTTCATATTACAAGTATTTTTGTATTTTAGATTACAAGGGCCTTAACTGTGTACCATCTATTAGACTGTCACTAAATCTTCCCTGCCCATCTCCTAGTGCCCCCTAAAATGTGTAAATCTTGCAATATAAAAATATTAGATAGTCCTTAAAACTGCAAGTAAAAAAAAAATCAGTATCTAATAGGATACTTGTCAATGTTCCATTGTACAAAATAGACAAATGTGAAGAAACTAGGAGCCTGCAGAGCAGGACTGTGTAATTCCAGGTATCAGCATGAAAAATGATGTTTACCGTGCTGGAATATTGCAGTTCAAGGTTTTCCTTGACAGTTTGTTAACCACTGTTTACCGTTAAATCTTTCTACATATCGACATACTACTAATCAACTACAAATTTATTTTGGCTTTGCCAATGCTGCAAAATACACTAATTACACTTTTAACTGAAACTCCTGAATGTAATAGAAGTGGTAAATCCCCCGAGCCATGTTAAATAGATCTTTAAAGATCACTATTCAAGCTAGTTTTATTAATCGTACAAAGTGACATCACTGCTCAAGTCAGACTTCTCCATGCCAACACTGCCCACAAAGGCACACAAGCAGCTTACCAGATCTTTTGAATCTGTGTCCTATACTTCGAGACCAACCAATATGATGAATGAGTGGACTGTACATATGGCACCAGAAGTCATCAGTTTTGTCTTCACTTTCTTCATAGACCAATCTTAACCGTCCCCCGATGACACTTTCTACAACTGCCACCCTCGTTCGACACAGGTGTGTTTTGTCAACAACTTCTACTCTCATGGAAGTTTTGAATGGATACTGCATACTCTCAGACACCTTAAAATAACAGGAAAAAAAAAATTCTGTAAGAATATACTTTATTTTTCCTTAGTCATCTGTCTTCTGCTATTAAAGCACAATATCAATGCACTTTTCATTTAACTCACGTACTTCTTAATCGACCTGCAAAAATGACACAAATGATTTCTCTTATATTTCATTGTACGCTGGGAAAAATAAAATGTTTCAGAAAACCAAGTATAACAGATCCTACAATGCTTTAATAGTACCAAGCACAGCCCCTACACACGTTAAAGGAATTTTCCATTGACCTATTGAAAGTTTATTCAGTTGTTAACAATGGATAAAATTACCTTGAAAAACAACTTCAACAAAAATAACCAACCACAAGATGTATTTTTTTTTTTGCTTTGTCATCCACTCAAAACATAGCACTTTAAAAATAGGATTAAAATACTTTCTTATAACAGGCATGGAAAACAAACCTTCAACATAATTAAAGCTAGCGACTCAAACATACTTCACAATATATCAAAAGGAGAACAGAATGGAAAAAGATATTGCCTTGTGACAAAACATTCTGATTAAAAAAAAAAAAAAAATCAGTATCTGACACTTGCCATTTCCATTATGAACTCCCCCAAAGTGCTGAGACCTTGCCAATTTAATTTGGCTTCCAACTAAGACAATTTTTAAATAGAAACAAACAACTGCAGAAAGTTTTTGTTTGTTGGTTGGTTTTTTTGTTGTGTTTTTATTTTTTAAGTATTAGATGCTGTGTAAGACAACAATACAGTAAGTCTCATATTCCTACTAAAAGCTATGTACCATCTTCACAATATGAGTAAGTAAACTTACAGCATACTACACAGGCAGCTGCCACACTTACAGACATGACTACAAGACAGCAAAAAATCTAGCCCAGAGCAGATGAAAAATATTAACATTCAAAAGTCTGTACTTTATTGCATCTAGATATGTGCTATATTAACAAACATTACTCAGTCTCTTGAAATAGTGCATGATAAAAATCATTCCTGAATTAGAAAAATTAATTTTAATTTTTTTTATGTATCACAGGGTAGCTTATTAGCACTTTTTTTTAATTGGGATATTTTAAAATCAAAGTAGACTAACTAGTTTTTAAGGAAATTACTTTCTGCTAGAGGAGACAGTTTCCCAAACACTGACAAGTGTGGACTTTAAATAGAGAACAGATATTTCAAGGAAAACTGTATTTAAGGGGAGAAACTACTGTACCACCTTCACTGTAAGAGAAGCTAATGTGCCACTGTAGAGTACTTCACTTCTTCACATTGTGCTGCAATTTCTTTCATAGTACATCATTGATACTGCATCAGCCTTACCTTCTGAGAAAAGTCAGGAGGAAGTGTTTTGGCACCAGTAAGTCGTTTCACTAGAAAAGCTTTCCAGTTTGTGTATTTGTGTTGGATGGCTGTTGCAAATGAAGGGGAAAAAATAAGCCACTGATTTTTAATTGTGCCCATTAGAGACAATAATAGAGTCTGGAATATGTAAAGAAGAAATCCCAGAATGACTGTTAAAAAGCCTGGATGACAATAATGACAAAAACGTCTTTAAAGAATGAATGCTACCCAAGACTAAGTTTATGAGTATGTCAGGGCAAAGAATTTAATAACAAAGTATAAACAAAATGAGTGCATGTTCACATTGCTCATTAGCTAACTGCTTCTACCTTCATCTTAAGAACTTTAACTCACATCAGAGGGGCTACTCCAAGAAACACTTTTAGCATCAGACAAGTCCTTATTTTTCCAAAAGTTAAAACGCTTTATTGATAACAGTTGAAAGAACTGGTATGGTAAAAAAAACTTCGATATCTGAATCATGAGCAAATTTAGCTTAATAAAGACTTTTACATCAATTAATAAGGCTATTATTTACATACTTCGAGGAGGGACTAGGGGCTTCCCGCTGGTTGCACACCAACCAACCGGATGGATGTCAGACCCACAAACATTGCACCAGAAGTCAAGACTTGAATCATTTTCAAAGCCTTCATATCTCAGCAGAGCATTGTAGCCTGAAAGACAGCAATCCCATTTAAAAAAGAAATAAATTAAACAAGATTATAAAAGATCTACTAATATTTCTTTACCAATCATAATGTATATTACATGGGATTTTCTAGACCAGAGGTTTTTATAGAACATTATTCTTATGGCATATCTGTGCAGGTTATTAATGCACAGAATGGATTACTTTGATAAATGTGCATGTGCTATCATGTAAGTAAAATTTTAATTAGAATTAAAATTCTTGAACTATAAACCTTTAGAAGTTACATATAGGAGGACAGAATCAATTAATTACCCATGGTAGCTGCTTTTTCGTATCTTGGCTATGTGACCTTGAATTTTTAACTTTTAACAAAGAAAAATGATTCATATAATGAAGCTTACTTGCTAGCTATTATACAATTTCCTGTCTCCTCATTCTGCACTGCTCTTACTGTACTCTTAGGCAATATAAAAATACAGGCGTTCCCAAGCTTCACTGAAGACATTGTAAACCAGTATGACACAGTGACAGTGCTAAAACACATTGACACAACTCTGACAACCTAACCTAACCAGTGTCGACATTCTAGTAACCAGGTGACCACTGCCTAAATTATTAGTTCCCTTCACACAGTTCCTTTGATTATTTTAATAATTTCAAGTAGAATATATTCACCTGCTAATTTTACAATTCCAGCTATCCAGAAGACTTTGGTAGGTAGGCTGCAGTCGGTGTTTGGAACCTCCACTCGCACCCCTTCTGAGATATCACCCCAGCGTGTCCCCATGGGTGCCTGTCATTTAAGGTGAGGGGGAAAAAGTCACCAGTTCACCACACGAATATTTTTTTTTTTTTTGTTACGTTAGTGTTTTCCAAGCAACTTAAAAAGACAAAACTATCAATACACAGGATAAGACATAAGCATATGTTTAGAAAACAATCATTCTATGAAAACCTAGTTTGTTTTTGATTTGAATCCTATGTGTAGTATTGTAATTGTACACAATTATTATTGTGTATTACCTGTAAAACTACAGGATTCCAAGTTTAAAAATGCGTAAATTACAAGCACAAATTGCATATACCCACAGGTCAGCTTTATCCTACTATGTTTCAACTAGGTGCAAGCTACTGATCTTAGTGAGAACAGTGTAATTCTTCTGCAATTCTACTTCAAGAAAATTATGGTAAATTCATATCTGTACCACAGACATAAAAATATTTACATTCTGTAAATCAGAAATGTTTTGGAAAAAAGGCCGAAAAGTTATTTCTTGAATCACCTGCAAGTGGTCATTCCATCAAGCAAGCACAAAGAACAGAAGGCTGAGTGGCACCTTTTTAATGAATGCCAGAAGAAATGCACAGCCAGATTCCTCACACAACGCCCTGAAGGCTTCGGCTAATGTGTTAGTAATAAAAAGAAATACAAGCTTGATGAACTATTAAGGATCTGGGGAAACTGGAGATAAAAATGACACTCGGTTTGCTATCTCAAGAAGAACGTTTTGTTGAACAGAGCATCATGAAAAGATAGTCAAAGGTGGTGTTGTAGAGATCAGAAATGCACAGCGCTGAAGAATGTAAAACCTTAGAAGTTACTCAACTGAACTTTCATTGGTAACAAAATAAAACGTTATTCAGTCTACATTAAACTAGAGACCACCAAGAAGGGAAAGATTTGGATTTGGGATATTTTACAACAAGTGTCATATAAATTCTAAGGTATTCTGAGAAAAATAAATTCTTATAATTTCAGAGAATATCCAGATATCCCAGGGACAACCGCAGGGATCCTCTGGTCCTGTACCATAGTGGGCAGACAGTATTCTAAGGCTGCGTCTTATCTACAAAGCTCTTTGCAAACACAGAGAATTTAACAGCTCAGTGGGAACAGCCTCTGCCTTCATGTAATTTTGGCTGACAGCCACAAATGGAGACAGTTGGATTAATCCTCAATGATTTGAACTCACGACACTGTTATTTTTATGGCAATCAGCAACAGCCAACTAGCAGCATTAAAAGTCAAACTTATCTTAAAAAGGGATACCCTTCACTAGTAGAAATATTTGAGGATAGGCATGCAAAACTTAAAACTAGTTTTAACTATTAGAGAAAAAAATAAGTTATGGCAAGTATGTCAGTTTCTTATTCTTGAAGCCTGGTCTCTTCATGTTCTGCTATGTCCCATCTACACCAGTCTAGACTGCAGAGCTCTTTTCTGCCATCTGGCAGACAGAGAGAAAAAAACAATTCAAAAGATGAGGACTTATTTTCACACACAAAATACGCAGGTACAGCTTCTTAATCAAGTCCTATTACATATTTGCCATCATCTCTAAATTGATGTGTAGATTTTTGAATTGCGGAAATAAACGTCTCAAACTGCATATTTTAGTAAACCTTGTTGCTCTGTATAGAGACATAGATGAGGCCAAATAATAAAAAATAGCAGTGCTGAATAATTTCATAATCCAGTTGCACTTAATTGAAATATATTTTACTGCCCGCTCAGTTGATTGAGAGAGAAAAGTATACCAAAACACTTCCCGTCACATCAACCAGTAATGGAAGTGTCACAGTTTTTTATTTCTGGAACGTGGATTGGTATAGAAGGAAATAGCAGAAAGTTAAATTTGTCCTTGTCTGTGAAAATATTGGTTCTGCTAGTTCTCCTACACCAATCCGTCTGGCGCACCCTTTATGAGGAGGAAGCCATCCTGCGTAGCATCACTACCGGAATGCCAGATAACATTACTGTCCTGAAGTGACGGTTTACAGTATACCTGGTATACTGCGGCTCTTTTCCTTTTTCACTCATTATGAGTATTCTTAAGGGAGGAAGGCTGGATAAACCAGGGCTGTAACAGCCGTCTTCCTTCAGGTCTTCTCTGTCTTCATCAGATTAATCAATCAATGTTTGCACAGTGCTTTGAAAAACTCAAAAAGCACTATGTAAGTGTTAAGTCTTACTCATCTGCTGGCTGGAAGGGTAAGTCTGGATTGGCATAGTGCGAACTAGCAGAACCATAATTTACAGGTAAGAACAAATTTACCTTTCAGACTCATGACGAAGAGATTCACTTCACATCACTCCCACACAAGGAAGATCTGGTTCATCGCTTCCTGCTCCGGGAGATGACCTGGGAGGGTTTATCTGTGAGCGGCAGCTGCCTTCTCTGAAAGGTAAGTTGCAATCAGGAAGGTCCTGTCTCACGGGAGCTCCTAAAGGCTAAGTATCTCCACAGGCCTAGCTGAGCAAAGATCCTGTGGGTTAAACAGCTGGCTGCTTCTAAAGGTTTTGGATGGCACCAACATTGCCATGATTTCAGACTTGGAACTCGAATCAGGATTTCAAAGCAAAGTGAATCTAACAATTCCTGAAGCGTAAAAATACTATGCTGAAAACATGTGTGGGAACAGAACCCCAACAAAAGGTAGTAACAGAGAAGACAATGTGCAAAACGGTTTAAAATAAAAAGTTCACAGCAAAGCACTGCCACCTAGTGCAAAATCCTGGAAATGCTCCCTTAGAGCAAAGTGTGTATTTTAATAACGACAGAAACCAAGAGTGTGAAAGTATTTCAGCTCAGAATGAAATTCAGCTGTAAGAAAGACTGAAAAATTCTTAACTTTAGGAAATGTGCATCTCTCTAGCAACAGAGTGGAAAAGAATAATTACTCTTAATTGTGCATTAAGTTGTACATTAAGTAGTACTGAAAAATGACTCAAAGCACTGAATTTGCTTTCATTTGTAGGAATTATTTGAGCTAATAAAAGTAAATATAGAAAAAAAGTAAAAACTGTTTAGAAGAAAACGAAATTGGACTGCAGGTTAGCAATGAGCACATTGTATGTTACCAAGCTATAACACAATATTAAACCCATTAAATTATGAGTTTTCCTCCTTGCATCAGCTACTGCTGTGTGTCTGATTAAAGCAATTTGACAAGAAGAAGCTGCAATGTGCACAAACTGTAATTCTGGCTTTATCACAGGCTTCCTGTACTACAGAAACCAAAGCAGCTTCTCTACTTCAGTTTACTGAACTATAAAGTGGGCATAGCTGTACTATTGCCAGTGAGTATCATTACTGCTACTCAACACTGAAGTCTGGAATGAAGGTAAAGTACAAAAACCATATTAAGCGCATCAAAAGGCTTTGAAATTAATCCTTCTCATACAGAGAAAGAGATAGAGAGAACTCAAGATTTAAATGTTTTAATTCTAAAATGTAACTGTTTTCAACTGAAGAGGAAATAACTCTCCAGGCAAAAAAAAACCCCACTGACCTGGAAAATTACATCAGACCTGAAATACTGAAGTATGCCAGGTTATTTAAAAAAAAAAACAAACAAAAAACACCAATATGCCAAATCCCACATCTTCTAAGTCCCTTAAATTTTCTTTAATAATGATACCAATATTCCCTATCAAATATCCATACAGATACACCCAGTATAACCAGATATATTATATCTTATATATTTTATCTAACAACAAATTTAAGGGTAGATATGTCATGATTTTACTGTCAACTCAAACCCTTTGTTTTGAACAGAATAAGCTTTATACGTTCTACTGTTATAATTCAGTCGCTACAATAGCACAGCCCACGTTAACAAATAATACCTTTGATACATACTTATGAAATTACTTATTATAGCATGTACACAACTGTGAAAGCAAAGTGCAAACATGCTTATTTAAGCATGTGGAATTCAATACAAATTCACAAAGCTATACTAATGCAAGGTTCTGCTCTGGGCAATAGCTACGGGCTCTAAGCATAAAGGGTGCTATTCAGAAAGTGCCAACTGCCAAGAACCCTCAGCTCCTACTGATTTATGAGTTGACAGGTTTCAGCATGAACTCCAGAACTGGACAGAAAATATGTCTCTCTTCCCTGTTCTGGACAACTTCCATGCAACAAAATGTTTGTTTTGATTGCAATTTTCATCCGATAATTTTGAGCAAAATAAAGCTTTTCTAAGAAGATGGAATACTTCAATTTCCCAAACAGAAAATAAAGAAAAGTATGCTAAGAAAACACTTTCTGTCAGGAAGTTTTTAGTTAAGAGACAGAAAGTATGGACGATATTTTAAACAAGATCTAATAATTGCAATTTAATGAACACATTTAAAGACAGATGCTGCTAAATATTTTCCTCACCCCCTAGTTACATTCCATAATGACTGAGGACTCTAATTTTTTGTAATTCTAATACAAAGAAAACCAGTTCCTAACTTCACATTTATAGAAAGTCTTCATTTTCCTCTATTTCTACACTACCTGGCAGCATGACTGACAGGGAGAACGTGACTAAAAACTAGAGAAAAAAAAAACCCAAATCCAAATATGTAACCAAAAGATCAGTTCAACATAATGGAACAAGCCTGACTCAATCAAAAAAGCCTCTTTGTAACTTTTTCTAATGTTTATGACCTGGTTGCTATGATATTCTGCAGTGCATTCCATGATTTTGCACCCTGAATGTGAAAAAAATAACTCACAAGTGTTTAAGACTCCTTCTTTCACTTTCTCCTTGTTTATGCAAACACATTTGATGACAGTAACCGGTAGTGTTCAATGATTTTGAAGGACAGATAAAACCAAAACACCTATCTCAAACGTAGTCATGCTAACACAGGTTACAAAGTAAGTTTCACAGTCCAAGGCCCTGAAACGTATCTGGATATGAATGTTTTGCAAAAATGAATTCAAGAATTAACACAGATTCTCTCTCTCATGCACACACACAAAAGGACAGTGCATACTGAAAAATACTTACGTGTTTAAAACAGGTAACGGGAGCCGCTGTAAAGCTATTGCTATTGATGTAGTTACCCCAGCTGAAACCTTCCACAGGGACTGCTGCTAAGAGAAAGTTATTTTATTTAGGGAGCTGCTAACGAGCCACAAATCTTGCATTACCAAGTACTTCTTTCAGCTCTGTTTATACACCATTACCTGCTTTAGTCTTTGCCTGGTTTTGTAAAGTTGCTTGGTACTGAGCATATGCTGCTAATTTAGCCACTAAAGGTTGTTTTTGTAGAACTTTAGCCTTCTTTGTTGGAGGTTTACCCTAAAACAAAAAAAGCTAAGTAAATACAGTCTTTCCAAACTCCCACCAGGAAATTTCCACAGGTCTGCAGCATATCTCTGGTAGAACAACACACAATAAAAGTTGACTAAGTATATAAAACTACATATAATATTAAATAAACGTAAAAAAACAGTAGCAAAGAATGTCCAAAAGATGACTAGTAAACCAACTTGAACAGCATTATAGGTTCATTGTTCTTTACCTGAAAAAAGGTATCTTTTACAAGCAGGTCAAAAGCAAGAACTTTTAATCTAATTTATACCAATGCAATTTCTTTGCATTTGTTACAATTAATTTCATACAGAATATAATGATCTTTCTTGAATGTTACAAATATATCTTCATGATTAATATTTTAAGTGACCAGACCAAAACCCATTTTGCAAATCTATATAGTTAAGAAAACACTCAAAACCAAAACACAACAATGCTAAATAAAGCTTCACGCTCTCTAAAGACAGAAAGCATCTTGGGTACGACATGCACGGAATTTCAAGTCACTACATATGTAGGCTGACGATTTTTTCCTGATCTTTTTCTTGCAGAAGGGCCACTGCAGCAGAAATTAAATAAGGAGTCAGTACTCTCTGTAATTTGCTCTGCTAAGCAAAGTAATGTGTTCATGACTGACACAGTTCGGAGTTTCGGCTTACAAAATCCCTTGTGAAAGTTTTAATGTGCTAAGAAACTTATCTTAAAACTTCATGCAAGTTTTACAAAGGTATATATTTCACAAACACAGACTATAGTAAGTATATAAAGAAGATGGTGTCTGTACCGCTACCTGAAGCCTGGCCAGAATGCTGGCCTTCTTGGAGTTTGATGAATAGCTTCTAGAGCATGACACACTGCAGAAGCGTTTTGTTTTAGAGTAAAAAGCGTCACGGACACCAACCATCCCACACATCTCGCACGTAGCTAATCAGAGGAGAGAAAAAGCCAAATGTTAAGAGCGTAACAAAGACAGTAAAAGCTCAGGACAAAGACGACGTAAGGAAGGTCCTGTAGGTGGCACCACCAAACAGTTTCTTACGGCTTGACCCCAAAAGGAATTGCACAGAAAAACAACTTAAAAATAAGAAGACCACCACAAACGTCAGTGAAACACTAAGAACCTCAAGTTCATTGGTGAAAGGGTGCCTCCTTTCCGAGCCCTGTTTATTTTATCACTGGCAGAAGTGAATGACTCCGCTAAAGCAGATTTCTGTGATTTCATGGTTCTCAAGGAAACGCCTGCTTTGAATCTGGGCCTGTCAATCGATTTCCTCTAAATACTTAATGCTTCCAACCTGAAATAAAACCAGATCTCTTTACTGAATCATAAATTAGCACACTCAGAGTACCCCAGCCCACCAATATTCTCCTGGATGGAATCATACACTTCAGAGGTTGACAGCATCACCCGCTGAGCTGTTCCATGATGAGTAAGTGACCAGCTCATGCCAATGAGACAATACCAAGATTCTACCCAGAGACAGTTCTACTAATCACTAATGATTTTGGCTAAAATATTTTATCTCTGATGATAAAAGCCATCTTCTCTTTTTTTATTTTTTCCAGTATACTCTAGCTCACAGCTAGTGGGTAGTGAACAGGTATACATTGACAGACTTCATAAACTAGCAGTAATGAAGTTTTACTAGTACAGGAAGAAATGTATTTTAATATATTATACACATAATATAAAGGTTAGAGAGAATACATGCCCCAGTGTACAGAGAACACACTGGCATTCTCCTCAAAGCTCAAAGAATAAAAACAATGTACATGAGAACATACACATGCATGTGTATATATATACATAACACTCATTCGATGGGAGGGCGGATGTTCCCATACTATTTCTTTCCTGACAGCAGGATTCAAAAATCTATCTTACTTCAGTTTAACAAAACCCAAACGATTTGTCCCTTCCAAACAAACCAGCCCCAACCCTTCAGCTGTTTTGGTCCATCTTCAATCAGGACTAACATTCGAGATTGGACCCTCACAACTCGCAGCACAGGCTGAAAAACATCAATATCAAACTCTCTGTACCCATGCACCACATACTTACCCATGCCAGATTTGCCATCTGGGTAAGTATAGACCTGTCCATTGTTCTTTATAATTGGGAGACTGGAAGGCAAAGGAGCAACCTCCTCTTCACTCTCTTCTGAACTGGAGCTGCTGCTGGTGTCCTCACTACAACTATCATAACCGTCAAACATCCCGAATGAATCACGTCTTTTCCTTTCTGCTCGTGAAGTATGCTCTGTCTAAAAATTAAAAAAAACAAAACCAAAACAAACAACAAAACCCCCAAAGAATAGCAGAGCATTCTGAATGCAAATATTTCAAAGTTGAGCTTAAAAAGTTTCAAAGGTCAAAGTCAGCCTTACTCTATAAGCACAGAGATATAAGCTACATACTGCAAATTTAATTAGTATTAGTAGAGTGAAAACTAGCCTATTTTTGATATTGTGATATACAGGAAGAAAAAGCTATCTCACGATCCGCTGAGAATACATGGTAGCAGTCCATACATTTCTTTTTCTTGGTATCTTCAGAGTTCATTAATCCTGATGTGCTGAATAATGACAGCCACACAGATCTTACATGCAAATGAGCACACTCCAGATGGCTGTAGCCAATTTCACTAAAATTCATTCATTTGAGAAAGCTGGGCAGAGAAAAGGCAGTTCAACCAAGAGGGCACTATTCCACAGAACAGAAATGAGAGTGTATCTCTGCTCTCACTGGCTTGTGGGGTTATCGGTAAATCACTCAGCTTCCCTATGATTCAGTTTCTCACGTGCAAAATAGGAATATCTCTCTACCTCACAGGGATGTTCTGAGGATTAATACATTAACAATTATGAAGAGCTCAGTTACTATGGCAATACAGTCTGTAAAAATGCTAAAAGATAGAAAGGTGACTAATTTGCTACTGTCATATACAAAAACTTGTTACATAATACAGTTTTCCTATAACCAAAAAATCTGAGGTCAAATAGAAGCATATGATTTTGAAGAACACGTAACAGTTCAGCAATTTCCAGCAAAGACATTAAAGAAGTATAAACAACGGATTAACCAATGTCTTTTTTCTGATGCACATTCAACACATACATTTCAATACAGTGACAGTTTTCACTTTATTAGTATCTTGCACAGCTCTGCTGAAACAATACTCCTGCTACACAAGTGAGCTGCCCTCACTAAGCTAAAAATAAAAAATTCCAAAGTATTTCCATTATCCTTAACAGTATCTACTAAGATTGAAAGGAAATAACAGATAAAGAGAAGATAAAGAAAAATTCTACCATGGAAGCACAAGTTGGGAGAATGAAATACAGCCATGAAAACAGAAAAAAAAAAAAATTTAAAAAGCCTCTACTTCCTTTTCCAAGAGCTAATTTTATTTAAAAGCCATTGTAGACAGAAAAATAATAATATGTGATCGGACTTTTCCTTCTTAAATCGTATTTAGATTCATAGCTTTAAGATTTCATCACAGTAATTCCCCAAATCCCTTTCCTAAAGAGTATATGCCTGAACATCTTTATTGTTGGATCTTGTCTGAGCCTTTTTCTGCCATGCTCTCCCTTTATTATAATATTCTCTATTCTCCTTTGCAATCTGACTAAATACTATTATGGAAGGATTTCCTTATAGTTAAAAGGCAAAAACTAATCTCCACACTGACCCAATTCTAGCATCCAATTAAGAAAAAAACCCCAAACAAACCAGTAAGCACAAAATGTTATGCAATAAGGCAAACAAATTTAGCACACTTCAAGCAGGTCTGAAACAAAACAAAACAAAAAAACAGTGTAATGTTAATTATGCACACATTCCTCAGCCAACAATTCAAAATTATATTAAAACCAATCAAAACTTAGGATGGGGCACAACCTGAGATCCTTGAAGGAAGTGGTATCTGCCTGAAGAGGCTAGTGTAACAGTCACAATCATTAGAGGTAACACTGAGTGCTGGCGGAACAAAACCTAGTCCTGACCTGCGCTGGTAACAAGTCCTGCCTGCAGACTATTGCTAAAGCTATTAGCCAACAAGATGCAAGAGCAGTTATTTGTTTGTGTGTGCACATGTGTGCAGACTAAGGCAGAAGTTGAGCACAACGTTGCCATGGATACACTGTTCTGTGAACAGTGCCGGTAATTTACAGATCAGAACATGAAGACTAGTCACCTTCCTCAAGATTTCATGAACTCCTTCATGTCTCACAATATTTAACTTTCCTTGACCACAGCCTCCACTAAGAAATAAAATGCAATACCACATCAACCATTCAGTAATGCCTTCTAGTGTTACGGACAGACATTTGTGGTGTTTTGGAGCACACAGGCAGGATCTCCTTCCTCATCCACTCATCATCTGCAAGTTAGCTGATCTGATTTCACAGAGATTAGGGCCTCCCCCACATCAAGGAGAACTTCAGCCCTTCAGCGGAGCCTGCAGTACAAGGCAGTCTCAGGATATCCCTTTTCCATTCCAGACTGGAGAACTGTGGATGCACACGGCAGTTCTGCTTTGCCCAGAGCTTTGCTGGCAGAGGTCTGAAATGCAGTGGCAGCTCAGAAGGAAGAGAGGTGCAGCCCATTCCCAGTCCCTCCAAATCCCAACGCTACAGCAGAGAAACTCTATAGCCAGCACCGCTCCCACCCCAAGGGAAGGTGAAAAAAGCAATGGGAGGCTGAAGGCAAAATGAAGGACGAGTGGCACAGAAGGGAAGACAGGCTGCTCTAGGCAAGTTGAAGCACGGTGCAAGATTACGATTGCAGATACCACAACAGCACAGTTGGCTCTTCTTTTGATTCTTCTTTTGCATCACATACACTTAGAACTTCAATACTGCTGCCAAGCCCTCTTTGCAAAAATATCCACAGTGAGAATGACGTTTTCATTTTCGATATGGAAAGCTGGGCCCTCTGCTAAGAAAATAATTCTTCAGCATTATACAGGTTCCTAAGTAGCAATCATCAAGTTTGTTGAGTATAACCACACTGTCAAAACAAGTCTCATATCACCTTTCCTTTGACTTTATATTTGGCCAAATTGTCCCAGTTCAAGTTATGAGTGATTCAAAACCCCAGCTTTGTTTATTGTTTTAAAATAGTTGTTATAAAACTTTTTTACCCAAGCTTTTACCGGAAGCTGACCAGGTTGGCCAGATAATTTATGTAGGACATTCTCATGTTAATTTATAATCAGGATTGTAATTCTGGGGAAATTACTCTAAATATGTTTTGTGAGACTTGGCAAAGGTACAGTTCTGCAACAGAAAAAATACAAAGTATTTTGTGCACAGAAGGAGGTGGAAGCTAGGGAAGACAATATGCAAATACCTACGCTGGAATTTTGCTAGAGCAGATCAAAACATTTCTATTTTGATAATAAACACCACTAAGATTCTTTTTAACCCATGTTGAAATAGATATTGTAGAAACAAGTGAACAACATGTGGAATCTCTGATAACCCTTCCTGCAGAAGTTGGATGGATTTTGCAAAAGAAGATCTGAAACAGAAAAAAGCTGGGGTACAACTCTGAACTCCAAGGTCAAAACCAGCATCCTTACAAGCAGGAGAATATATGTCTCAGACAGAACCATAACTGAGATAAAGCAGCTGCCTCAGTAGCAGCAGCCGCCTGCAATTCCTGCAGAGCTCTTGCAAGTGATGAGCAGCAGCGTGCCGTATCAGCTGACCAGCAACACCTTGTCTGTCTGACAGAGAAGCACGTAACCACAATAGCTACAAGACCTCTACGAATGGAGGCCTCAAAGAACAGCTTCTTACCCTGCAAGGTGTTCCCACTGAATTTTGAGACACTGTCCCCGAGAATGCAGTCCTTCACTCAAAAAAGCTACCAGAGACTAACGGCAGCAGTAACTAAATCTAGCAGTTACAACCACTGTAAGCCCAATCCGTGTTTCACAATATAGGCATACCAGGGAAAAACGTTTCCTACTCTTAGACGACGAATTTAGCACTGAAAATCATGCTGAGGATATTGTCTTCTCCTCAAAACTGAACCAGATCAGAGTTCTTCGCCTTCTAACAAGTGAGGGAATAGCATCCTGCCTATCTGCAAAATATGCTTTGAGCGGAAGCCTCACTTACTATAAAACGTTGAACCTTGTAGTAGCTGGTTAATACCAGAAGAGCAGTAGCTTAAGTAACTCCACCACTAATAGTGAGTCTAATAGTACATTAAGCAGAAGCAATGCACAAGCAAAAGAACAAGACAAACTTTTAGACGTACTGGCTAAAGCTTATTTTCTTAATGAGATTACTGGTTCCTCACCAGGGAAGATTTTTAGACAGAGCAGTACAAAGTCTAGGGTAAGCGGGACTGGCAAATAAGCCTGTACGACTATTTGCTTGGGGGTTTTCCTGCATACTTTTCCTTATTGAAGGGATGGGTGGAGAAAGGAACTCTTAAGAACTGCTTTCTTATTCTGCCCAACTTCCCATTTTCCTGTTCTTCCCCTCCTCCCTCTGAATACTTGGCACCAACGTATTTTTAAGAAATACTCTTAATTAATTAACCATTACACAAGGCAAACGGTACAATAAAAGAATACAGTTAAGGAAACCGGTTTCCCTAAAAGCAGGAAGGTAATTCTAAACAAATACAAAAAAATCCCTAGTTTCTCATTCTCTTAATGTATAGTCTTATGTATATACAGTTGAATTTGTCAGCACATTATAGCATACAGTTTTTGAGGGCGGGAATGACTCTTTGAGCATAAAAAAACTGGTCACAAAGGGTGAACAATACATGGCCAAAACACAAAATAAAACCATTTAATGTTAAATTAAACATCAAATACTTACACAGGAGACTGCTTTAGTGTCTTGAAGACTATGCTTAAGTCATGGAAAAATTTACAAGTTCGAAGGTGAAAACTTGCTACAAAAAATACCCCGTGATTAAGTAACCAAACTTCTTGCCCCCAAGTAAGTGCATCCCGGCCAAAGGAGGATGATCCAGAACAGTCACAGAAATGTTTCAAACTACCCAAAATGGCTGTTACTGCTGAATCAATTTGGTGCTTTAATTCAGAAAGGCAACAATTCAGAGCTCTGAGTACAAGAGCTGCAGCTTAACAAAGGCCTACCAGCACCTATACAGATAGGCATCACTTTCTATATTCAGATCTAACCCCCAGAAACATGGCAGAAGTATGGACAGATGGTATTGGAGGCCAAGGTCAACAATGAGGTCACCACAACCTTCAAGGCAAGGGTCTGTGATAAGACACATTTATTTTAATCACATATTCATGACAGATCATGCATTTCCCATAGTGTACTTCCAAGCTGGTATTAAATTTGATGCACAGCTTTTGTTTTCAGAAGTTCATTAATGTTTTATGCTACATGCTTAGTTTTAGCTCTGGATGTTAGCATTAAGGAAACCAGACGATGGAACCAATTTATTAGAACTCTTCTGCATGTAAGCTGGCCAAAATAATTTACTGTAGTAATACTAGCTTGCCCCCTGTGGAACTGAAGTCTAATTGTGCCCCATAGCATAACAAAAAAGAAAATTCAAACATGGTACCAATTTAAAGTAAACATACTTGCAGCTTTCATTAAAAACAAACAAACAAAAAAACCCCAAAGCTAAACATCTTGGGATTCCTGGAAATCAGAACCAACCAAACTTACTTTTTTTATATAAGCAACTCACCTCTATCTGGAAATGTGCCTTCCACTCTTATTATAAGTAAAATCTCTGCTGGAAAATTACAGAAATGTTTTTTCCTGTCTCTTCATTTGCTATGAATGACAGCATTTTGTCTGAAGCCAGTTTCTGCTGTTTGCCAATGGTTTTGTCCATAGCCTCTTCCCCAGGGGGTTTCACACAAGAGGGGAGACTCTTTCATAAAAAAATATATCAAATTAGCAGGCAATTTTGGAGGGGGTGTGTGATGATTAACATGTGAAATATCTGAGTTTTGAGAAAACTGAAAATCTGTTACAAACTCCATTATGTTTCTACAAAGCCCTTACAGGAGTATCTGGAAGAGGCAAATATTTCACTTTAAACACTGTGTTACCATTTAAAAAAAAAGCACTTTAAAGGCAAAAATACCAACACCAACCCACAATCAAAGTCTTCAACACCTGAGTTCATTCCATGTGCTCACAGCCAGATTCAGCAAAGTATCACACATGCCCAGAGTGTACTGACTTACCTGAGAAATGAAGATATGCAGTAGAAGTTTGCAGAAGGTATCAAAAGCCTTGCAAAATTAAACCAAATTTCAGAAGGTAAGAGAAAGGAAAGCCAATGGGAGGGAACTTCTGTACATATTTTCATTACCGTCACAGTTGTCTAGCTCTTTAGGGAACCACAATGAAAAAAATTCTTACTTACACTCTACAATCCTTGTGCATGTGCACAAGCCTACACATTCTCAAAACAACACCTAAACTACTCTTGTGGCATAAACAGTAATTTCCACATACGAGAGTACTCTGTATCTTACATTACACGCTTCCTCAAAATGATCCCTAGGCAGATGCAACAAGTAAAGACTACTAACCTACGAAGGCTGATTGCTTTTTTAAAATAATGTATTGTTTTAGTTACCATTTAATGTTCCAGATTAAACTTGCACAGCTTTTTTATTCCATTCCTTACAAGTCGAAATCAGACTGTTATAAATGAAGACAACAAACAAATAAGTAAAGGCAGGTTCTCAAACCTGCAGAATAATCTTAATTTAAAATACAAAAGACTGCCCTGCAGCTTTCTGTTTCAACTGGTTTTAGATGTGAAAAGTCACAAGGGGTGCCACCCACAATCTAAATCGTTATTTTAAGATTAATTACTTTTTCACACGCAGTACTTTCTACCTTCATCAGCATATCCTTTGTAGTAGGATTTTTTTTTTTTTTTTAAAGCCACACCGGACAGAAATTGCTATGCTTTAAAACATTTCCAGCAACAACCTGAAAGTGAAACTGGTTTCACGGGTTTACCGGTCCTCACATTAAGAGCAAAGTCGCAATATAAACAGTCATAAAAATTCTATAGAGGGGTGAATGGGATGCAAAGAACCCTGAACTTTTGAAGTGCTAACATTAAAAAATATTCTACCGCACTTAAAATGAGCGCGACTGGCAAACCAAACCTTGAAGGTTTTGACTACGAGAGGAAGTTGCTGAAAACCCGAGCACGCCGGGTCGCTCAGTAGGAGACAATCGGAAAGTTTTCACTACCGATCCTGGCTGCCGGCAGGAAGGAGAAGCAGGGAAAGAAGCGAAAAACCCAACAACAACCCACCCCAAGGCAGCCCGGGAAGGCGGGGGGGGGGGCAGGGCTCCGCCAGCAGCCGGGATCACAACAAAGGGGGAGCCGGTGCTGCCCGCCTCCACGTGTCGCGGCTCCCCCGCGGGTGACAGGCTCGGGGGCGCTGCCAGCCCCCACCCACGGCTCCGCACGGCCCCGGGGGCCCCCCGGCCCCGGGCTGCCCCCGCTCAACTTGTGCACACTCCCCGGGGCTGCCCAAGCTCAACTTTTGGTGAGAGCCAGTCCTGCTCCGCACCCCGCGGGGGGGGGGGAAGGCACGGAGGAGCCCCCCGCCCCCGGCTGGCAGCAACACCCCCGCCCTCCCCGCAGAGCCGCCCCCCTCCTCGCCCCCCAAAAGCCGCAGGGTGCCGGGGCTGCTCCCCTCCCGCACAGGTGCGGCGGCCGAGGGGGGTCCGCTCAGCCCCCAGCCCCACTGCCCTCCCCACCCCGATTCCCTCAGGCCCCGCGAGCCCCCTCAGCGGGGCAGCCCCCGCCGCGGCTACTGCCGCCTCCCCGGGCTGTGGTACTCACCAGGTCCTTTGTGTTTTCCATCAGGCCCTCATGGGCAAGAGACGCCCGCTGCTTCTGCCCCCTCCCCTCGGCTCGGCCCCCTCCGCCTGCCGCCTCCCCCTGCGAGGGGCCGGGCCCGGCGGGGCAGGAGGCGGCCTGCGAAGTTCAGCCTCTCCCTCAGCCGGAGAAAGAAACCCAACTCCCTGCGCCGGAATATCAACAACATTAGCATAACACCTCTGCGCAGGCGCGGCGCCCGGCCCACCGCGCGCCCTCATTGGGCTCCCAGCTGTTTGGGGCTTCCTCGCTCGCCGTACCCCCATCGGGGGAAACCATTCGGGAAAAGGGGGGGGATATCAGCGGCGGGGCAGAGGCTGAGGGACAAAAGCAGCCCCACCGCGGCTCATTTTGCTTTTCGGTGGGTGGTGACACGCGTGGAGCGGCCGCTGGGCCGCCGGTGGGCGGCGCTCATTGTCACGCGGGTAGCGGGACCCCCCTGGGCGCGTAATGGAGCGGCCCAGCCGTGGGCCGCGTCACGTGGAACGCGGGGTGGGAGGGGGGAGGGAAGGGGGAAAAGAAGGCAAAGAAAGGAGATCACGTGACAGCGCCCTGCGGCCGGGGGGACGCGGCCGGGCCACGTGGGCCGAGGAGAGGCAGCCGCGGGAGCCTATCAAGCTCGATGGGCGGGGCGAGGAAGGCCATATAAGGAGGGGGGTCACGGGGACACCGAGCACGCGTTCCGGTTCCGGTGGGCGGTGGCGGCGCGAGGAGCGATGAGGCCTGCGGCGGCGCCTGGCCCGGGCCCGGCCGCGAAGAAAAAGACCATGAAGGCGATGAAGAGTAAAACGAAGATGATTAAGAAGAAAATGAAGACGCATGACAAAACGGGGAAGACGAGGAAAGCGAAGAGGACAGCGAAGCAGCCGCAGCCGCGCGCGGAGGCGGCGGCGGAGGCGGCGGGGCAGGCGGCGGAGGCGGCGGGGCAGGCGGCGGAGGCGGCTCGCCGCGCCCGGCACCTGAAGGCGCTGTCCCGCACGTCGGGCACCGATCGGGAGCTGGAGGAGCTGGTGTTCGGCGACAGCCTCCGCGTGGAGGAGGACGAGCTGCTGCGGCGGCTGGCCGGCCCCCCGCGGGTAGGGCCCGGGGCCCGGCGGGCGGCCTCTGCCCCGCCGCCTCTGCCGAGGCCCGGGAGCGCGGGGAGGCGGCGCGTTCTGCGGTCGCGGGCTGCGGCTCCGTGCCCCTGCCTGCTCCCCGCCGTCGTGCCTGGGCTGAACTGCCCTGTTTGGTTTTCAGCCTCATGCTGCGAAGAGGAGGAGTCTCCGGAAAGACTCCAGTGGTTCCGAAGTAGAAAATCAAGCGAAAGGCGAATTGTCGTCTAAAAAGCCGGCCTGGGTGGATGAAGATGATGAAGCTGAGGAAGAGTAAGTTGAAGCTTGCAGGTAGGAATTACGCGTCGCGCTGAAGAGCGATTGTAAGTGGCTTGAGGTTGAATGATCTTCACGTTCTGTGTGTCTTTTCCCTTCTAGTGTCGATATGACCCATAGGTTTAGGAGAGATTTCATGAAGAGTGATGCTGAGAAGATCCTTACGAAGAAAAACCTAAAAAGACGACTTGAAGAACAGTGAGTTTCATTAGAGTTTTGTGGCTAACTTTTTAAAGATGAGATAAGATATACAGTAAGAAAGTGACATTCAAAGTCACTTTCCTCTTTACCCACTGCATTCGTGTGGCCTGTTTAAAGCTAGTCCCTTCTATGCTCTTTGCAGTATTTTTAAATCCAAAAGAATTCTAGGAGTAGTAAATAAAATGCACATCATCATTGTCTAGACTAATTTGCTCAATACTTGTTGTAGTAGAGTTGCACAAACTAATTTGTCTGCTAGGAAGTTATACCAGGATTTTTTTATAGTGGTACATTGCTTTATAGTGGTGACCCTGCTTCGGCAGGAGGGTTGGACTAGATGACCCACAGAGGTCCCTTCCAACCCCTACTATTCTGTGATTCTGTGATTGCTTTGTAAACGGGAGATGGAAGATGCTAAGGTAGTGGGGTGTATAAGAATGAGCTTTAATGTTAAAGTAGTCAGATAGTAATGCTGAACTTTAGATGTGTTTGTGTTCTCTTGCTATTAGCATATATCACTCCAAAGAACAGTGCTTTAATATTTGGTATCAATTTTGCTTTGGTTTCATGTTCAGGAAGTTGGCAAAACACAGAAAGCTGAGTGAATTTTTTAAAAACTCGCATAGTGTTCTAAGTGCAAGTAACCTTGCAAAATTGTATCTCTTGTAAGTACTTAACACGTAGCAGGAAATTATTTTATCAAAAAAGTTTTTTTTTCTTCCTCTCTCACCCTTCCCTTGCTAGGTTTCAGCGAGCTATGGGAGGAGTTCCTGCCTGGGCTGATTTAGAAAACAGGAAGAAATCCAAAAAGACTGCAAGTGATAGTAAATAAATCCATTACTATTCTAATAAGCTTTTCTGTGTTTCTCTATCCAGCTTCTTAGAAAATAATTATTTTTGATGTGTGCTCGTTTTCAGTAGTGTCATAATATGCTGGATAAGTCAGCCTTATTCCTTTATTCAGTGTGCTTTGATTTAGTTTGTTTCTTCAAGGAATTTGTAGGTGTTGATGTGGGAATGTTTGTGGAATTAGCCTTCTCAATGTGCTTTGTCTTTATTAGGTGACAGTGATGAAGATGATGATCTTCTGTGCAGGACTGGCAATTTCATATCACACTCAGAGTCCCTGCCAAGAGGTATTTTGAAGGTAAAGGCGAGCCTGTCTTTCCACCTCTGTTTAACGCATGTGCACACTTTGACTTCTTTGTGGCTCGTTGGGCAGTAAAATTAATGATCGTATGAATTTCTTCTTTGTTTCTGTAACTGGAAATTCTGACGAATAAACAGTTGTACAAATTGTGTAGTTCACATCATGAAAGCATGAAACAAACAGATCATTGTTTGACATGAGAATTATTTTATATACTCTAAAGTAGAATCTTGTAGTGGGTTTTTAATTTTTGCATGGGAAGAATGGAGTTCTCCTGCAGCTTTGAGGCCACTGAAATGGTTGAGAAGCAACAGCCTTAAATGAGTCTGTCTTGCACGCTCTTCTCCACAGCTATTTCAGATGAGTCAGAATGCCACTAGTCTTACATAGACTGTTAATTTCGAAGCAGAAGGGCTAGCCAGTTTGTCTTACGTCTGTGCTGCTGCTTTGAAGCAACTTACTGAACTTACTGTGGCTGTGTTCTGTTTGTCGTGCTATCTGAAAGTTCATCATAGGGTTTGAGATCTTGCTCTTGTAGAATGAAGAGCAATTAAATTAGCTGTTCATCAAAATAAGCAAAAACATTTAATTTGTATTTTTTTTTAAACTGCTTGGTCTTTTTTCTAGATGAGCACCTGCTTGCCTGCTAATCAGGAACGTTTTGCTAATGGAAAACTGGCAACTGTGCAGTTTCATCCTTTGGCTCAAGTAGTCATGGCTGCTGGACATGACCGATCTGTGTCACTCTTTCAGGTGAAGAATTTCAATCTATACTGTGTAAATGGCTACTGATACGGAATCTTTTGTTTATAAGCATACCTTGAGATAGCCTGGAATGATGGACTTTCTGTTCTCTCTTTCTGTGATTGTGTGCTCACAGGGGTTGTAATGTCTGGGCTTACAATGGAATTTGCTTGGCTGAAGGCATCTTGTTGGAAGAAGTTTTGATCTGTGACTTCATATCAACCACTTGCAGAGTATAGGCACACTTAGTTGTGTCAGGTTTTTTGGCTGAAGATCTGTTTTTAGAAATGTTTGGTTCTAAGGTTTGCAGTGATGAGGACTAATGAGATTTTTTTTCTGAAATTGTTTGTAAAGCTTATGTGTGGGGAGCAGTCCAGTTTCATTTAAAACTGTAATATTGCTGTGAAATCGTTCTGGGGATAGACTGTACTGCAGCAGGAAGCTACTTATCCTGGGACACTCCTGCCCTGCTCCTCTGAAAACCAAAGATCATAACTCTGTTTAGAAAATTTCAGCATGGTCCAGTACCAGTGAAATGGTCAAAGACACAAGTTGAATTTGACACTCCCACAGGGCTGCAGGAAAGAACAATGCAAAGCAAATGTTTCCATTTAGAAAAGCGCAGTAGAAGGGGTTATTTGGACAAAGCATGGGCATGACAGAGAAGGGTAAGAGGTGTGAAGTATGTGCAGGAAGGCTGGGAGTAACTGATACATCGTGTGAGGAGCCAAGAGCCAGGTTTGTGGATAGAGAAGGGAGGAAGATATTAATGTTTCAAATTAGTGTACCTCTGACTGTTCTAAGTCTCTTGTACTGGATAGTTGATACGAATTTTCTATGTAAAAGTATTTGGCATGTTCCTTAACGTGGTAATCTGTTTTTTTGAAGGTTGATGGTATAAGGAATCCAAGAATACAGAGCATCTATTTAGAAAGTTTTCCGATCTATAAGGCTTGTTTCAGTGTTGATGGAGAACAAGTTATAGCCACTGGTACTCACCACAAAATGTTCTTTGTCTATGACATGATGAGTGGAAGTATTATTCCTATACAGAGAGTAAGAGGTATGTTTTATAGTGCTTTAAGTGTCTTGGCATAATTGAAACTGTCCCAAATAGAGATGGCATATGAGTTTGCTTTGAAAGGAAGTGCAGTCCGTTGTTGGAGGTAGCATTTTTAACTTGTCCTCAGGGATCTTTAGTCGAGTACCTGTAGCTTTAGTTTGTCTGGGATATTACAGGTTAATTGTCACACATAAACAAGGTTGAGTTGTAGCTTTACTGTGACAGCGTATAACAGAAATGAAAAGTCGAGTGGAGTCAAGTCTTATTAATACTCATACTACCTCTGAATGTTGAGGAAAAAGAATAAATTATGCCAGTTTGAAGTTCTGAATCTTTTTTTGAAGGTGTGGAGGAAAGATTTCTCAGAAACTTCGAAATCTCTCCAGATGGATCATTTATGCTTTTAACTGGAACGTCTGGTTACCTTCACCTGTTGTCAATGAAGGTAGTTTCTCTTCATGGTTCCTGTAGCTTCAGTTTCTTGGTACCTTTTTGCTTTTGGGTCTGCTGGCTTATATTTTATCTGAAAATCAATCTAGCTTTCAGTTGAAGCAAAGGTATGACACATGCTGTGACAGCCTTCAAAAATGAGCTGCTGATCCAACTAATTATAGCTCTAGAAAATTATTTTGGGGTGTCTGAGAATGTTTTTCAGCCTATACAGTTCTCTTTCAAACTGGTGGAGCCAAGGCCAGAGTTTCGTGGGTTTTTAAGCTGTCACTGGAAAAAGTCGTATGTCAGTGCTGTATTTCAGCTGATGGCACGAACGCTGTGCTGGCAAAAGGAATTGCCTCAGCATGGAAACAGACATCTGAGGGTGGAAGAAATATAGGACTGCTTTTTTGGGAATAGCGCGAGTGCATGCTGGTGTACCATGTTCGTGAATCATGCCATTTACTGTGATTCATAATGCACACAGAATTTTTTCTGTTAAATTTTAAAAAGCCATGTGATGGCAGCTGGATTTGTTTTAAACTTTTACTGGGAAAAACACATTTTAGAAAGAAGGTTCAGTTCTGCTACATAATGAAGACCCTTCAGCGAGGGAGCAAATGAGTGTTTGTTGAACCGGCTGTAGATGTGCAATAATAAATTGATCATGGACTCATGAGCATCAGCTTGTGCTCTGGTCTGTAGGCACTGAACATATTGATGCTGGTCTTTTAATGTCAGTGTAGCTAACTTTAGATTTTTGTGGGACAGGAGTATGGAAACAACTCTCCTACAGATATCTTGGCAGATGCATTGTCACCATTATTGTTCTTCATCCTATAGACAAAGGAACTCGTAAGCACTATGAAGGTAAATGGAAGATGCGGTGCATCTGCTTTCACTCCAGATAGCAGTAAAATATATAGTTATTCAAGTAAGTATTCTCTCTAATAGTGCTAATCATAATTCCAGTTAAATTACAGTTTTTACAGTTAAGTTTTTACAAGTAATTTATTGTTTCACAAGGATAATTAAAAGACTTTGTGCCAGTATCTGTCTTAAAAATACAACCAAGTGATCAATTGTTAAAGAATGGAGTTAACTACTTTAGTATGCCTTTAGTTGCTTTTTTAAAAATACCCTATGTTTGGTAGTTATAAGTGAGCTAATAGTTGTCATCTAATGATATTTATTTTAAAAAAATAAACAATGTGTTGTGTGTATGTGGTCTCTATAATCTACTTTATCCTGCAACCAGAGGAAGGCGAAGTTTTCATTTGGGATGTGAGAAGCAGGAAGTGTCTACACAAATTTGAAGATGAAGGTTCTTTGGAAGGAAAGTGCATCGCTCTTTCAAGAAATAACCAGTATGTGGCATGTGGGTAAGTGACTTAAATTTGACAAATTCTTTCTATCTCAGTTTGAAGCTCTTCAGTAAACTTATTGGTGGCTGTTGAGGGTGTCGGAAGATGGAATAAGTTTGGCTTTAAGAAGGCTAGAGTAGAGGTGGATAGCTGAATATTGCCTGATTTCTGGTAATGTAATTTGTTTTGTGTATATAGAAAATAACCAGAACACACTTAATACCAGTATCACTCCTAATTTATTACTGTTGCCGTAGATGGATTTAGCAGTTAATTTTGAAATCACACTGACTGAAATCGCAAATTCTATAGTACAAAACATCTTCACCCTATTTTAGTTCTTTCCTATACTCTTAATTTGGCTTCTTCAAGATGGCATGTTAGCATTTGAAATGATGCCTCAACTCAAAGCCACAAGCTTGGAAGTATTTCTCCAAGTATACTCATGGAGATGCAACTTCAGCTAGTGTATCAATTCTTTTAAATGAGACTAGCAAATACTTAAGTACAGCATGCATTTTCTTAGCCCACTGTAGAAGAGGATTTTGAAGTGGACTTACTATACAGGGTATTAAAAAAAAAAACCCCACCCCAAAAGCTTGAAACTATTTCAGAATCTTTTGGTACCAAGCTCTCATTGCTTTGAATTCATCTTACGTAAGAGATGGGCTTATCAAGGCTCTCCACAGTTAAGTGTGTCTCTTTACATACAAATAAAAAAACCCCAAACAAAACCTCTGCACTAAATACTGTTACAAACTCCAAAATCAAGCTCCAAACAAACTAGCATTTCAAGCTCCAGTAAGTAATTGGAAATTACATTTGCAGTTGAATGGTGGCTGTAGATAACAAGGTAACATGTACTGTAAGTGCTGCTTCTTGCTATACTCTTTGTTAATTTCTTTTTTCAGTTCAGCTTCTGGAGTTGTAAATTTGTATACTACCGATGTCTGTCTTAAAGAAAACCACCCAAAACCAGTTAAAGCCATAATGAACCTGGTTACATCTGCTACGTGTGTGACCTTCAATCCCACCACAGAAATTTTGGCAGTGGCTTCCCGTGAAACTGATGAGGCTGTCAAATTGGTATGTTCAGCTTCTTTAGTACAAGTTTGTTTTTATCTTGATCAAAAATGTTCCTGGTGGCATAATAAAACTGATATTGAGCAGAGAAGTATACTGCAAAATCTGCTAGACCGAGCAGGTCAGGACATGCCTAAGATACTGTACATTTATAAGGAAATCTTTTTTTTCTTCAGGGAAGTTGTTCTGAAAGTAACATCTTACGGTCTAGTTCACTTTTTGGTTTTCCTTTTTAAAAATACCCTGATTTCAGTTCTGTAAATAAAACGCAGCAGCAAACGTGAATTTTCAGCAGCAGTTAACTGTAATGGTCTTAGTATGTCATGTTTTTCCTAGCTCATTCAAAATTTTGCCAGCCTTGTCAGAATTCTGGCCAACAGTGAAACTATTGAATTAATCTGAAGGTTTGGAAGCCTATTTTTAGTGCTTAGATGTAATTACTTAAAAATAAATGAGTTGCAATAACTGGCTTCATAGTGTTTCCTGCACCTTTTCTCCAGTAGAACACTCTATTATAGAGTGGTGTAAGATAGGAATATAACTGAACATTTGAACTTAACATTGACCTTCAGTTTTAAATTTGTACTTTAATTTGAATTTTAGTGGCTTTTTCCTAATTGTTATAACTAATGACCTATTTCTCAATAGGTACACATTCCTTCATATACTGTATTCTCAAACTTCCCAGTGTTCAGAAGAAAACAGATTTACCTTGCTCAGTCTATGGACTTTTCTCCCAGAAGTGGTTTTTTCTCTATAGGAAACAACAAAGGCAAAGCTTTGTTATTTAGGTATGTACTAAGTTAGGTTTGTTAATTCTGGATAACGTGCTTATATTCTGTAAGATGGGGCAGATTACTGGTAAATTATAGGGTTTGACTTTGTGATCTGAATTTCACCTGTGAGTGTGGATCTGGCTTTCCTTTCTGGAGAATGAGCCTTGTTTATTGTCTGATTATGAAATCTACATTGCTGGAGACATCCCTGTCAAAACCGTCATTGTCCTTTTTAAAAGGTAACTAGTATGTAAAAAGTCAGATACTGGGTGCTCTCTACATTAAAAAAAAAGTCATTCAGAGGATTAAAAGATCTGTGCTTCAGTGCTAACATGCCAGTGTAATCTGGCATGGGTTTGTTCTAGTTGTAAAGGCAGGGTGAATAGCATCTTTGGAGAGAGGGTGACTCAGTGCTGGCACGGGTTACTCAGGCAGGTTGTGGAGACTCCGTCCTTGGAGATACTCCAAAGCCGGCTGGATGTGGTCCAGGGCAGCTGTCTGGGTGGCCCTGTGTTGGGGCAGGGGGGGTTGGACCAGGTGGTGGCCTCCAGGGATCCCTCCCAGCCTCAGCCATGCTGTGGTCCTGTGATCAGTGTTCTGGCTCATCGAGGTTTGAAGCATTGCTGCATGTGCTGGATAGTGCATATGGCAAGAATTCATGGTTTATTGTGAGGACATCACCAGCTGGCAATTAGATTCTAAAATCCTAGTTTTAACGTGGAACTAGAACTCAGTGGTTGATGTTTGTGAGACTGGAGAGGTGGTGTTTCTTTTTTTCTGCTGGTGTGGTCGAGGTAAGGAGCGATAATAACTCACAGGAGGATTGTTTCTTTTTTTAAGCTAAATAACTTTGTGATACTTGAAAAACGTTGTATTTTTGGTGTGAGATTTTAATGATTTATGAAGTCTGACAGGGAGAATTTACAAAAAGACTCCCAAGCAAGTCTAAAAATGTGAATAAATGTTGTGATGCATCCTTCATTTGAACTTGAACTACATATTATAATGTCACTTCAAGTAAATCTGGCATGTGGATGATTGCTGTCTTTTGCTATGCCTGTGTTTCAGATTAGCTAAGAATACTCTAAGCAACACTGCTGAATAATTGTTGCTGTTTTGTGTTGTTCACTCAACAGGTTACTGAAAAGTTTTAAATATCAACTTTTTATTTTTCAGGCTGAAACATTATTCAGATTTTTAAAAGAAGATACAGGAGACAATGGACCAGTAACTGGGGTAAACATAGCATTAGAACTCCTGACAACATTGCCTTAAGGAACCTTATTTTCATTTGCTACCTCCACCTCTTTACAGATGGTGACAAGAAATTCTTACCAGTTTCAGATTACGCAGTATTCTGTCTGCATCACTCACGTAGTAGGCTCCACATGACGGGCAAGAGTCAGGCTTGTCTTGTCAGTCTCAGCTTTTCTAATGATACTCTTGCAGGGAGTTGATAGTTCAACTAAACTGCTGCTCAGTCCTGTTGAGAGCAGTTTTAAAAATCTGAATATATTTAAATCAAACTCATAGGCAGTGTTAAAAACAGCTGTAGGATGGCAGATACTTGGCTTGATCTTGCTATGAAGTCATGTAAGTGAGCCCACGTGAGTGTGCATAATTTCATATGTAGATTACATAAATTACTGAAGTTTAAAGCGTAGCTTGTGTGCAGATGATTTTATTGTACACTTTAACCTTCTCTTGGGAAACTGGCAAGACCTGTAGCCTTCACAGTAGTACAGTAGTTCTGTTTGACCCAAAACGTGTTAATGATTGGAAGCTAAACTTACTGAGACTGGAAGCAGATAAGTCTTCTGCATGTTAAGCTTGCATGAAATTTTAAGATGGCTAAATATTTGGAAGATACTAACGAAATTCTCTGTACTGATTTTTCCCCAGGTGGTGGAACCTGCAGATACAAGTATGCTGACAAAATCAAAGAAGTTTTTTTTTAATTTTATATGGAAGTTCAAAAATAGTAATGTAACATATGTGGTTTTGAATGTTCTGCCTTAATAAATGTACCTGAGAAGTTTCCAGGCAAGTTGTTTCAACTTTTTCCAATGTTTGGTGTAAGCAAATGACTAAATAGATTTTAATGGCTGGTGTTCGAGCTAATACCTTCAAGAAGCACTTAAATGTCTTTAGTTATTATGAGCATATGAAGTATTCCAGTGCTGAAACAGAAGACTTTAGTTTTGTGTAAGCTGTAACCTCCGCTCCGTGCATTTAGCTTGAGGTTTTCCATCAGCCGGGTTCATGCGAGAATGGGTTGGAAACAGCATTTTGGTGACTGGAGGAGCAAACTATCTTGAAACCCTGTTGATGCAGGCGTTGTAGTTCGGCTCAACTTAATGGGCCAGCTATAGCTTAAAGATAGCCTAAATCCAACAGTGGGAAACAGCACCCTCAGTTGTGCTTACTGCCTCCTGTGGTTTTTTTACAACTGCGTGTAATGTGGTTTTAATTCCTAAGGAAGATGTCGTTCTTATGTTTCTGTGAAAGCAAAGCTTCCCGAGCATCACTTCATACTTGGTTTTTAAATGAATTGTGAAATTCTGATACCATTAGGGTTGCCTAGCAAGGACTGCTTTACAGATGTTGTTAATGGTTCTTCATCTGATGCCAAATACCACACCTCTGATTGCTTTGTTCCTGAAGTGGCCACCTCTTACTTTTTAAATACATGAACCATAAGTTGAATGAGAATCTGCTACAACAAAAACCCCACTTTGAGAATAAATTGTGACTACTATGTCTGTCCACTTCGCATGAGGGAGCTTTTTGGGCAGTAACGTCAAGAGAGTCAAGGTGCTCCAGTAATGAGTAGTGAAGTCTTTAAGCCTTCAGTGAAAGTGGCATTACAAAAGAGGTACTCTTGAGCATGAGAAAAAGCTAATTCTAGAACCCTATCAAAAATGTCAAAGATACGAGCTTGTTGTTAAATACTTGTACTGTTTTTAAAAATAGAATATTGTGTTTTCTGTATTTTTAAAATGGCTTTGCCAGTGATTAATTGTAAGATGAGAACTTTCACAAACCAGAGAAAAAAGCAGAATATGCTGTGGAGGTGTTAAAATGACTCCTTATTGCAGTGCTAAACCTAAAGACCCTAATATGGAAGAGTAAAATTAAATCATAAGCACACTTTATTAAGTTCCTCGGTGTAGGATTCGTCTGTTACCAACAAACCTAGCTAAAATCTGGCTGGGACTGAGATTTGTGTTGAACTTTAGCAGTCTAGATGCTGAAACTGGCTGGTGGGTGCACTAGAGGGCAGCGCTTAATCACATTTGTAGACTTGACAGCCTTGTGTTACTGAACAGTTTGTCCCATGATAGCACTGCTGGTGAGCAAGGTTGTGACTGTGGACACAACTTGCCTTTTTTTAATCATCTTTCTATTTTGATTGTTAGGAAGGTTTAGGTGTTGTGACTTCATCCACAATACTGTTAAATCTAAGACTTCTATAAAGGTAGGTTTTAAAATATATTAAGTCTTTTACCAAATCTCACTGAAGTAGCTGTGAAGTATTTTAATACCATTTAATCAGCTTGTCCTGAGACTGTGCCCCTCTTTACACAGTATGTGCTTCTCCACCTGTAAAAAAACCCAAAAAATCATCTCAAATCCAGTGATTCAAAGCCATATAGCAAGTCATTGACAGATCTAGAATTAGAACCTGAGAATTAATGGATTCCTGGAGTTGTTCGATAGGATAAGCACAACAGCTTCTGAGGTTGGTCCTTGCCCATTCTGCTGACTTCTGGTTGTAAGAGGTCCAGAGTGGAATGCGCAGGAGAGTGAAGTGGAAAAGGTGTTACAAGACATACTGAAGTGCTGTATGCTCTTGTATCACTGCAAATCATTTCAAATAGTGGCAGGAAGGAGAGATTAAACATTTCTTTTTGCAAATTCTGTGATGTAAGATGCAAATCCTAAACTCTATACTGAGTTATGGGGAGCACTGCAGTAGAAGAATGTTTCAACTTTCTACTAAATACCTTAATTCTTCTTGTTGCATTTTTGTCTTCTGGAAAACATAACTTGCTGCCCCATCCAATATGAAATAGGGAAAACTATTGCCTGGAGAAATAAAGGAAACTTCAAGGTGCTTGTTGCATTTCTTAATGGATTTTGAGCAATGTCATTTTCATGTAATGAAAAGGTCTTAAAGGTTGGATGATATGAAGTATGGCAAGAAGTTGAAACTGTTACTAGTGCATCCAGGGATATTTATTTGCAATGGCATGAATTACTGTTAAGTATACATACCACTGTACTCTCGCTCTGAAAAACTCAGCTCTGTCAGTTTGCCATGTGTTAAGAGTATTTAAGCTTCTGACCTATTTAAAACCTCTTGGTGTTTAATTCCTTTTTTCCTAGCGTGGCTTTTTTTCTGTCATTGCTAAGCTGAAGTTCTTTTAATGAATTATTTCTCTGCTTTTCCTCTCCTTCCATTCTCCTTGGCAAAATAAATTTTATTGATGTAGTCCATTAAATATTTATCACCACAGCCTTTCCCCTTCAGGCTGTGATCTTGTCCGATTTTGCAAGCTAAATAGAATGAATCTGGTTAGTGCTTAGAAAGGAAACCTCCAAGAAAAAAAAAATCCAAACCTGACTACATGTTAGAGCAACACTGGTTATTTGGATTATTGGGTTTGCTGCGAAGTCTAAATCTGTCTCAGATCTGCTGTTTGACCTTGCTCCTGTTTGAGAGCTGTTTGTGGTGCAGGTGTTTTCTTGAATGACTGATATTTTTTCCTGTGTCTCATTCGATATCCAGGATTGCTGCTCTCAAAATTATTTGGAAAGTTATGGTTCTGTAAATCTCTTCCATGCGGAGCTGTTTCAACTGCTACATGTTTTTTCGAAATGCTTGCTGATCAGACAGCAAATTAGATTCTCCCGTTTGGATGTAGTGCTGAACCCATCTAGTGAACGTGGCAGTCATAGCACAGCTTGAAAAGCTGGTGCCTTGCCTAAGGATGTTTCTTGAGGTATTTAAAGGCCTCCGTTGATCCTCTAAATCCCTTTTTTTGCTATGAGTTGTAAGTCTGTACAGGAAAAAAATCCTCAGTTACTGCTGTCCAGTACCTGCGGGAGTGTAACTGGCATCTAATACACCACACCGTCGCAGACTCTTGCACTGAATTCTGCTGTATTTATGCTGCATTTCCTTTTGGATAACTAGCAGCAGCGATGTGCTGGGTGCTTAATGACATATTACTGTCATCGTTTGGATTTCTTCTGTTGCAAGGATGGAACAAGGATTGGGTTTTTTTTTGGGAACAAAACATCTCTTGGGTACTCAGGTGGTTTTGTCCCATGCTTGTGTCGCAGTGAGATGGAAATGCAGTCTAACCCATGTTGGGACACTTTCATTGAGGCAGTCTGCACCTGTGTATTTTGTTCCAATGATTACAACTATGCAAGCTATACATCTTATTAAATTACTTTGAGACCCCTGAATGAAGTCTTAGAAGCTGATCAGACACTTTTAAATGACTGCAATATGATTTGGTTTTCATAATAGATATTGTAAAATGTGCCTGAGATCTCAGTCTTCATAGTGTTATATTTTACACATAAGATTGCCTGCCATATGAGACTTCCATTTTGTGTTCAATATTGAATGTTTTATTATGCTTAAACAGATGGGAGGAAGAGTTGAAGCGGAGGGGAGTTTGGAAACGTGATGCAGGAGCACTTGCTTGTAATTGCTACCCGTTGCTATTCTTCTGCCTTGTCAGAAGATCAGGGATCCGTATTTATCATGGGTTTAGTATGTGTTCTATTATATTTTTAGTCAGTTTCTACTGAAATGAGATTGGCTTCAGAAATTAAGCCTAGCAAGATGTTTTTAACAGATGTATGTGGCTGGGAGGAACTGGAGGGGGAGCTGAACTTCAGTTTAGGATCTTTGAAGACACATCCGTTCTATGAAGACCGAATAACTTCTGCCTGCAAATCCTGATGCAGTGTAGTGTTTAGCTAAGGGTTTGCATCACATGCTTGAACGCAAGGGTTCTTTATTCCTCTTCAATCTGTTTTAAGCTTTGGATGCAGATTTCTAAGTTACTGGAAGAGAAAAGGTGTTTTGAGTACCTGCAATTCAAAAATGATGGTTCAAAAACCTGTGTTGTCACTCAGAACCTCAGCATCCTGCTGTTCATGGGATTGTTTCAGTTACTTGGTGAAAAACTATTAGCCCTGATCTACTGGGAGGAATTGCATTAAGAATGAAAGAATTAAGCCTTTTTTAATTTTTATGTAGCTTCTCTCATGAAATTTGTTGCAAGAGCTGGTTCTGAGCCTCGCTGTTCTCCATAGCTGCATTGTCCTTCCCTGGAGAATGTTGTCCTTTATTTGTACAAACATGTTACACGTGACTGCAATCACAGCCATGCTTTTGTGGGCTCTAACAGACTTCAGTGGCCTGGGGAGACCATGCAACCTACCTTTTTCTGCACGCAGGCGTTGGATTCTGGAGATAACAGCTCAACTTGCTGAAGAAGTTTCTTTGTAGGTTGGAAAGATACAAACTAGATAACAGATGAAAAAATTGTGCCCCGTTGATCACTAACATTTTGCACTGATTAATTCCGTCATGAATCCTGCAGGGTGTTGAATTTGGACTGCTAAGAGTAATTTTTAACACAAGTATCTGTTACGCCATGGCACAATTGTGACTCCCCTGTCCTAGCTGCAGTGTGCTTCAGTAAGGGTAAGCTGGAGGGAAGATACCTATACTGTGAGGTGAAGCAATTGTAGTTTGGGAATGAATGGAAAGGCCTTTGATAATAGAAAATTCAAGGTTACGTTAAATTGAGGACACCCAAGAAGTCGTTGGGTAAATATAATAGGAAAATGACATGGGATTCATGAATGAGACAAATTTGTGCAAGTTAATTTTGTGTGTAACAGCCATTATTGCTTATAAAAGTATTTATGTCTATGTTAACAAAAACTAGTCTTTCATCTGCAGAAATTTTGTCTAGCAGAGTCAGTCCCCCAAGCTGCTTGTAGTCACTACAGAGGAATTCATGGGCTGTCAGCTCTCAGACCACTTTGTGCTGGAGTATTTCAGCCATGTGTTATACCACATACGGAGATGAGGCTATGGAATGATGTTAATTACTGTAAAAGATATGAGTATTATGGACAGATACTTGGCCAAAACTGAGCAAAATTAGTTTTCTTTTTCAGAAAAAGAACATTGACAGAATAATACAGATTTTTTTTTTATCCCTACATTTGTCTTGATCTATTGTAACTGGATGTAATGACTTATTCTAGCACAATTGTGGAAGAGAATAGAGGCTGTGCTTGGGATCCCTCAAGTGTGGAGATTTCAGTTACAGGAAAAAAAAGACTGAGTGCTGTTTCCAGCTGAGTGGAAAACTTTTTTTGTGACTCTTATTCCTGGTTTAAGTGATGTGTGACAGCAGCCCTGATAGCAAATGGCTTACTCTGAAGATACTGAGGAGTTCAGTAATATACAGATTATAATGGGGCCGATCAAATGTTTTAGATTTTACTTAGTTAAGCTTCATGAACAGCTCTGTGTAACTTCAGGGTAAGTCTAAGATGTTGGAGATTTGAGAGCCTTTTTGAAATTCAGGAAACAATACCCATTCCTGTTGTAGGATAGGGATTATGTATCTTATTTTCTTCTGGCTTTTGAAGAAATGATGCAGCTTCACACTTATCCCCTAGCAGTGCTGTGAAGCTCAATCTGTGTTTCGAACATTCCTCCAGGTGTTTGCATAAAAGGTGTGACAGGCACAGACTAGCAAAGGTGCAGATTACTGTGGTCAGACGAGAAACCAGTGTTTTGTTGAAAACTCATCCTCTGGTTCTTCATGTAACAGCAATTTGTACTTACTGCAGGTACATTGTCCACTCGATAGTCTTAAAGGGAAAGCACTGTGTGACTCAAATCGGTGTCCTGAAGCCCAGCAGGGCAAAGTTATGGCAAAATGTTGATGTGTTCTGTGATTGTAACCACCTGTACCTGCAGCCCCTTCCGTCTGAGGATCCAGGAGGGCTTGATTAAGGCAAGGCACAGCAGTATTAGGCTCATCTCATGGGTGGGGGAAAGAGGTACAGAGGTGAAATGAATTACATGCCGAGTCAGAACTGGGAATTAGTTTCTTGATTTCCTGTCACTTTTTTTTAAACACTAGATTAGCTTGTCTCATTGAAGACTATGCCTTGTTCTCGTCTTGCATGCATGCCTGCAACTTCCCTTTTTACTGGCTTGCAGTTCTGGAATGATACTTAAGGTGTTTCAGTCATTCTCCAATCTGTTCTCCTTCCCCTGATACTTAAAAGTGACTCTGCTGATGAATACGGTATTTAGATTTTTGTGAAGAATACTAGTCCCGTGGGAACTGACACTCGTATCAGCATTTCTAACTAACCTGTCAGCTTTGGCAGGCTTCTGCAAAGATAGCTTACAAAAGTTCAGACTGTTGCTTAAAATTCAGTCTTGCACAAAAATTTGTAAGTTCCTGTGGCTTGTTTGGATACAGATGAAGATGCAATCCAGGAACATGGAGGCGGATCTTGCAGGAAACATGGATGCAATTAAATTGGCTATGGTCAGGGCCATGTACAAAGAACTATCTTTGTTGAAACTTGCACAGATGTCCTGCTCTCTGCATGTCTAATAATGCTAGAGCTGCTTTTCCACTGTCAATTTTGTCTAAGGTCCTAAACATTTTGTGTGACCATCTGTCTTCTCTCTGTCAGAGACATTAAATAAAGCCTTTAAGAGAGATGGAATAAACTTCTCCCCAAATCTCTGAGAAGTAATTTTTTACACAAAGCCTGGAGACTGTCTTTTATATTAGCTGTCTGGTTTCTTGTCAATAAAGTGAATTCCAGTCACATTAGGGGTAGGTCCAATAATTAGGGGCTGTGACATACCTAATAGCAAAAAGATTACCCAGCAGTGAGCTAAAGGTCTACAAGAAGCTGTCTATGGGCGTTTTAATCTGTGATGATTTCTGCAGGCTGCATCAGGGCACTGCACAAGACTTAAATGACAAATTGAAAAAAAGTGTTCAGCAACACGCAGTCAGCGTTGTATCTAATGCTGAAATAATTACCTATTGCTATTTGGCTTATCTGAACTGGGGGTGTCTTACCAAACCAGTGTCTCACTGCAACGCGCACAGAACCGTGTGCTGGATGCGGTACGCTCCTAGCTCTTATCCAGAAGGAAGCTGAGGGATACCTGTGGAAACTACATTTTTTGGGGCACACCTTTAAAATGAATACAGCCGTAGTAACTCACTGATTTGTTTGACTATATCCTCCAGCAAATCGTGTCTTCACCTCAGAGCAATTAAAATGGGAACAGAACTTCACTTGAACGCGTTTAATGCCTTACTCCTGCCTTTGCCGTATGCCGATTTCCCCTAGAGGGAGAAAACCTGAGTACCATGTAAGATTTTCCAAATAGAATAATAAACGAGTGGGTGTTTGAGCTCTGAAGGGATATGAATCTCAGAAGCTGGTGTAACTGATTTAGTATTTTGGTGGCATGGAGTAAATCCACCATTTTCCGGCGTGTTCAGCTCAGAAACCTGTGTGTGCCTATGCAAAACATCGCCAAGAACAAATGAAGGTGAAACACATATGATAAATTAATGAACAGGTCAGGTCTCTGGCATCCCACTTTCCCAGCTCCGGAAGATTTGACTAACTTTTAATTACAGTGATTAACATGTTCCTACCAAAGGGCTCAGCAGAAGAGGAGTGCCTGCCCCAGCCCCTCCGTGCCCTGCGTGGGCATGGCTGCCTGGCCGGCAGTCGCGGGCAGCCCGGCCAAGTGCTCCTCACACGGCTCAGCAAGCACAAGCAGCCTTCGCTCTTGCTGTGAAATAGCTTCTGTTATCCCAGTCGGATGCAAGGGGATGTTATTTGGATGCTTTTTCGTGCAAGGAGGCTCTAGAAGGGCTGGTAAAAGCCTGGTGAGACAAGGTGAAGGTTAATGCTCGGCCACTGATGCGTTGTACCTCAAGGCAGGAGTTCAGCGTGGGGAGGATGCTCAAGGGGAGGGGAACCTCATTTTTCTTCCACTGCTTATAGGTCGCAATATTTCCAGGCACCAAGTGTCTCTGGTAATCAGTATTTTAGCAGTCTGGCTAACGAGTGATAACACGGTATGTCAGGGCTGGTGTGGTTCTGGGTACAGGTCCATCTTACTACTTCAGTAGAAGCAGTGAGGCCTATGGCTGCTCTTGCCTGATGCTTCACGGAGTCCCAAAATTCACAAGTTGCTCTTTTTCTTCTGAGCTTTTCTGCCTTCCCCCCCAATCTATCCTCTGGGAACCTCATCCTTCCTTTCAGGCAGACTCAGAGAAGACCCTAGAAAAAAGATTGCAGAAAGCCTCTAGCTCAGCTCTTAATCTGAAAATATGAGGCATGTAATTGCTGTGAACACTCAGAACAGTTATAAGTCTGTGCAAAGTTAGCCAGTATTTTTAATAGGGCTACTTCACAGTTAGATTATGTTTCTGATGAGTGTGTCATTGCTTCATTAGTTTTCTCCCCTCATAGTTTTCCTGCATTTTGATAGCAAATGAGCCTTTGCTCTCAAGGACACAGCCAGGCTGCACGTTTCTGTGAAGCACGTGGCGATATCGCTTACAGATACGTTTCACTGTGCAAGCGGACGTGCCATTTCCAGCGTAGTAAGAAGGGTTAGGGAAGAAAACTTGTAAAAATTAAGTGAGTTTAGTAAATTTTTACAGTAGTGATTTTATATACCTGTATCTCGTGGTGATAAAAGTGAAGGGATTTATATACTCCAGCTACTGATACATACTTCATTAACTTTATTAGGCAAAATTACTTAAGACTTCATAAATATCAACTGCTGGTCCCTGCACACAGAGTGGTATCATAGCATTTATAAGCATCATTAATTGCTGGAGTATACGCTTGCACACGTGTGTTGTAGCAGAAGTGAGATCACTCTAAAGAGCTCAAATGTATATATTTATTTTCTGTCCATTTCATGAATGCAAAGGACTTTTAAAAGCATTTCAAAGAGTTCTGCATTTCATCAAGTGTTTGCACTTACGACTTATTCTGAAGTTTTTACCTGGTAAAATATCAGCTGGGTACGTCAGGTGTTTCTGGGTGGATGAAGGGTTATGGGGTCATGGTCTTAGATTGCAGAAACCCTTGATTTTTGAGATGCTGAGCACCATGCTCTGGCTGGAGTCAGTAGGAGAAACTTGCACCACATGTTTCGGAGAGCCTGGGGTCATTGCTTCTCTTCCTGCCCTCACTGGCTGGAGTAGTCATGGGGTTTAACACTGAAGACCTACTTCATATCACCTACTGCTCACCTCAAGCCTTGCAAATGAAGCACAGATTCAGCAAGCCCTTACAACATGGAAAAGCCTGTCCAAATCATGAGGCTAGGTCTTATTCCCACAGAATTCAGAAGGAGCAGGTACATATTTGTCCATTTTAGACTATTTTTTAATTACAACACTGGATTTTTCACCATACTGGGCAATAACTGTCTCTTACTTGTACTAAGAACCATGACCATCCAAGGTATTTCAGAAATGGCTACGCAAATGGATTTGTGCCAGGAGTAAGGACAGGTTGAACTCATTAACACTGGCACGTTATCAGGTTAATGGGCCAAACCTGTGGTAACTGGTGGGTGATGGGGCAGCTGTGCAGCAGGGAGCTCTACTTAAGCAGGCTCAGACGAGAGCTAGAAGCTTCTGGATGGACAAATTCACCCTAGATCAAGGTGTGGCTGAATTTGGGAAGGCAGGTAAGAGATTTTTTCTTACAATATAATCCTTTTCTGAAGCCTTGTGATAGAGATTGAAACTTTGCCTGTTGGTCTACTTGTACAATGCTGCTGAGATGCTTTGGTACAGCTTAGAGCTGAAGTTCCAGATATCAGCTCGGACCAGTTGTTTCTCTGGAAATTTTAGTTTTGTTATTTTGTTAGTTTTGTTATTCTGAGATTAACTGAGTTCTCAAGAAGGGCATTTTTAGGGGAATTTAAAGGGCTTTTTTGAAATCCCCATGGAGAGATTGGTTAATTTAAACATAGTCAGCTATCTGGAGTGCAGTGGTATTATTACCACGGCAGAAACTGTCTACTTGGGGATGGACTCAAGCAGGATCCCTTTCCTGGGAGATCTGTTTGTGTTCTCAGATTTATAACAGTAAAGCTGTGGGGTTGCAGGCTAAAAGTAATTACTGCCAGGCCAGGAGCCTGCTTTCGTGTTTCTTGGTCTTTTCTCTAATTCCCAGCTCCTTGGTGGTGGTTTTTGTTCACCACAGCACTGCAGGTTGCCAGTTTGCAGAAGAGAGAGCAGCTGCTGTGCTCCCTTATCACCTCTTCTCTGGTTGGATTAGCTTTCCACAGTATCATCTGATGAAGTGTCTGCTTGTTCATCATTAATCTGCACTCACAAAAGTAAAACAAAATAACAAACGAAAGAATGCTAATGTATTGTGACTGGGAAATTCATGGGTCCTCAACATTGGGTGTTGAGAGCCCCTGAAATTAGTATCCTAATTAGTTCTGCTTTGAGCCCATCTGTGCTAGAGATTTTTATTGTGTCAAATGTGTTAATCCCGGTGACTCCACGTGCAGCCCAGTATTAGCCCTGTTGTGTCTGCAGTGTGCGTAGTAATGTGACTTTTAAAGCCAGGAAGGATAAGGAGGGAGGTGGAAGTGCTGCAGAAGCTCGGATTGGAGCAGAGATGCATCTCTCATCATCCCTCCCGCGGGTTACTGTCTTTTACTTTCTGTGTATAAAGCTACTCAGTCGCTCCTGGTGTGTGTAAAATTACCGCAAGGTCTTGCTGTGTAGTAATTCTTAACTGTGTTAGATATGTCTCCATGAATTATGCTGACAAGGTTGCCTAATGTTGCGTACCACCTCCCCTTGCCGGTGTAAGGACAGAGCAGGCTGTCTGGGGATATGTTCCTTACAAACCACGATGAGCTGCTGGGTGGATTTGTCACTAATACCTGGGTGCACCTCTACGTAACCTGTTTGGCAGTACTTCTGCTGATATGGTCCCTCTAAAGTTAAAAGAGCAGCGGATGACATGTAAGCATGAAAAAAGGTGTCTTATTTTGTCGGGAAAAGACTTGTCCTAGCTCTGCAAAGAAGCTTCATGTTTTTATGTGCAAATGCTTTGGAAAATTTTGGGGGGGGGGGGGGGGGGAAGACATCAAGCCTTTATAAAAAGAGCCTTCTGGTGTTCTTACTCAGAAGAACCATATGTAGAGTAGACAGTGTAAATACATGTTGTCTCAGCTGAACTCTGCTACCCAAGGGAATAGGATGTTCTTTAAAGTTCAAATCAAAATTTAAGTCTATCCAAGGGAACAGGATGTTCTTTGAAGTTCAAATCAAAATTTAAGTCTTTCATATGTTCTCCTTGTCTAATAGTGTGTAAAAACACACAGCTGTGATATGGAGTATTTATTTGCCCCCCTTGCCTCCCCCCCCTCGTTGCTCTGCTCAGGTAGAAGGGTTCACATTCTGGTAAATCTCTCCAAGTGGCTTTAAAAAAAATATTAGGCTATGTGGCAGAATTTCAGCAATGATATAGCTTTATTTGATCAGGGTGAGAGCACACAGGAGCGACGGGGCTGTCCTCCCACACACCCTCCCCAGCGCCGTGCTTGGTCACCATCGTCTGCGCTGTGCTGGCCTGCGGCTCCCTGCAGGGTTGGGCTGTTGGGCTTCCCTGGTCTAGGGGCTCTGCCAGGGGCTGCTGGCTCTGCCATTCCTGCTTCAGGTAACTGCTAGAGAAAACTCATTTGCAGGGCTAAATCCTTTTCATTCTGATAAATTCTATTTTTTTCCACCTACGTCTTTGCTTTCCAACCTCACTTCTTTATTTTTAATATAACTAGCCCAAGAGGGATAATGGCAAAGAGTAAGTTGCTGCACCCTAGGTAAAATTTATAGCTTTAGAAAAGCTCCTACGGCTCAGGATGTTAATTGTAACCTGGGACTGGAGTCTGAAGATGTAAATCTTTAATAACCTCATGCGCTGGTGCCGAAAAGGGGAAAAAGACTGAACAGTGTCTTCCCCTAAACATGCTGCTGTAATGTCTCTTTGCAGCAGTTTTAGTCATGGCAGAAAACTTGGAAATCTTTTTAAATCCTAAATGAAGTTCCAGGTGTGTGTATATGCGCTTGGGCTGTCTCCCAATTTTTCCAGCGTTCAGGCAAAGTTTTATTTTGTAGTGGTGCCATAGGAGGAGGTGAGCAGGAGCAATGTTACCCTGCGAGGAACGGGTGGGAGACCTCAGTGTGGCCGCTCAGTGAAGCTGGGAAAAGGAGGGTGTTCAAGAGACCGGTTGCATGGCTGGATTTCATCCTTTTCACTTGTTCTGCCTTTTGTTTTACCTGGGACTTATCTTTCTTGTATGCACGTCTACGTAAATCCATTTTCAGCTTCTCACAAGTAAGTCCTGAATTCATTTCCTTGTATATCTTTACTGTATATTAAGATGGTACCTGCAAGTGCAGCCACAGACCGGAATCCCTTTGCTGTAGGCAGTTAGGAAGGCACAAAACAAAATGATGTTGTCTACCCCGAAAAGGTTTGCAGAGTTATATTTTTGCAAAAGTACATCCATTTTCTCCAACTTTGTTTTTCATTCTGAGGTGCTGAGTTAATAGTTTCTGCTGTTTAGCCATGAATGAGACTACAAAGTCATTTGTTACTTTTTTTAACCCTCTTCCATACTCTTCGATCTTCTAAAAAATTTAAAATGAGCGGGTTTCATGATGCAGCAGATTAATTTGGAGAGAGTCAACTGATACAGGGCAGAGGTAAGACATCTGATGAACAGCTCCAGTACAGGGGGGCAAACGATGTCAGCTTCATTTGAAAGTAGTTGTTTTTGTCCATGGCTAGCATATAAACTACAATAACCCAACACTACAACATGCTCCTCAGTACAAATGGGCAGTAAAAGCAGATGTTTTATTTTAATATTCAACTAGCAGCCCCTCAATGGCACCTAATTAGTTTATATATAGATACATCTATTTGGGAGAGAAAACCACTGTAGAGCTGGAGTGTTTCTGCAAGTACTGGTCTGCAACTTTTCCTGATGTGCTAAGTGTGAGTTCATTGCTGGACTAGACCTGCTGAGGAAGGGCAGGTAGTCCAAAACTAGCTCAAGAGGTAAGGTATAGACTCCAAATATTTTTAGTTCTCCAAGACAGTTTCTAGTTGGGAGACAGAAAATAATCACCACCTGATGGCTGCTCATTCCAGTCTGCAAAACAAGCCCTCGGTCTCATTTTGTTCTTTCGTAGACAGATAATGCTGATCATCCAAACATGCTCACCAGATTGAGCACTAATTAGCTGCCTTGCTGGCAGTCTTTGCCCAGAGATGTAGATGTGAGCGGAACACAGATGCTGAAATACCCATTTATCCTCAGAGTTTGCTCCTTTTCTGTCTTTCTTGTACTTTGTTTTACTTTCTCTTGTACTTTATTGTCATTTACGTCTGTGCACTGTGAAGGTTAGAGTGTGGCCCCTTGTTCTTCAGTAAAGTAATTTTTGCAGACATTCAGTATTTTTATGAAGCCTTGAGAGCAGCTGGTGCTCAGTGGGCCAAAATGGATGGGGCAATCAAGGCATTTTTGATGGGGTGAAGCCACAGGTGTCGATGATTTCTGCAAGCTCTGTGAGGAGGCTGTTCTGCAGAGGAACTTTGTGAAAAGGGGAAAATTCAGTGTGTCCCTCCACAAGCTTGTTTGTGATCATGTTGTCCTGCATGAACACCTTCCACTTAAGGAACCTAGTGCTAGCAAATAACTGGGAGTGCTGGAATGCAGCTTTGGCATTCAGCGACAGACCCATCCACAGGTAAACAGTTCTTCTTGATCCTTATAGATCCATAAGCATCACAGTTTGTTTTTTTGAAGTCTCGCTTTCCTTGCGTTCCAAGTGCTGCATGTAGGTAAGGATTCTCCAGACAAGTGTGCTGTGGAAACCCAGGGCTCTGTGGGCTTCAGGTGTCCCATCAAGCCCTTGTGATACAGAACAGGATTTAGGTGTCGGTGTGTTGCTAATGTGACTTCACCATGTATGTAGGATGTTCTGGTGGCTTAGTAAATTTTTGAAAGCAAGCTGTTTTTGTAAAGGTTAAAACTCTGCTGGCTATTTGATTGGCTGAATGAAAATCTGAAGAGTTCAAATCTCTGTCTCTCTTTACATTTGCTCTGACTGCTAAATGATTTTTATTGTATTTCATTTTTTGTGATAACCTTATCACAGACTGAAATGAATTTATCCCTCGTTTTCCTTCCTCAGACAGAAGCTGATGAGGTTTCAATTTTCCAAATAGACTTCATTTACAGTTGCAGAAAGCTCTGAACATTGAGGCTGCTTTGCTTCCCATATTTCCAGCTCCAGAGAGTAAACTGTATGCAGCAGTATGAGGAACACAACCTGGAGCTTTTCAATTAAAAGTCCCTATTTCCAGAGCTGGAGAGAAGTCCTTTGTCTGTCAGTGGAGCAAGGGCAGTGAAAGGCAATGGCTTTCTTTGATCCAATAATCTATCAGAGGTATAGTTCCAAGCAGTACCCTTGCACTGCTGGTGTCATGGTTCAGCATTGCCCTCCTTCTAACCTGCATGGAGCTGGAGTTAATAATACAGAATGGGGGTAAAGCACATTTTCTATTACCATAGGGTCTATATCCTATTCTATATAGCTCTCTTAAAAATACTAAAAATGAGTTTTAATTAGGCATCTCTTGGCGTAATGTGGACTTACTCTGTTTTCTGTAGTGGATTCTGTGGCTCTGATTGTGTATCCATGTGTTTCTCTCCTGCTATTTGGAACGAGTCATATTTTTACAGCAACATAACCCATTTTCCCTTTATTGTAATTGTTTTGGAATAAGAAGTAATCATCCAGGACTGACCAACTTCCTCTGCTGAAGGTTCTGTTCTCAGCTCCAGTAAATTGCTTTGAGAATTGAACAAAGCTCTGCTCAATCATGCAAGATATCCATTCCGAAGAACACCAGGAAAGTAAACCTACTTTAGCCTGTTGCAATAATCTTTTTTACTTCTTAAAGATAAAACTATAAGAGCATGATTCCAAATACACAGAACTTGCAAATCTTCATTCATGAATGAAGAAATTAGTTTGATATAACAACTTCACATTCCTCACTTAAATCCCCAGACCTGGCAAGTGTTTAACTTCTAATTTATTACTAATAGAGAAATACTACTTTGATAGGCTCTGCTGTCTGGATGTCGGTGTTTTGCCGTTACAAGTGAAGGTATCGAACCCCTCTTGGAAGGGACCCGTGCAGGGCGGGCGGGCGGCAGCATGGCACGCTCTGCTCTCCTGAAGGAGCTCTGCCTGCCCCAGGGTTTCAGCTTTCCTTTCTTTTCTACACTGGAGTAAAAAAGGGCTGCCTGCAGCTCAGCTGCTCTTGTGTTCAGATAATCCTTTCTGTTTGTTTAAGCTTGTGTTTTTTCAGGACAGCCAGAGCTTCAAAGTTTCGCTGGTATTTCAGTGTGTAACACTAAGCCAACACGGAGTGTTCAGTGGTCGCTGTTGGGCTAGCTGGTGGCTGAGTGATTCACCGCTTTAAATCTGGCTGTCAGATATCACTGCAAGTCTTCTGTTTGTATCTTGATTGACATCTAGCGTTGAGACGGATTTCCTAGAGCTTGAATCTCTCTAACTTAACACAGAGAAGTCAATGGTTGAACCAAGAATTTTGATACTGATATCCTTGGTGGGTCAGGTACGCACTTGGGGTGGGGGGGGGATAGTAACACATCAATGTATTAAAAAGAATTCTTCTGCTGGAGTGTGGTAGTTAAATTCAGCAAAGTTCACTTAAGGACTCCAAAGCAACAAAATATGAAAGGTGTTTAATTGGAGCAACCCATATAACTGTACCAGAAGATTTTATTTTTACCAGTTGTATTGCATTTCATCTTCCCCATATGTATTTGCACATCATTACATATCTGCTCCTTTTGCACACGTAATGCAGCTGAAATTTAGAGAAATCGGGTGCTTTACCTTGCCTGAGTTCACTTGCAATTTTAACTTGCATTAAAAAAAACCTAAAAATCTGTTGGGAGTTTTGGGTTGAACTTTCACATTTTGCACAGGACATAAGGACTGTGTGTAAACAGGAAGCGTTGGTATCCACGTCTGTGTGGAGGGTTCTATGACGAATTAACGGATGAAGAGTGCTTGGTGAATAATGGGGTGAAGATCTGCACGCTCAGGGTTCAGCTTGGTAAAGGCAGCATCCAAAGTCTTGACAGAGTTCAGAAGAGCGATGGGGCTTCTGGCCGTGGAAGTGGTGTCAGTCTTCTGGCTCCACAGCTTGCCCATGATGTGGACTTGCACAGGCTAGGGAGGAGCAGCCACTGGTTGGTGCTGGGGCTCCTCAGCTCCCAGCAGCCGGAGTGCCGTGGGGACCGTGCGTATCGCCATGGTACAGGGCAGGAGTAACTTGCCTGTGCGTTGTATTGGTAGTACATCCACAGATACTATCTGTATCCCCTGTGCTCCAGACTAAGCCTCACTGAAAAATGCTGGCTAGATAGCATCTTGTTTGCTGTTTCTTTTTGCTGTTAGTGCTAAGCAGGTATTTGTATGGATGGGAAAAGGTCCCTTGTGATCTTTTCTTTTTCTTGTGTGCTAGCACATTACCAGTAAGATTGGGATCTAAATCTTTCAGCTGTGTTGGTGGGTTTTTTTCCCCTCCATGTCACTTGTTCATTTTATTTGTTGTTTCATGTCATAGTCGGTTAAGTCTGAAATTAAGTGTATGGGCTTCAGTGCCGTATCATGTTCTTGTACTGATGCACGATGTAGCCACTGGCACACACGCTCTCCCATCTTCTTAGGGTAAGAAAAAAGGTAATTGAAGTTTTTATGGGAATAAGAAAAGTGACATTGCAGGTCATTATTGTTCACAGAAATGCTGTCTTTTCCGGAAGAATTGTGTGAAGGTTTCTTATACTTTGTCACTTCTATTTGTATGGAAGATAGGTAGTGACTGCTTGAAAGGTATCATCCACCTCTTAAGTAAATAATATTTTATAGGCTTCTATAGACTTCCTTTCCTTTTTCTTTTAAAGATTATAGACTAGTAAATATGACAGGAACAAAAAGTTAGGCCTTTGAAATCACTAGGGTGTAACAAGCTAATAATGATAGAGCCTTTGGAAAGCGCAGCACACCTGGGAAAACACTGGCATTTTCAGGGCCACTGTAAATTCAGGTTAGTAAAACAACTAAATAATGTCATTAATTTTATCACTACAAGTGTCTTCAAACACTGGGCAGAGTGCTGCTATGTCTTCAGTCTGCTTTTTCTCCATGAGGCTTCTGTTTTGAAATAGCAGCATCTTTCATGAATAGAAGCTGGTTTTTTGTGGTTGGTTTTTTTCAGTTTTTACCAAAGCAAAACTCCCACTGAAAGTCTTCACAACAGCCTCTTAGTTTTGAATTGCGTAGGTAAAATCAGGTCTGGCTTTTGTAATGTTATGTATAAGCCCTTTAAAGATAAGTAAAAATGTGTTTAGTAAAATCTAATTATGAATTCCTGCTTTTAAAGAAGTCTTGTAAATAGAAGCTAGTTAATGCCTGAGACACCATATCAAAAGCAATCTGACTTAAAGTTCTAGAAATGTGTTTTCACACACATAGAAATAGGTCTAATTATTCTCTTTATACTCTGTTTACACATACAGTATGCTCTAATTTTGCAAGCAACTAGAAGAAAAATAATCAATATTACTTAGAAAAGAGCAGGAGGATTTTATGGATCTAGCAAAAGAAATACCCACCCAGAAGAGAATCCCAGAGTCGATCTGTGCATGCTCATGGTGCTTATCTGCTGTATCAGGCTTAGGCATACGCAGTATCGAACACATCTGCACAAGTAATTCCCAGTCTGCTCATGCTGACCACTGGGTATCTGGGTAGGGGAGGCTGCTGCTGCCAGAGCAAATGCCGTCCCCTGTTCCTGGGGGTGCGTGGGTCCAGAAGAGACCGTGTTCCAGAGCAGAGAGGTTGTCCTGGCAGGTCGCAAACAGCCTCCAGCCTGCTGGACACCACAGTTTTTGGACTGTACGTGTTCTATAAGCTCTATATTCTCTAAAGAATGTGCTTTTCAAAGCTTTTAGTTTTGCATTATGGAGACTTGCCTTGCTGAATGTCAGACAGCTGCCAGAGCTGGGTGCTGAGGCTAGTCTTGCTTTGTGAGCTGGGATTCAGAGCTTACTCGGCAGTCTGCAATCAGCATGGTAGAACAAGTAGAACTTGAAGACTTTTGGTAATCTGTATATACTAATGATGCTAACATATAAATTGGAAGCTGTAAATGGAGTGTATCAATTTTCTTTTAGAGAAGGGAAAAATGGATTGTAAAAACAAACAGGTGAACCATATTCTAATGCTTTCAATTAACATTTCCTTGTTTCTTGTAATTAAAATTAATTGCTCTGAATATCATCTGTCTAGAAAATTGATTGATCCATCACACTTTTGTTACTGTTGCAGACTTCTGCTTTGTGTGCTTGTAAACATTTTGTGCTCACTTGTGTACGATACCTTACTGTATTGGAAGTCTTTCATTAGTTGCATCTTCATGGGATGGTAATTGACTAATGAAAGAGATTCTCTAATTTGTGATGGCTGTTGAGCAATTTTCCTCTTTTTGGGAAGAGAGAGTAGAATAGTACCATTCCAAACTATCATTGCTAGGTTTGTCCAGAGAGAGATACCATGAATGTAATGGATTGGACTGCGCCATAACCACTGCCTTCAGCGCTATTGTAGTGGGACGTAATAGAGTGGAGAGTGAAGAGAGGATGCTTAAACTATTAAAAAGGATAAATAATTAGGCTATACAAGCAGCAAGAGTACAATGAATAATCTGGGTAGGTTCTGGCTAAGGTCAGGGAAAAGCAATTACCCAGCAATATCTATGTATCAGCGTCAGGGATTTGGGCAAGGCGATGGAACACGAGTAGCTGCTGTACAGAAAGGATTGCAGGGCACCTCTGGCGTCGTGAGATCTCGGTGGACTGGTGCTGTCTTGGGCACCTTGTTGTAAAATCCTCTCAGAAAAGTAAACAAAAAGGAAACACGGTACCTGAACAGAAGGACAATGACGGTGCAAAGAAAGAAGTAGGGATCCACGTTGCTGCTTATAGACAAATTTCTGATGAAAAAAGACAGACATTTGTAACTGTTGATGCGATGAAGTTTTAAACCGACCTTCCTGTTGGAATTCTGGAAGGAAGATAAAGCTTGGTGGTTTTATGAGAGGGATTATTATGCTATGGTTTCTTGCTGCAGGAGGGGTTACAACAGGAGTACAAAGCCCAGCCTGGTGCAGTGGAGGTAAAATCCCTAAAAGAAATAAATTGAAATGTCCTGTTTATGCATGATGTTTTTTTTATTCAGTACTATACTTTTCTCACCTGAAGTCTCTTTGAAGTTGGAATTGCTCATAGTTGTGCACAGAATTGACTAAGGCTTTCTAGTGTCGAAAGAGGCATCTATTCAGCACAGTTCCTGGACTATTGTCTCTCCAGCTAAGAATCCTCAGAAAAAAAAATGCACTTCATGATGAAATATTCTGAAGCTGGTGCTAGAGTGGGACTATGTTACACTGCTGTAACGCTTTGCATTCAGCATTTTTGAGCTTGCCAAAAGGAAGCAGAGGGAAGTTAGGGAGGTTGGTTTAAAGTAATCCTGTGAGAGACAGAACTGGGAACTGTAAATCCCTATTCTTCTGTTTATGTGGAGCAATCTTCCTTCAGAATGCCACGTGTTGCCTACAAAAGCAGCTGGAGGTTCCTTCCCCGTTTAGCCTGCAGGCAGCACTCCTGGATTCTTGCTCGCACTGAGGCGAGTACTTGGAGCCTGTATTTACAGAGCATCCATCTCTAATGCCGCAGGGAAAACGACCTTTTTCTTCTCAGCTTAATGCATTTCTCAGCTGAAGGCCTTTGCATGGCTCTGGATGCGTCTGTAGCTCCTGCACCAGTGGTGCCGTTTGGCCGTGACGCAGAAGACATGGACCCACTTGGGAGAAAAGATTTCCCATTGCTGTGGTGGTGTGGTTTCCTGCTATGCACACGCCTGGGGGGGACTGAAGGAGTTTGAAGATGAACGTAACCAAGGCTAAGAAGCTGTATTTCGAAGTGACAGGTTTTCTTCCCTTGACATTTTTTTTCTTTAAGAAATATGATGTAAGGAACTGTGGGTGCCGTTGGCTGTTAAGAAATGGCTAGTCTTTAAACAAAAAAATTATAATTTTGGTAGATTTTATGATATTAGTAAGTACATATAAACTAGTCATAAGTGTGTGGATAGCAGTGATGGAAGGTACTTTTTTCTAGTGACGCACATCTTAATCCTGCAAATAGCGAGTCTGACCCTATAACTCTTCTTGTTGATGGTCATTAAAGAGGAGGCAGCACCACCTCCTTCAGGCTTGAGTTATCCAGGGATATAACAACTGCCGAGATCTGGGTATGTTTTGATCTCCTTTTTTTTTTCCTGTATGGTATTTCCTGCATTCATTTCTAGTATGGTGATTTTGAGGTATCGCCTTTGGCTGACATCTCCCATCAGAAACATAGAACCTTCTCTAGTGCAGCTTCCCCTTATGTTTTGTGGGAATGGATTTGGGATGCACTTCAGTTAAATTTCTTTTTTCTTCAGTGAAGCACTGTTTCTAATTGAGCATGGGCTACTACTCCGTATGAATTGTCCCCAGATAATTGGATTTATTCCTTCCAATTACCAATTTCATTTTTCATTCCTAATTTATGTATTTTTCTTGAACTATGAATATTTTCTATTAAGTAATGGATGAATCAGAAATTTTCAGTCATGTCTGTATCTTTAATGTAACATTATTTAAAGAAGGTCAAGCTTAATTAACTATGGGCTGATCCTCCTGAAATTTGATTATGACATTCTTAATTCAAAGGATTTCTGGGATGTATTTACAGATTTTTTTTTTAATTGTAAGGTTTTACTACCACATGAATGTGTTTGTATTTAACAATGCTGTGCATTTAAAGAAAATAAATAAATATGAATTTTACATACCTCGGTGCCACGTGATGACACATGTCTGTTCCTGTTTATCTTAACAAATTTTAGAAAAACATTTACTTTCTACTGAAAATATTCTGTTTGGAATCAGGGTGTTATACGATGTAAAAACAGGAGAAAAAAGCCCAACAGCTTCCTCTTCCACATTACGTGCTTTGTAGTTTTGGGTTTTGTGTTGTGCTAGGTTTTGTTGGTTGTGTTGTTGTTTCCCCTCAGACAAAAGGAAGCTATTCTACCCTTTTAGAGAAATTTTGGGAAAGTCCTTTTTTGGAACAAATAATGATCCTTTTATGGCTGCTTGGAGTATTTGAGATAATATTGTGCTACCAGAAGTAATTTTGTAATGAGAAATCTGTCCAGACTCCTCTGCATGTTGATAACAATTTAATAGCAAATGATGTTTGAGGCGTTGTCAGATACGGTGTAAGCAACTCCGTGCCACTGAGCGGGAATCTTTCAGACAGTGTAAACATGACAGTCGGACTGTAAATTGAGCCTGATAATAGAGGCAGTTAATTCTTTTCCTTCGATTTCTTTTTCATTTCACTTTTATTTCTCATTTCTGCTGGCACTTATGATTGCACTGTTTACTCTTTCTCATTTTGTCTGTTGTATCGTACTATCTGTTTTCACAGTTTTGTATTCTGAATTTTTAACCCTTACAGAAAGTACATGTGATGTTTTCCTTTCACCACATCAGACATCAATTTTTTAGCTGTATCTCTAACAATACATAAGCTTTAGCTGTGTTAACTTGTATTTTAAGAATGACATCTCTTTATAAAGCAGCTTATGTCTGAGAGAACCGTTTTAATTACTGCTGGGCTATATAAGTGAAACTGGTAGCAGCCCAGTCCTTTGAAATTTAGTATAGTCATGGCAAAATAGTCTAATTTATGCTGAATTTGGCTAGTTAGTCTAGACTTTGGTCTTGCACCAATACTGAATTTGTACTAATATGGAGTTGTGGCAGTCAAAAAGCTGGTCAGAGAGTGTTGTCAGGTGGTATTATGGATGCTGTGATGAGGAAAGAAGTCATCTGTGTAATTCCAAGAAGACTCTCTGTCCCTTTTGGTGACTTACAATATAAAGCACCTGGTTTTCAAGCATTGCAGTTTTTTCACTTATGTCGATGTGTCAAAGACCCACAGAAACAAACTGGTCACACATATAGAAAAGTGAATGAAAATAAGTATGTTGTTTAACAGGATGCATTACTAGTAGCAACAGTACACATCACTGACAGAATATTTGAAGTTCATTAGGAAAGAAGTTTGGTTTCTGTTTTACCCTTCAAACCGTACTAGCAGTAAATAATTCGGTGCTTTTTTTTTTTCCCCCTGAAGATTTAAAATTATATTGAAGCACTTCAGCGGAGATAAATCTAACCTGACTCCAGGTGTCTCATCCAAGACAGCTGCCCAGGCTCCTGCGTGGGACAGAGGTGCTGACGGCTGCAGAGGGCAGTTGGTCTGATCTGCCTTAGCTGCTGGGTTGTGTAGCCGAGGGGCTTTGTCCAGGCTGTCCTCCTCTGTGCGGCCGGGCTGGGGCTGGTCCCTTTGGCCAGCTGGTAAATCTGGCTTCAAGGATGCCATTGAAGGCACCTGCAGGACAATTTGATTACATATTCTGTGAAATGTCTGGTAAATTTTTACATGAGAAGGTTTAATGTGTTCACTGGAACCCAACACGCGTGACCAGGTTTGCTGAGACCTTGCCCCGTGCAGCCTCGCCTGGTTCTCTCCGCGGCTGGGGGTGCTGTGGAAGTGAGCCCCCCGCAACGAGCAGTTGCTGAGTAACGGTCTGGATGATCCGGCACGCAAGGGGCTGGCCAGCAGTCTTCACCTGGATCTCGCTGAGATCGGGTGCTGAGCTGCTGGTCTGGCTCCTGCAAGAGGGGAACAAAAGTTCCAAGGAAACCATACACAAAATGTACCTTGTTAACCTCCGTCTGATTGTCTTTGAGGTTACACTCGGAGGGGGAGATCTAGATGAAAAGACTGATTTCTTGTGTTTCTGGGCCTCTTGAAATTAAAAGAAGAATTATGTTTGTGTATTCAGGATCTCTTTTACTGTTCCTGCGGCTCACGTTAAGGTTGGAACACATCATGTGTCACAGTACTGGACACTGCTAATCCTGTTTTAGTGTTTATCTATCTTTGATAGAAGTTTTATTATTGCATTTTGAATGTCCTTGAGAAAGGCAGCTTATAATTTGTGTCGTCCCCTAGAGGGGAACCTTAGTGTTATCTTGTTTAAACAATACTCATTGCTTGAATTGTTAACGTGTTGGTCACTTACCCTGGGTAAATCCTCCAGACGCTGCGTTGTCACCATGGGAATCGGGGCTGGGGATTCACCAGGCTGCAGCTCTGCTGCATGGCTCTGTTTCTGGCCCCTTGATGCTCAGCTGCTAAAAGACTGAGATATAATTGCAAGATCTCTGTTCCTCGGGGATAAAGCGAATGTGAGGCCGGAGGGTGGTGTTTGCTCGGATTCCAGCTGTCTGCAGCCTCCAAAGCTTTATTTTACATTTTAATTATGACTTTCCATTTGGAGCCCTTGGTTTTCTTGAACTGAGGGGACCTTTCTGAATAGGGCTTTGATGGAAGATATCTGCTTTATTTGCTTTGCGGTTTGTGTGTTTATTTTCCTTTAGGCAGGGAGTGAAGGGGCAGCAGAGGGGAAGGTTCTTTGCCTTCCCCTGGGTGTTCTGGAGGGGAGAGGGAGCAGCCTCATCCCTGGGGAGGGAGAGGGGCTCTGCGGGGGCAGCTGATGCCGGGAGAGGTACGGCGCTGCTCATCTGTGCAGGGGGCTGAAAGAGGGTTTTTTTTCTGAAGAACCACAGTAGCTGAGAGGAGGCTGCTAGCAATGTCCAAGGCTGGAGGAAAGAGCCTGCCCTGCAAGGATGCAAGTGTGTGTGGGATGTGTATTTTTAGCCCCCTTTTAATTTAATTTTCTTGGCCAGTGTGTCGGAGTTCTTTGGTTTAGGTCACTTAAAGCTTTAAAGATGAAAACAGTACCCCACGTTGTTTATCAAGGAATTGCTGCAGCAGAGATAGCGGCTGCTTGTGCAGAGCTGGGGGCTGTGGTGGGTGCAGGGAGCTGGAGCTCGGGGACAGCCCCGGGCTTCCCCCTGCCCTTTGCTGCTTTCTCTCTGTACTGCTGAGGCGCAGCTGTAGACAGATCTGGTGCAGAATTGTGAGTGGCTTTGTTGATAACATCTGCTACTAGTTGCCTTTCTTAATATAGCTTTTCTTCACTTTAATGTACTGCAAAGCTTTATTTTTTAACATATTCTTGTTTTACAATCAAAGTTCCTTTTTCCACAATGAGCCCAATTCAAACCGTGTTCTGCTGCCTTTTGTCTGCAAACCGATTCAGTCTGATCTGGAAGTTATGGAGTATTTGTACCGGAGGAAAGAGATCCCCTAATTGGGTGGGTCTGGCCAGGTGTCGAAGCTACAAATGTCGTAAGGAAGATGAATACAGAGCAGCTTGCACTGCAAACCACGCTGCGTGTTCTCATCACGTAACCAGGAGCTTTAGAAAAAGATGGGAAAAGTTGTCAGATGGAAGCTTTGGTGTTTATTTTTTTTTTTTCTTTGTGAACTTCACTTGGACTGTTGCTCTCGAGATGTGTGTGGAGAAAAGGAGGAGGGAACCTGAGGTCTCCTTGTCCCCTGCTCACCTCAGTAGTGAGCAGGATTGTTTGGGAAGGGGAGGCTGCGAGGCAGTTCCTGAAGTGAGGAGGAAAGTCTGTGAATTTTTCTGTGTGTGTAATCCTCCCTCTATTTGCAGTTTGCAATAGGCTTGACTGAATTTTGCTCTGTCCTGGTTATGAAGCAGGTAAAGGAGGGCAAGCCTGAAGAACAAATGCCCTCCTGGTTTGTGCTTGTTGAATTGGTGCTGATCTCCAGACAACAAGTTCTACCTAATGTGTTTTGGTTTTTTTTCAAACAGATAACTGGTCTCCCCTAAATAATTAAACCGATGAGTCTGTTCTTTGTGTGTGACCCTTGGATGGAATGATTAGGATTTTTCTTTCTGAAAGCACTTACATATTGATCTGCTGTCAGATTGCAAATGCAATTCCATGCCCAAAAGGGTTCGGTACCATTGACAGATGTTTCTGTTTGTCCAGTCACTTCTTCGGAAAAGGACAGGTGGAAAGAGGCTGACTGGAAGATCCCAGGATGAGGATAAAATAGGGAACAGCATCTTGCGGTGTTTTGCTATACCCACAGTGGTGTATGGGCCTAGACTGAGAAAGACACATGGGTCCTGTAATTTATCACAAGAACTGGCATAGTAAGACAAAATTAGAGGAGCTCTAAAGGACCCAAGAACTGCCATAGAACAGCTCGTAGAAGAGCTAGGGAAGAAAGATAACAGATAGCTCTTATCTGCATGTGTCGCTTTCCATATAGTGAGTCATTAAGTTATAGGTGCCTTGCTCTGTTGATGGTTTTTAACTATTCTTTCCGTATAGTGCCTGCCAGCACTTACTAAAATAGGACTTCTTAAAGTCAAAATCTCTTGCAGGTGGGTGAGGTGGATGCTTTCAGAAAAGACTAAAACACTGTAAAATGGGTTGGTAAACTCTGGTATCTAGAACGGTGTCTAATCTAGAGGGCAACTTCTAAGGGAGAAGTTGTTGTTGGGTTTGTGTGTGGTTTTTTGTTGGTTTGTTTAACACTTCAACCCTTACATAGGGAGCCTTAAGGCTTCCTTTCTGTTGAAACCCGTTAGCGAAATTTAAGACTGAATTACTTTTGTCACTGTAATGAGCATTTACAGAGTTTTGGCAATTTCTCTCCCTCACAGTTCTTCCTGGGAGCCCTTCCAAGCTTCTGCCTCTGGGTTTTGTGGTTGTCAGAATTACAATGTGTTCATATTTCATGCTGGAGATGTGCTAAACTACACGATGAGTCTGAGAGCAAGGATCAAACTGCTCAGTTGGTGACAGGGATAAAATGATGTTTTGCATGATAAATTTTATAACCATAGCAGCAAAGTCTCCTTTGGTTTCGGATTTGTGGTGTCTCGCTGTATGAAATACCCTAAACTCATGGCAAGATAGTCTGTGAGTGGTAACTTTAATAAAATTATTTTTGTGTGTGTGGTTATGCTGTGTAGCAGTATGTGAATCCTAGCCGATATATTCTAAATGTATATGTTTAGAGATGTATTTTTAAACACAATCTATATGTTCATCAAACACGGTGCGTATTTAGTATTTTTATAGTTGACAGGTGCTAAATGCCACTCAATAATGTACATGTGTCTTACCAGGTGGGATGAAATAGTACCTCACTGTCAAAACTGCTGAATTGGGTTCTTGCAGTGGCTCGCTGCGTGACCTCAGCTGTACCGTGTGTGTCATCAGATGATGGCTTTCATGGGATCCTTAATGGTAATGACCAGAGACAGTTCACGTGTCCTTGGGACAGCAGAGTCAGCTCCCGCCCCTGCTGCGCACCTGCTGGAGCCGAGGGGCAGAGGCTCGGAGCAGCCAGCCCGAACCCTTCCTCATCGCCGGAATTTAGGGGGGAGGCTGGAGGGCTTGGTTGAGCTGGTTCCCAAGGACACCACAACCTGTCTTTTTGACAGCCAAAGCCCTAAATTATCCCTTGCAGATCAAGGAACAGCAAAAAGGCTGCCTTTTCCGAGATGGGTTTGCTCGGAGCAGCAAACCCGAGGAGGACGGGTTTCCCTGGCCACGAGATGGCGATCGCGGAGCGAGCTTCCAGCGGCCGCGCTCTGCGGGACGCGTCGCGGGGGGTAACGCTGCGCTCCTCGAACTGCGAAGATACCCGACAGATAAAAATGATATGGCGGGCAGGGAAAGGTACTGTGCAGTGTATGTGTAAAACGTACATCTGCTTGTTTAAATGATATTTCTTCCCTAAAAACCCCAGATGCCTGGCGCAGTACGTAGATGTGCTAGTCACTGATTCGGGCGATTGGGGGGGTGACTTCTTCCAGTTCATCTCCACTGCTTTAGGACTGCGGAAAGTGGAAGGCAGCAGTATTATACTAATATATGTATGATGATTGCAGCATACTGTGGTTACTATAAAGCTGTTTAATAGTGGCCCTTTTATTTCAGCTCTCTTACCAGAAGCTGCACAAATTGTCTGGTTACTTTCATACTTCAGTCCTGGGTGTGGGGTGTGGAAATCACTGTAAAAATTGGTTTGGAATGTTTCCTGTTAAACTATTTTCACAGGTCAGTGGCATGATGTGAAATATTTCTACAGAGAAAATAACAAGTTCTGCAGTACGTCACTGCTATAGGCTCCATTTTCACATCCTGCAAAATAGCTTCTCTCCTCTCTCCCCACTTTTCTTGCTGTGTGAATGGATACGGAAGTGTTATCAAAGTTGGCTGTGGTGCTGTGTGCTGATTTTGATGAAACTATTATAGAAGCAACAGTCAGTGTTAGCCCCTTCTGTAGGGATTTGAGCAGAGAGCCCGCACAGTGTGATCACTGCATTAAAACACCTCTCTCTCCATCTGAGCCTGCTTCTCTTAACCTGCAAAGGTCAGGCATCACTTCATGTGGCTGCAGAAATGAATTGAAGTTAAGGATATGTTACAGAGGACAATATGCTCCAACGCAGACGCATGCTGCTTCTGAGTGGGCAGCCTTGCTGGTGAGGTTGGTTGGAAATCCTGCTTGCAGCCACCAGAGTTCACGGGCGTGGAGTCTCTTGGCTGCCTGTGCTTGTGTCCATCTGTTTGGATGGTGCTGTGCCTGCCCACAGGCTTGTTGCCCCTCGAGAGATGAGATTTGGTCTTTCATAAGCACCAAAATAGGGATGAACTGAGTATTTGATACTCAGCAGTCTCCTTGTGTTGTAACCTACTAGCAGAATGATTGCAAAAGAAATTTGGGAAAGCACAGGGACAATGGGCTGTGCTTTCCCCTATCGTGTTTTGAGAGAAGATAATGGTATGAGAAAGTAACTTCAGTAGGCTGGCTACCAGATTATCTTCCAGGTATAGAGATCCCTGGGAGTCTTGACAGAACTCTGAATGTTTAGCAGCACAGCTTGTTGCTGCTTTCTAATGTACTGACAAGGGGATTCCATTGGGTGAGTCTTTAAACTTGGAAAATAGCCCAAGTTACCTATGACACTATTAAAATACAAGCACCTAATAAGACATCTAGTCTGGTTTTGTCTGATGTCTGACATAGGGTGACATGGTAGGATGGCGAGGAAGCGACCAAGAGCATACAAACTGGCTGATGCTGGACCAGGCATACCTCCAGGCAGCCGTGCTTTACTGCAGAGTCGAAGTAGGGAGCGAGGCGTCTCTGTCCGCTCTCAAGCGCTATGTCTGTAAATACCCTCATCTTCTTGAGAGTCTGGGAAAACAACTGGTTTCACAAATAAACAACAGCAGGAGGAAGTCTGACTTGTTTGTCTGCTATTTCCGTTGACTTTGAGCTTGTGCTCTGGTAGAACACCATACAGAGGCTTTCTAACTTCTTTAACTGCTGTCACGGCATTGTTATTTCTGGGGTGATTAATTTGCTGAATTTTAAACTTGTGCAGGAGTGATATTGGAAAAAATGACATTTTCTGGGTGGAGCCTGTGCAATATTGGTAGGCTAAATATGTATATATTTTACTCAATAACTGGAAAAAAGAATCTATTGATGTGCTTACTGGCTCTTCATTCCCCACGTGGGTCTTTTCCTTTCAGTTGATTTTGGCCTCTCCTCTCTGCAGCCAGAAACTTGCAGCGCTGCCTTCTGCTTTCCTTTCCTAGACCCATCAGTTAGACCTTCTGGTCCATGCACATATGGAGGGCGGCTAGAAAGTCGATGTAGCGGAGTAGGGAGGCAGAGGTGGCCTTGTGGCAAGGCAGGAGCGTAACGAAGAGAGTTAGGGGCAGAAACCAGAACTGAAGAGGTGGGACTGGGGGAGGCAGGGTGGCAAAGAAGCACCTGTGGACACTGGGGAGAAATTGAATCTAACAATAAATTAGTAATGTGCAATAAACATCAGCAGCCTGCATCATAGAATGGTAGGGGCTGGAAGGGACCTCTGGAGATGATCTAGTCCAACCCTTGTACTAAAGCAGCTTCACCTAGAGCAGGCTACAAAATAAGTATCAGTTCTAAATATTGTTCCCCACCCCCCTCATTTTTTCCCAGTAAACAAATTCTGAACTCTGAAAAGCCTAAACATGAACAGTAATAGTGCCAGTTTCTCCATCCTAATTTATAGGTGTTTCAAGTTTAAAATGTCTAGTCTTGTAGAATAGGAGTCAAGGCATAGCACATATGAAAGTCTTGAAAGAAATAACTTTCTCCTGGTTAGAATATGGCAGGTATGAAAAGATAAATTTTTAAAGAACTAGTCTTTTGTTTCATTGCTTTGATTAAAAGGAATTACAGGAATAAGGTATTGCGTTGAATCCTCTTGATTTTGTGGGATCCGAATTGTAACCAAGCTAGGCACAGTGAAAATCTTGGATTAGAGCTGAATGCAGAACACTCCCTATCGGTGTCTTTCACCATAGCTGCTCCCCAGAGCACGTCTCTGTTTTGTTTCCTTTCTGATATTGAATGTGATATGGCTTAGGCTCCCTGATAGAGCTGGCACAATTTCAGGCTGATACGGCTGTCCTGGCAGTGTCAAGTCTATCTTGAGCCATCAAGGCCCAGTGGCTCGTTACACACTCATTTTTATCATCTCCTGCTTTATTCTATTGGAAGCTCACAATGGAGGTTAAAAACATCATTTGCACTGGGACTCCTCTCCAGCTGCTAAGGGCTTGTTTTACCCCTGACCCTTTAAGATACTAAAGCCAGCCTGATTCATCTGTCACTGCCTTGAAAGGAAGCCTGGTCCCGAGCCATGCTAAATCATTTATTCCTGTTTGTCTTTCTGATCCTGTGGACTTGAAATCCATTTGATCCCTTATTAATAAGGGTTCTACCAGGTGCACAGAAAGGGTAGGGACCTGTTGGCACCAGCAAAACATCCAGCCTCTGCTGGGCTATCAGATTTTTTTTATTTGTTTTTCCCTACGTTATGACATCAGTGGTTCGAAAATCATCTGAAGCTTTGTAAAGAACAAGTATACCGTTCAGTGTTTTCAGTAACTAAGATGGTTGCTTATTAGCTCTGCTGGATTGGCTTTTTAAAGGGTTATACTGTGAGCATTTCGTATTTAGGGCTGCTTGTAGTTAGCAGTATTCTGTGTGTACTTTTTTGGGCCAAAGCCGTACTTATTTCTGTAATAAATTCCCTGTTTGAAGTTGATGGGAAGAGAGGCCTGAGGCTCATGCAGTAGAGCAAGCTTAGACATTACAATAAGAATTGCAATAAACATAGTCATAAAAGGGATTTTAAATCGGCAGTCACTTTTTTTTTCTTCTGCCCTGAAAACATTTGAAGTGTTTCCTCAGTCTTCTGCCAGTACTACTGTTTAGGTGCAGTTAAGGACTTTGCCTCTTTTGTAGCTTGTCCATTTAAAATATAAAAGTTATACGTTGTCTGAGAGGTCTGTTGGAGTTTGTTGCTTCACCATAAGAACTTATATTTGCATTAGCAATTCAGGTTCTCTTGAGGATCCTTAAAAACCTTTTTTAAATAGGAAAATCGACCCAAATCATTTGAGGTTGCTTCAGAAAGTGCACCTGTTTTACTGCGGTGGCGTAAGTACCTTCTCTCTTTGTCCATCATGCAGTCTTGTTTCACATGAGGCTAAGCTGAGCACAGTTTCCCAAATTTCATGTGCATTTTGCTCAGCAAGGCCAACAGTATACAGCTGTGCATCAGTCTTAAAAATGCAATTATGTTTTCAAGTATTATTTAGAGTCAAGAACAGAGGTTTTTGTCTGAAGCTAAATAAGATCCAGATCTCAACTGAAAGACAATTAAATTAAATTTCTGTAGCTGATAACTTTGGAGAAGAGCTGGTTCAGTTCCAGAATGTTACTCTCCAGAAGATGACTCCCAGCCGTGGATGGAGTCCTGCTTGTGCTGCATGGTCTGGCCCACGCTCTAGCCAAGTTTTTTTACTTGTATGTAGAGTGAAGTTGAAAGAGCTCTCTGCAGAAGACATTGGCCCTTCCACGTGTGAAAATAATCCCCAGAAGACTGCAAAATGGGGCTTTTCAACTAACTTGTTGAAGTCTGGCAACTTGGCAATGTTGTCTGTGCCTGCCTCTTTCCTCGTGGACTTGCAATTGCTTCATTGGTCAAAAAGGTCCACCTTCAGCAGTTGCAGAATTGATTTCTGAATTTTTCCAAAATAATCTTTCTTAGAATGTGTATAGCAAGCATTACATCCCTGAAGCTGTGGGTTTTAGAAGTCTGAAAGAAAAAGCTATTGTATTGGCTTCCAGTCCTTGGACTCCTTCCCCAAGCATCCAGGGGGAGTGCATAATCCCTCGGCTATAAATACTCATGTTACAAAGGTATGGAGCCTGTTCAGAAGGTGATCTGACAGCTTTCCTGGTGGACAAATGCGAACCGGGGATGAGTTAAGCTGTGTTGGCAGCCTGTTCAGGGCTAGAGATGCTTGTTGGCAGAGCTGTAGCCCTTCACCATAGGAATACTGTCTACATGCACCAGCTGCTCTCTTGCTACTACCTTTTTTTTGGGCAAATGCTCTTTGATGTTTAGACACTTAAAGTTAAGCAAGAGTCTGTGCGTGCCACATGGATGGTTCCCAGCATAATGTGAGGTAAAAAAAAAAAAAATCACACCTCTCCAGGATATGTTTCTTGCCTATGTTTAGGTAGAGTCAAAGCAAGCAATCTGTAGGGAATGGCAGCTGGAAGGCAGTTTCAGCTCAGATGGGACATAGTTCACCCTCAAAGCCGCAAACAGCATCTGATTAAATATCTGCTTGTATCGGGAAAGAAGAGAGAGAACCCAGAAACTTGGCGTGAATGATACTGGATTGACTCTTCCAATGACTTGCGAGTGAGACAGGTCAGAGGCAAGGCTGACACTGCTGACTGACCTGCGAGTTCGGTTGTGTGTGCAGACATGGGCTGGGCACACGATTGCAGTAAGAGGATGAAATCTCTAGCATGCTGTAAGTTACACTTGGGTGGAGTGTTTTGTGTGTAGCTCAGGATGCTTTTGTCTGCATAAATGCAATTATGTGAGATGTAGATTTCCTGCCCCTGCTCACTGCTGAGGAAGATGGTCATAAAAAGTGTCCAGACCACCAGGTTCTAGTGTGCTCATTAACCCCTGAACTACATTTCTTCTTCATCGTACCCAACAAAAAATGTCTTAAGAACATTTTCAACCCTGAAGTCTTACAATTGGCAAACGGGTTAGCATGAAAAATCTCAGTTTAAATAATATTGCACTGCACTGTAGCAATGTTATCAACTAAGTGAGAAAGAATAATAGGATGTTATTAGCTTGTATAATATGAGAATATGGGCTTTGCTTTTTGGTGGTATGTTGCTTGTATTTCCAATTTAAGACTTTAAAACTCTCTTTACAGAAAAAAAGTCTTTAGTATAACACTAGGAAATACTAATATGTTATCTATTTCACTTCCTTTCTGTGCTAGAGGATGATGACTTTGATCTTGGGATCCTCCCTGTGATTTATTGAATCTCAGGTACACAGAGATGAAATGTTATACTGTCTACTGATAGGAGCACAGTTTTGTTTTTAATCTGTCTTTATAGCTCTAAAATGGAAGACAGTTGTGTTCTGTGAAATACTAGTTATGTCTGGACAGCTCAACCAAATCTCACACTCCAGAAAGTACCTTTATATGTCTTGTATCAACATATGAAAGTCTTTAGCTCGTGGTCTGGCTCTCTGTAGGTGTTGCGCTACCTCCTGAGACCAGAGATGTTTTACCGCCTCAGCATAAACTGTAGGCAGAACTTGAGTGGTTCAGAGGAGGATTTTTCTAGTTGTTTTTGCTTCATGTAAAAAATCCGAATGTCTCATGCTTTAAAATAAAAGTAAGTTTAAGGGCTGATTGGGCAGTCTGATTAGATTTTTACTGTATTCTTGTTCTTGGAGTAAGATATTTTCTAGTAGAGTCCACAATTGAAACTGAGTCTGTGCATCATGCTATATCATCCCCGGGATGTCAATCTGTGTAGGTATGGCTTGGAAGTGAGGAGTTGTGGTTGTGGCATATCTGTGAGTCCTTCTAGTAAAGACTGAGTTCAATTTGAGAAGCACACTCTCCTTGAGTCATATCTAGCATATGGTAAATGGAGATGCTGTGATTATCTCGGAGTCTGAATGCTGGATACATGAAGCTGTCAGACTTGCCCTGTGACCATGAATGCAAGTGAATGAAGGTTGAGGGTTATTTTTTGTCCAGGCCTTGCTGTAATAGTGCACATTTAGAGTGTTCCCATTGGTTTCTGGGAGGAAAAATCTAACTCTTCAATGTAATATCTCAGAAACTGTCACTGAAAACTTTAGTATTACTAAATCACAACTACTTCCTTCAGTAATTCGGAACTTAAGTTTCATCATAGCAGCATAACTGAAGTGCTCTACATTATTGTAGCAATGTTAACACTGGAGTGTAGGTGATGCTTTAGAGATTCATGGCATAACGTGTACAGGAAGAAATGGAAGAGGAATGGAAGGTCAGACACAATATCATGAACGGAATTCATTTACAGCGAATGAAGCCTTCAGTGCAGCGCTCATGAAATGTGAAAAATTGTGAGGTTTCAGCAGATTCTGTTTTAAAATCTGAGTAATGTTAGTTGACAATTACATTGTTGCAGGCAATTTAGTACCTATCACCTCTGCCATACTGATGCAGGTCCAACCCTTTTCTGTTATGTGTGTGTATCAGTCAGGGTTACACATCTTCCTAATATTTCCTCCTGTCACCAATGACCTTATCTGAAGCAGTGCTTGATTTAGGATTTGAACCTTTTGCAGTAATTCCTTCTAGTACCAGTGTATACTGCAATTTGAACAAATTTAATATGACTTTAACCTACAGTCATAAAATAAATCCGTGTGTTTTTTTCCTAGCTAAGGAATCAACCTTGTTGTAATTTCTTTCTCCTCAATTTTTCTTTTTTAACTCCTTTTAACACATGTGGTTAAATCAGATCATGCTAGACAGAAGAAAGTATTTAGAAACCTTTACCTATTCCTGTACTGCTTGGAGGAACCACCTCAGTGGATGGTTACCCACCATAAAAAGAATTGTCATTTTATTTAAAGAGTCAAGGTGGAAGCAGCAAATGTCAAATAATCTCCAACAGCTACACATCAACTGGTAAACTGATGGGCCCCGCTAGCGAAAGGGATTTAAAATGGCAACCAGTGACAAGCAATATTCTGTGGCATCCCCACTGCCATAAAAGGATATTGATGCTTCTGGTCAAAAGCAGTATATTTTAATGTTGCATCTTTTCTTGGTTTGGATCTTTTTATAACTGTTTGTTTGTATTTCAAAACAATAGTCAAAATAGTAGTTGGAGAAAGCACACAGCTGAAGTGATACAGGTTCTAATTAAGACATCAGTGTCAGCAGATCAGAGATGATCATCTAGTAGAGTACTGGGCTGGGTTACAGAAGAAGCAGACTCGCTCTCACTTGCTATTTTTTTTTTCTGTGACCTTGAACATGCCATTTAACAGTGGTGGACTCTGTGGTCTTCTGCAAGGTGGGGATGACGCTTTCTTTTCTCGAAGAAATGAGCGTTAGGTTGTATCTGTCAGTACCTAGGAAACACTGTTGTTATTTCTATGCTGATAGCAGGTAGCCAGCTCAGCACGGTGCAATAACTCAACTTTAAAAAAAGGCTGCAGGCAGCCACAGAAATGAACTTAACTGAACAGAAGGGAAGGAGTCTGGGACTGCATTGCTTTACGTTTCTTGGCAGTTAAGCTGATTGCAGTGGTGGAAGTGTAGCAGCACTTGCTGTTTTTACTAAATCCAAGCTCCTGGAACCATGGGAATCTGTTTTAAGTAAAAAAAGGGGGGGGAAGTAATCTAATCTTCATGGCCTTGCTCATGGTTTATAGATGTGTGGAGTTGGATATATTGAATTTGGTGTAGTAATGTGTTCTGCTCTCGTGAAAATGTATGAAACAAAATTTGCTTATCTCTTGCTAACTCTCCTGTGCTGTCATAGCGTTGGGAATTTTTTTTAATGTGCATGGGATTAAAGTTATTTTGGGACCCTAAACTGTGAATTCCTTCTTTAAAACTGTCAGAAAAATGTAGGCAGCATTTCCTTCTGTGCTGCTAGCTGAGAAGAAATGGTTTTTTGATAGTTTGAATATTTTCATGGAAAACTGCCCCTTCCTGTCTTGATGATATTGGCTGGCTTTGCTCAGGGGTGTGGTGAAGGCAGAGCAAGAGTTTTAAATACCATCAGTTTGAGCAGTTAAACTGTATTTCTTGCCAGTGGTAGACGTGTGCTGGGAGCATTCCAAGAAAGTCAGAGATTGTTTGCCTTTGCATGTCCTGTAACTTGTCTCTAAGTTACTCTTTCGTTATTGGCACAGATTTCCTAAGGACTTTCACACACGCAGTCAGCTCTGCCTCTCTCGCTCCTAACCCTCAGTGACATGGAAAAGAAGGAAGGAAGATAGCTCAGGAGCTCAGACACCTATGACGGAGAATGAACCTGCTCCACGAGTGCTCTAGGTCTGTTGTCCTTCAGACGCTTGGTTGGTACCAATCCTAGGACAGGCTGGTTGATCAGCATGGAGGGATGCTAGCAGGATGGAGTGTACTTCTGAGCTAGACCAGTTGAAAATCCTCTTCATTGTTTCATGGAGATAGAAGTAAAGCTTTGTGGGATCTGAGTGCTCTAGAATTTTGGACAAAACTTAGGACTAACAAATGTATGTTAAAAAAACCCACAAAAACAAAACAAAAAAAAAAAACAAACATGTAAAAAAACCCAACCCTCCAAAAAGCATTAGACAGCGGAGCTTTTTTCCCCCACTAAAAAGGTGTTTGTCTTCATACAGGAATTATTTGTTCTCTGAGACAATCGCAGACAAAAAGTGATATTGTAGATGACCATGGTGTTCCTTACCTTTTTTTATACTTAATGATGGCTGAGTTTATCAGTCTGGCATTCTCTGGCTGACATTACTTACTGGTGGTTTTACAGGAGGCACATCAAACTTACTGAATGTTTCCTTTCTGACAGCAACTGACAAAACCAAATTAGAGCTTGCAGTTTAACCAGCTGATATCACTCCAAAAGGGTTCCAGTATTTCTACTCTAGCTGCTGCTCGATCAAGATCAGAACTGTGCCGTTATATATTGGGAGAAAATATTGGTTTGGTGTTTGGCTTTCTCTTTGTGTTTTTATATATTGGGAGAAAATACTGGTTTTGTGTTTGGCTTTCTCTTGCCAATTTGACAGTATTTTCAACGCTAAACTGATACAGGAGGTCTTTCATACTTTTATTCTCTTAGGAACTTGTCACAGTGGAATAACACACTTGAAAGTTTGTCTTTTGCACTCATAATCTGTGACTTTTCTGCTGGGGCTTGTAGAATTTTGAAGCATGTTAGTTCAGACAATTTGATTTAAAACTAAGAAATAGAATTTGATTGATTTGAAAAAGTGAGCATTGTGCAAGGCTTTGTCAAAGTTACCTTATGTTGTGCCCAGTAAAGCATTGGAACTCTGCCAATACAGACACGTGTGGTATGTTTTCAGCTGGGGGATTAGACACAAATCCCACAGGGTGGGGCCTGAGACAGTGACCTGTGACTTATTTCTTTTGCTCTGCACTGAAATTTTACCACTTCATAGCTGAGATCAGGCAAGTCACGACTATGAAACCTGTTGCAGTGTCTAGATGGCTTAAGAGCTGTAAAAGCCTAAACCTGTAGGGTTGCATTCCTATCAGACATCAGTAATGACGGTAAACACTGGGGACCATGATGCCATCAGACAAGTAATCATAGTTTGCATTTTCTGTGAGTGCCTTACAGTGGGATCTGAAAGTGCCTTAATTATGCTTTACCCTGGTTGTAGTAAGGATTAGGGAGTGTTATCAACCCTATTACACAAGTAAGTGAGGCCCAAAATGGTTAAGAGATTTGACCAGTGGTGCACAGCAAATCCACTGGGCTGTGAAAATGACTCTCGAGTCCTTGATCCCATTTCTGTCCTCTAAAGACCATGTTTGAGTTTGCGTTGCAAAAATAACTCCAGAAACCTGTAAGCACAGACGTCTGCAGCTCCCTTTATGCCTGCTCCAGTGTTGCTGCTCAGTTCTGTAGATAAAAATGGTTGGAATAATATTTTTCTTGCCTCCAATAAAAGCACATTTTATCAATGGAATTAATGCAGCTTCTTATTGTGACCATCTGTTCAATGAATTTAAAAGGAGCATGGTGCATGAAATCTGAACCCAGTAAGCTTTTATTTAGGAGTGGGGGGTAATTCCCTGAATTAATACATATGCTGGGGGAAGCAGTGAAACTCTCTGCCTTCTTATCACATCTTGGGAATTTTTCTCCTTGTGGGTCTGTTTGTTCTCATTAACAAATCGTGGATGAGGCTGGACAGTTAATTTCTGTGTGAGCAAGTTCTTCTGCAGCAAAGGCTTCTGATGAGCTTTAGGAGCAGAGATCCCCATCTTCCTTCTTGCATGATGTGGCATCTCTGTCTCCATGCATTTCTTCCCCCCTCATCCCTTTTCCTTAACCAGTAAGCGTTAAACAAAGCCACGTTAATTTTATTTTTATATATATTTTATGTATGTATTATTTTTGTGTGTGTGTATACACACATGAGCTGTAACCAATTTTTTAAATCGGTTAGGAACCATTAGTAGTGGTGGTCTTAGCTTTTTTTTTTTCCCATCATTGCATGCTGTGCCGCTAATGTCCCCTGAGCACAACAAATATCTATATGAAAAATGAAAACTATCCAGCTGAGAATCATCTGCATGACTTCACTCATGAGAGGAATTTATCCTTCACAGTCTGGAAGAGTTTTAAGGTGTCCAATTCTGTCAGTGCTGGGCTAACCGTAAAGAAAAACTCTGTAAGAGCTGAATGTTCTGTGTGTTTAATTCAGTTACTTGATTGACTGGTTTTGACGACTATGGCAATAATTATAAATCCTTCCACTAGGCATAGATTTGAGCCTCTCTTAAGGGGCTGTTTTAGTGGTTACTGTTGTTTTGCTAAGCTTTATAAAAGGTATCATCACACAATAAAAATGGAGTGTTTCATAAGCTTTTATAAAACTGGGAAATGAGTTGGTGGGGTTTCACTTAATGGACTTTCATTGGAAGTCTGGAATAGAAACATGAAATTCTTTCAAGGATTCATACACATTTGTAAGCTTCTGGAAGGAGGAGTGAAGTTACCACATGAGCATTAGGGTTACCCAATGCCATGGCCATTGGGAAGCCCTTAATTAAATGGGCTTCTTGCTTTCCTAAGTGATCTTTCGCAGGGGTGGGGGTCACTGAGGGCACTGATCAGCAGGGCTGCGGGGTGGAAAGCTGCACAGATTCCCCGTTTGTTCCACAAACTGCACGGCTTTGCAAAGTGGAGGAAGTAGTGTCCCTTTGAATTAGGGGATGTAGCTGATAAGCTATGTGTATCGCAAAACTCGGTTCTTTTTTGTGTTCCAAATTTATAGGCACTTATGCAAAAATCCATCCATTTTATGTTTGAAAGTACTTAATTTTTACTGTAACATGAGTACGCAAGAAGATGAGGAAACAGCACAGGCGCAGCTGAGCTCTAGGCAATCCCCTATGTTAGCAAGGCAGAAATATGGATGTTGTAACACACACATCTTGCTGTCCTAACCCTGCATGACACAGTTCTGAAGTGTACACCCAGGGCTCACAAATAAAAAAACATTGATGTATGTCTCTGTGGAGAAGGTATATAACATTTTGAATAGACTTTTTTCTTCTGTGTGATCAGCCCCTTCCACCTACCCCATACTGCTCTGTGGAGTTGCGTGTACCCTAGGGGCAGTGGTTTTCATCATCTCCGATTTGAAATCGTAACCCCTTGACTTTTTTTTTTAAGCTAACAGTTCCTGGTATTAAGAAGACATTTTGAATTTATCTTTCTTGTTGCCCTCTGCACCCCTCCAGTTATGGTTAGTATCAACAGCCCAGACACATCTGATCTTCTGTGAACACTGCTTCTTATGTGTGTGTTTTTTTTTTTTTAACTTCTTTCCATTCTTATCATACTGTCTGTTTTGCACTAGATGTTACTGTGTATAGACATGTGATATGTTTTAATATAGACAGTTGATTCATAAGAGGGCAAATGTTTTTGTTTTGTTTTGCTGGCCATTGGTTTTTGATCAAGAGTTTAATCTAAAATGAAACCAGAAAGTGTTTTTAATACTCAAATTTAAGGGCAGGAAATAAAGAACACTTACATGAGAATATAGCTCTGGAAATGTGTGCACAGAACTTGCCTTCTGTATTCATAATCTGCAAATGCCCTGAAGGCATTTGATTTAAAACATGAAATTGAGAGCTGACTCTGATTTTTGTATACATAAATATCTGTATGAATTATGTGCATATGTATGTGTGTATATATATATACAAATACAAAATGTAAGCATCAAAATGCAGATTGGTCTCTGAAGATGCATTCATTTACGCTGCACCCAGCAGAAGAACAGACTTACATTGATACAGAATGATATATCTAGAGAACAAACAAGGACCAACCAATATCTAAATTTTTGCCGTCTTTTTAGTGTTAGAGTTTGTAAAAAATAAGCAGATTATTTTCAGTAGGTACAGTTGATTATGACTAGTGGATCCCTTCTCCTGATAGGTGCAAATGTACCATGAATTGATAGATCATAAGAAGTTATCCCATTTCAGGTAAAAACAGGCTCAGGAGAAATCCAGACTTCCAGAATTCAACACTTGCCAGTGGTGCTGATAAAGTAATATGCCCACCCATCTGTGAATCCAAGAGTCAGACTAGCTTCAAACCTTGAATGTAGTATTCTGTTACTTTTCTATACTAAATTCTTCCAAATATGTTCAGACATGTCACAGGAAGAGATTTAATTGGAATCTGTTGCTACTATTAAATGGTATGTTGGAATAAAAAGGTGTTTAAAAGACTCCATGTATTGACGAAATCGGAGAATACAAAACAACACTGGAGATCCCTATTCTATTTCTTGCTGCTGCAAAAGTTACCGTGCTTGTTAAATCCTAATCACACACTAAACACATGCTAAAAATTGTGGTACCTATCTTAGTGAAAATGTAGTTGAAAAGAACTGACAGTTAATTTAATTCATTTATATTTGGGTCTTAATGCATTTTGGTGTCAGTCTTTTTTTTTTTTCTATTTGAAACTTAACTGTATTCAAGGATAGTGATATTGCAGGAAAAAAGCTTTAGTGGAATTATGCGTTTAAAAAGGTGCTGCTGAGAAAAATCAAAGATGACAAGTCATCTTCCATAAATTCATGAGGGCTTAACTAACAAAGTTCTGTTCGCTTCTGTTTACATGTATCTTCCTGAATGAGTTGGTGGGGACTGAAGACTGGGATATTTAAACTTTTCAGTGCATGGGAAAAGTTCATACCGCATCTCTTGCGGCAGAGGTGTGTAAAACTCGCCTAGAGTGAATCAAAAACTTCTTTATGCTCAGGTTAATGGTATGCTATATTTTTTTTTGTGGTGTTAAAAAATTTAGCTGACTCTGAAGTCCTGATTCTGAACAAGAAACTGTGAAATGGACCGCAGTTTTCCAACTGTAGATATAAAGTATCTATAGTTGGAAAATGGAAGAGCAAAAATCTAGGTGGCCTGGGTTGTGTGCACGTATTTACGGATATATTATGTAGTGCACTTAAACATGACCATTGCTAAAAAGATTTGGAAGGCCTCCAGTTTTTCTGGTCTTAATCCAGCATCTGTTTTTGTTTTCTGCTCTTTTTAAATTAACCTTGTGAAGAATCTTTTTGAGATGGGGTTATACAGCCCTCTTTTATGATAATTGCAAAACATTGGTGAAAAGTACTTTGTGCCGGAGGGTTCTGCTCTTTGCAATAGGCTGTACAGATCAAACAAGTTGTTATTAAAAACAGATTCTTGACTGATAATATCCACCATCTGGGAGCAATGATTGCAGATACAAAATTGGATTCACCAGGGGAGGTGGTTGTGCGGCTTGATGTTGAAATAGCCTTTGATAGAATGGGAAGAAGAGCTGTTTACTGTGAATAGAATTCCATGAATTTCTTGCATGAATCCATTAAAACTCTCTATTATATCCTGGGGGCAGCGGGTGACAACTGAGTATTTGCCGACATCATTTCACGTTGCAAAGGGGGGAAGGAGTTTATCTAAACTTATATGTCCCTCTTTTATCACACTTCTTTGTTTATTATTATCCAGCCCTAGCAGAGTAGGTTAGAACAACCACCAGATTAATGACACTTACACGGATCTGTCTTTATAGACAGAAGCTGATTTTTTTTTTTCCTCTAAGTGCTGAGTACTTAGAGCTATCAGCAGATGCTTAGCAAATCTTTGTGTGACTTACCCTTGTTTACTAAGGCCACAGAAAGATTTTGTGAAAGAGGATGAGAACGGAGGGTTTTAGCATTCCTGTGCTCACACTGCTAGCCCTGAAACCATTATATTTTTCCAATGTTGAAGTGCCCTTATGTGTTTGCTTTGCATTTGAATGACAAACCTCATGGCTGGAAAAACCGAATACTTTGTTTTGTGTTTCTTGAGCTGTATTTTTAAAACTTGTGCAGTTTTTGTGAAGTCAAACTTTTCCAGAGACAGAAAGTTAATAAAGCTTCCCCCAGGAGAGAGGTTGAAAGAGAGCCACCAGCAGAAGCATGTTATCTGCATTAAATCCCTTTGTATGTGGAACTTTATTTTGTCAAAGTGTTCAGCAGGTTTTTCTGCCCACATGCTCGTGGAAAATAAACTTTCTGGACTTTGTGTAGAAATTGAGCACATCATCATTCCATCATGATCATATTCTAATGGGAGATAATCTCCTCAAAGGCAAAAGGACAGAGCAGCACTCCCAATTCCACTGTAAAGACTCTGGGATTTGTTCCAAACTTGCCCAGCTCCTGTTGAAGAGCAAGAAGATGAGTAGTTGAAGACCTGACTAACGGTTACTGTTAAACTGTAGTCTCAGCATTTGACATATAGGACATAAACTATCGTGCAAGCAAAAGCAGACAAAACTAATTTCTCACAACTTATACTGTGGCAGTATTAGTACCGCAGATAATTTTGGCAAATCCTGCTGCAAATTGCTGTCCAGGATGATAATCCTATAACCTGTGCAACCAAGGTGATGCAATCAGTTGACCATAAACATGAACAGTGCTGCTATGTTCCTGGTACAACCCCACCCACCTGGACATTAGGATGGAGGGGCTATTCTCTAGGTAACCATTAATGCTAACCATAGTAGGTAATTGTATTTTTGTCAAGAGAAATGATGGAGTGGGACACAGCTGCAGCAGGCATGCGAGGAATCGACTCACACAGCAGCTCCCCGCAACGTACCATAGAGGATGAAGCGGAGCGAAGATTCTGTGGCCCTGCTCCGTGATCATAAAGTGGGAAGAAATGGTCCTCTAGAACTGATAAGCAGCTCATCTGACCCCCTGAGCCAACAGGTTTTCGAAACCTTGCCAAGGTACTATCCTCTCGTGAACTGTGTTTTAACATTACTTTAATACCAAAACACACCTCCACCCTGAAGGCTACCTGCCTCCGAGGTGCGACCACCCCTCTTCGAGTCTGCGCTCTTGATTTTTTGTGAACTATACCTTTAAATGTGAAGCAAGAGAGTTTTACCCAAATCAGCAAAGAGAATAATATTGGATATGCATAAATAAAAAATATGTATATGTTTGATTTATATAAACTGCATGGAAGGGGTATGAGGTTTGCACGTTTGATGGAATTATCCCCTGTGCATCCAGTGCTGCAGTGAAGAACGCCTGCCTTTTAAAGCTACATTGCTGTTACGAGGTTTTATTCCCGGATTTTTGGTGACACCTGCACTGAAACGTGCTCTGATATAACCGTGACAAATGATTTCTGAAAAACAAAACTTCATAAAACAGCTTCTGGTAGAACAGACTTGTAGATGGACGGTCAAAATGAAGTTAGAGAAGTCAATACAAAACAGTTTTGTCTGGATGATCATAAAGAGCAGCACCCATGTTGGGTATTCTGAGAGAGGCTGTGAGACACAATTTGTGTACATCCGTATGCTGGGTTTTGTAACTCTTCTGGCAGCTCCACCTGCCTGACCTGGCAAGACTTGGCATAAGTATCATAAAGCAATGTTTAAAAAAAAAAAAAGAAAAAAGTTTGTGGAAGAATGCCAGTGTCTGACTTCATCATTGTCTCTCATTCATCCTGGTGATACTACAGTGTTTGTATGAACTAACACATGCTGCCAAAACACCTCTTGACTCAGAGTATGATGTTTTTGAGTGAACAACTAGAAATCCAAAGCTGTTTGGGACTGGGGGTGGTGCATGAAAAAGAAAATGTTTAAAAATGATTCAGATTCCTTAAGAGTTCAGAACTCCTATATAGGACTTCTGCAGGAGAGATGTAATGCAGAAATATCAAAGTATTCGCTACATGCCAATGAGCAAAAAGAATTTATAACCACTATTTCATCTGCAGTTTGGTTGGCAGCTGTCACCTGATATAGAATAATTGTTTTCTCACAATTCAGGCCTGTTCAGGAATGAAGTTTTCTTTATAAAAAGAGATTTAGAAAGAAATTGCCATTTCTAGTGAGGGGTTGTTTGTATGATTTTATTACTTTCTTTCGTAACTGTGACTACATATATGTATATTCTTTTCTCTTTGTAACTGTCATAATATTAAAGGAAAGGAGAGGGCCTACTGTGTGAGATGCACTAACCTGGGATTTGAAATACCTGGATTTGACTTTTGCTGGGCTGCAGACGGCTTGGATTTCTTTAAGCAAATCACTAGGATCAGGTCACGGAGAAAGTGAAATGGCTGTTCTAAAGTTATATCCAATGTTCAGGCATCCTTCTCTCTCTGCTTTGGGGTCTGCCTCCCTGACAGGGGTGTCCTGGCTCACTTGTGCAATGCATGGGAGTGTTAACGGCTTTAGGATGAGATGCCATCCTCTGCCACTGCCTTTTTTTATACACCATCCATGTCTGCAGTTCCAGATTGTATTTGCCATTATGAAAAGCAAAGTAGGCACAATGCCCTTTTTGAGAATTGGAGTGAAAGTGAGGTTTAACATTAAAACTAGTAGAGACACTTCCTATTAAAAGCACGAAAATTTAAGAAGGATGTTTTTGTTAATTGCATAATTAGTAGCATATCTGCAGTGTACCAGGTTTCCTACTCCATGTTAGTTTGAGAAATCACTGTGTAGTTCTTTACTTCATTAAAAACAGCCTTTGCTAAGCTTGTATCATGATGATTTGAAGCTATGCATGGAAAACAAATCACAGTTTACTATTCATGAGTTGCAACTTATGGAGTCCCAAACTATCATATAATGTTCTAGAGCAAAATGTGTTGCAATAATAATTCATGTTTTATTGCTTCTTCATGCTAGCAAGGTGCCTACGTCTCAACATATAAACCTTTGATCTTGTGAAAATGGAGTTCATTTGTTTTGCCTCCCACTGCAGAAGCAATCTGCCAAGTGCTCCCTGCCCAAATTCTGATTAACTGTCAGCTCAACTGCGCACAGCAAGTCTGAGAGGAAGGCAGATTTAAGAGAAAATGTTGGGGCTAGGCTGTTTCTGGTCTGGGTCCAACAGCCTTTGGTCACAGCAATGTCAGATGTCACTTGTAGATGACTCTGGAGACCTAACATGCAAAAAGACAGTGATGCGAAATGCATGCATATTTTTTTTTTTCCTAGTCATGGTACATCAGGCTGAGCGACTTCTTGCTTCCTTTCTTAGCAGCATTCATGCTCTTCTTCCCTACTCAGAGTTAGTGTTTTGAATATTAATACATGTTACTACATGTCACAGTCCTTGACTTTCTTCTTTTGAAGAATTCTAGTGTGTAGAATATCTAGCTAGACTAGCCCTTTACATGCTTTTACTGAGTAGACCACATAACTCATACAACTCAACGACGCTATGTGAAGTTGCATTTGAAGAGTGTAACTATGATAAATATTTGAAATAATAATAGATGATGTAGCAAACATTAGAGGAATGAAGTCAAGGTGGGGGTATCCTTGACCTTCCCCTCCTTTGCTCTGGTCCTAGCTAAAACTCTTGTAGGAGTGTTCTATTTTCTAAAGATCTGATTATTCTGCATGCAGGACCAGCCTTTAGATCAAAAAGAATGTGGTACAGGGTCTATGTGTTCCTCGAACATTTGCTATTTCAAAATTATCACAGGTGCAAAGTCAACCGCAAATTCATCTTTAATTTCTTGCCATAATGCCATCCAAGAGCATAATCCTTTTTTTTTTAAAAAAATTGTTAAAAATTTAAATATCAGTTCAAACAGTTGCTGAAAATTAAAGACTGGTTTAGAACATGGGAAAAATTAAAATGAAACCCATACACACAAAAAACCTCCTAATGGTTATTAAGGCTAATACTGTAGGTATTCACCTGGGTAGGCTGCTGCTAAAAGACTGGAATTTATCTGCCTTTATAGTCAGCTGTAACCATGAAGTGGTGACAAGAACCTCTGCAGACAGCCTCACTAACAGTAGCTATATTCAGACAGGAAAATAAAAGCTGATAACTAAGTAAAACCATGTCCTTTTTTCTTTTGAAAGACCTTGAAGGATTTGCAAGGGAAGAACAGGCTTGTAGCTGAAATGGACTTATCCATTATTTCATTAAACTTACAGGAACTTAATATCTTTGAGAGTGCTACCCTTTTGCTGACTTTATTAAGGCTAGCAAACAGGTTGTCGTTATTGCAAGGACTGATAGACACACAGGTACAGTAATTGCTTAAGCCTCATTTCGTTAGTAAGTCAGGCCAAAAATAGAATGGAGAAACCTCTGACTGGTAAGACTTGCAGAGCTGTAGTTCTAATTTTCCACAACAAGAACTGTTAGAAACAAATTGCATGCATCAGTGACTGTCCTTTCCTCAGCACGTAATGGTAAAATGCACGTGTTTCTAACCCTATTATCTTTGTACTCCCTAGCTCCAATAAATATACAGAATTCATGAGCAACAGAGGATGTAATATTCTGAGCACGAGTTGTTCTGCTGTCTTTCTCGTTAGGAGCAATATTGAGGCAGGTACGCTGGAACTTCCCACAGATGTTCAGACCTCCACTGTACCTGCTCCTTTGTGGAAAGGTTTCACGTAGTAAGATGAAGAAAAAACTACAGAGGGGAAAAATATTTGTCATCTGCATGCAACTAATTGTTTTCACAGGTCAGCATCTGCAGTCTGCTTCTCCTTCCTCACCCCTGTTATCATTAAAAACAGTAATAGTCAAGGACTGTGCTTGTAAACAAACAAACAAAACCAAAAAGCCCCCAAACAAAAAATAACCCAAAAAACCCAACACCCACATAATTTTAGAACATTTCTCATTCAAACTTCTTTGCATATGACAAAGTGAAAATTATCTTGTGATTGCTTTGCATCTTTGCTTTCTTTTGGAATGACTAATCAAGGCCATAAAGCTTCACTTGACTTTAAGTTATTTGCTTAAAATTCTAGGATGAGCATGAATGAAGTAACTGAAATTAGCAGCGTGCAATGACACAGACTTAACTATTTGTTGTTGCACTGGAAGGGTAGCTGATGATGTTCTAATTAGCATTATTATGTAAATGCTGGAAATGACAGCTGAAGGTGGAGTAACGCTCTGTTTTAAAGAAAGTTGGGCAAGTTTAGAAACTGTCTTTAAATTAAAGTTTCCATTTTCTGTGACTGGTTTATTGAAATCTGCCCTTTTCTAAGTCTTATGAGGGAGTGGAGTGACAGAGAAGGGGTTTCAGTCAGAATTCTGCCTCGGAATCAGATATGATAAATAATCTGAAAGATTTGCAGCCCACCTTCCTGAAATTGCTAGTAATCCTTCCCCCTGTGTGAGTTGGAAACACCGTGGAAGTGTTTTGGTGTTTCTGCTCCTGGTTTGCTTGAGGCTGAAGGGGTGCAGGCATGTCTAAACAAGGGGAGAGAGATGTGAACTTCCTTAATGGCAGCGGTATCAATTTACAGGTTTACGTTCTGTGCCCAGGCTGGTTTTTGTTGTTTATTGTCTCCTACTGCAAAAAAAAAACCTGATTAAATTGGTACATTAATGTAAGGGATTTAATTAAAAAAAATATTTTACCTTTCAACAAGATGATCAGTAATAAAAAAAAAAATCACACAGGGACTGTCAAACTGTGATAGAGGTATGCATTAACCCTCACTAAACTCTCCATGTTCCTTCATTGTCCCTGAATAACAGCATGAGCACTTTTTTTTTCACCTGAAATTTGTAGTATTTTAAAATCTCTTGTCAGTTCTTTATCAATACCAGTCTTGAGACTGTGGTAACTTTGGTTTCAGGTATTTTCTACCTTTGGTTTCCCATGCACTTTTATTTCTTTTAATAAGCAATTGAGAAAAATATCTGACACCAAAACAGAATGAGGCAAGAAAATCATGTCACTAAATGTCACACCTGAAAGTGTTTTGTAGGTAGAATAGAAGAAGAATTTAAAAATAACTGAGGTGTAGCAGGTATGAAGTATTTTGAGGCTTCCTGAAGGTGTGATTTGAAGATTAAAAAACCCCAGTATTTATGCGAATACTGTCAGCAAAGTACAAGTTCATATCCCGTCCCATGCTAGATACACCAGAGCAGTGACTGTTGGGCTGGTCTCTGTGGATGTTTGGATGCTCGAGAGCAAGGCCCCGCATGTGTTTCTGAGCAGCGCGTGGCAGTGGGGTGTGCCCGGGGAGCTGCCGCGATGGAGCACGCCTGCGTGTCCTCCTGACCTCGAACCTGAAATGGGTTCCTCGGGTTCGAGCATGTCTGTTGTGTTGTGACCAGTTGTAGAGGGAAACACCCAGAAGAAAGGTGGGAGATCTGTCTTTCCTGCCTGCCTGTCCGGTCTGTCTCTGCTGTCTGTCCTGAACGTCCTGTCGGTCTGTCCTGTCAGTCATGGCAGCACACAGCATATTGCTTCAAACTTGAAATACTGAAAAGGTCTGGGGACTTACATGCTGCTGGATTTGTCTGTAGCAGAAACCTGCAGGTTTTACAAAAAGCTACTTTCATATGTTCACTGTGGTGCCGCCTTCGTCCTTGTCATGAGGAAACTAGTTGAGAGAAATTGTGTGACTTTGACGCAGGCGTGTATCCTTTCCCTGTCACCAAAAGAACTGTTTACTCACTTGTATTTACCCGTCAACGAAACTGTGATAACTCCAGATTAATATTGCTCTACAGTCCAGTTTTTACGGTGTATTTATAAAACCCACTCCCGTGTAACACGTGGGTGAAGTTGTCCTATGCCATCTTGGACTGGCCGGGGAAGGAAGAAAAGGGGACAAGAGTGGCCTGTCTCTGTCCGTTTAGCTTTGAAAAGTAACAGCTTAAACCTCAAGTGGTTTAGGGTATTAAGTTTGGCTTTGGATTTTTTTAATGCTTTCTGATGCTTCTTAGATAGTTCATCTCCATTTGAAGAAGTTTCTTGTAGGGGCATTGGACCAAACCTCTTTGCTGCCATAAAGCACCTGTGATGGCGTCTGCACCATGTCCTGTCCGCCCCAGTGCTGCCTGGGGAAGGGTTTGTCCCCTCATGGCAGAGCAAAACCCACCCTCAGCCTCACCCCAAAACATCTTTCAGAAGGAGGGGAGGCCTGTCAGGATAGTGGGACCTTTTTTTCACCAAAAAAAGTGCCTTTGAGGAAAGAATTTTCCAGAGCTTTCCCCAGGGGTGCAGGGAGAGGCAGAGACTGAGGGTTCCTCTCACCTCCTCTGGCCCTGCTCCCTGCTTGTCTGTGGCTGGAAGTTGCATGCGTATATCTCTATCTATATACACACATAACTATATTTTTGGTCTTTTTTTTTTATATGGGGAAAATACCCATGTGGCTGTTGCTTGGCAACTGGTGAAGCTTTGATGGAGGCTGTGAGGCTGTGAGGGGGGGGAAGTGTTTGCCTAGCAATGGCAGCCCCCTCATGCAGGGCCTGCTGCTGCCATTGGGGCCTCTGGGAGAACACCTCTCTGGAGAGCCTGTGCTCGGGCCTTTTAGAGCTGTAAATTAAAGTTATCTGTATATATTCAGGCCTCCTCTGTCCTGTAGAAAGTGCTCATTATTCCCTTCCTCTAACAGAAACAAAATACTGCTTCGCAAGCTCCCTTTTATGCAAAAACATACGTCGATGGAGGGCAGCTCCTTCTGTTGGGTGCCCATTGACATGAGGAGGTTTGGCTTTACAGGTTGTATTAACATTTTGCACCAGCTTCTGCAGCTGAGCTTGCTAAAAATATCTTTGGAGATCATTCAGTGAGGAAAAGCATCTAACTGTAAAATGATTTTATTTGTTTTTAAGGTCTGAACTGCTGTTAAATTTAACCTCTCTCCATTATTGAGAGCTCTGTATAATGCTGTCAAGCACCTGGGTGCTATCAGCTAATGAATCCTATCCAACTGTGTCTCAGATTCTTCAGACTTCGGTGGGATGGTGTATTTACTGAAGTGGAATAAAAAAAAATGCAAGAAAATAGGGAAAATTGCTGTGACAAGGATCATTGCCGTCTCATTAAGAGTGGTACAGTTAGACCTCTCCACATCTGAGATTTCCTTTGCCATCTCTCAAGCAGTTACCTGCACTGGTCTCCTTACCCCGCTCCACTGTACCACTGAGAGTTCCACTCCTGTGCCCGTCCCTACAGTGCGTAATCGGTAGTAACAGGATTCTTGTTGGGAACCACCCTTCCTTGGTGTGCTCTCACTTTCAATTCCTTAAAAGTAGGATTTTTCTACTTCAAAACAAACTTGTGCAGAAATACAATCTGTGCTCTGGGCAAAGGTTTGGGGAGAGGGCAGCTTTGACTGAAATGTCCCAGTTCAGCCAGGACCAACTGTGACAAATAATTAGAGGAAGCAATGACAGAAATAGTAACTTGCTGTGGAGAATGCCCTTCTGCTGGCTGGGTGCTTCGGTGACAACTTTAGTGACCTCTTTGTTTTTCTTAAACAAGAGCCACCTGGAACACAAGTAGATAGAATCTAAGCTTTTCCCCAAATTTTTCTTGTTGCAGTTAGACAGCTTTTCATCAGCTGTTGGTGGTGGGATTTGGGAAGGTTCAGAGTCTAATCAATTATTTTATCTGGTAAATGTGAGATGCAACAGTAACTCTCTGTTCAAGATCTGGGTACTCGCAACCTTTTCCAATATGATGTATCACCACCTACCAAGACATACTGCCTGTAATTTGGAGGGAAAGGGTTTTTGCATTCCACAATACTTGTGATATTTTGAAGCATGCCAATCCTACTGCTTTTCGTATGTGGGAGATCCATATTCCAGTCCTAATGCTGTGTAGAACAAGCTGTGGCCACTACTCAAACTCGTTAATTCCAAGGATATGTTTTCAGTATCAGACTACAAATAACACATGATTGGGTCTTTCATGTTAAAACCTGTCTTGGTCTGTTGCATTTATTTTGTGAAACCATGTCTGCCTGTTCAGTACAGTATCTATTTGATTATGTGTTCTGATGTTGCAGCATACCATTGTATCAAATATTCAGACACTACATCAAAAGACAATGTCTATCCTTATCTTCTGTTTGATACAAATCACTGAAGTATGTGAATTATAATTGGATAAAATACTCAGTATGATTGCTTTACCTGAAGATGCATTATAAGTCATGAGTAGCCAGTAAGTTATTTCCTTTTGTGCTTTGATGAAATAGCAATTTATTTGTTTGGGTATCTGAGGGATTGATTTAGAAGTAGCAAGCAGACAAGAGAGAGCACATATTTCCCTCTTGACTTTTAAGGAGAATTGGTGGTAAGTTAATAAGTCAGGGAGGTCTCTAAGGGTATATTGCACTGGTGGAATGCAAACACACAGTGGGCTGTGCATTGAGCAGAAGCAAGGCTGTATGTTAGTTATATGACAACTGTATTGCAGTGCAAAGCACAAATTTTGGCTATAATGTGGTTCTTGGTCTTGATTACATTGGATGGTTATTATGGCTAACCGGACTCCTGATTTCAGTGGGAGCAGAACTTGACAAATGAATTGCTTTTTCAGCTTTAAGGAACTAATTCTTCAAAGAGTTTAACAGGTGAGGTGAGAGCAGTCATATTCATTACAAAGGTCTATTTTTGTGGAGTCCATTAACACAGTTGGAAGACTATGATAATGCTATTAAATGAGTACACTTGAGAAATGCTCGGGAAAATTGTCTTGTTAACAGGAACCAATGAGCTGGTAACCTGAAATTAGACCAGTGGGGTATATTACACTTTAGAGATACTTGGAGGTAGAGGCAGAAGGATCAAGATTTTAAGCACAGAAGAGTGTATATTTTTAAATTCCAGGTTAGATTGAGAAAGTATGATTATATGAGTCTTTTAAAGTATCTTAACGTGCAAAAATTATTCCTAGTTCTGGAAGGTCTTTCACTGTGCCTTAATGAAGATAACAGTCTTGGCATTAAACATTTTGCAGCCAAGCATAAACGAGCTTTGACACTGGGTGGTGGTTATGGGAGAATATTGCAGGAACCTGCTGATTTTTGTTTGTCCTTTTAACTGTTGAAAGGAAGGCTTTGCAGAAATGGTATCTCCACAGATGCTATTTCAAGGAAAGATCTGTTGTTGGCTAGAGCAACATTCTGAAAATTTGTTTTTTTTTTTTTAAAAATCACCAAGTATATGAGATCTAAAAGTTGTCACTAATACCACATATTAGTGCAATTTAGTGCTTTAGAAATGCACTGAAATACTGAGGAGGTGTACTGGTTTTGTACAAATGTCCCAAATAGAATTTCTAGCTAAATCAGATTTATTAGGTTCTCTATCTTTAAAATTTGTTTAGCTAAAACTTCAATTTTTCTGTGGAACTGCATTTCATAAATGAGTGAATATGGCGTAGGACGACTGGGAAAAACCCCAAAGTACCAGTAATAAATAAATTATCATTGTACCATTTGTAGGGTTAGTGATGTTTCAGTACTGGTTTTATGAGCAAAGTAAACAACTCAATTACAGGAAATGTTTGATGTTAAATGAGAATTTCAGACAAAGAACCTGGATAATCTGATAGGTTATTTTGCTATGAAATGCTTGAATAAAGAAGTTGTAATGTTATGTGCTCACAGTTAATTAATATTCTTATTGGCTTAATGAGGCTTGCTCTTAAATAGATAAGACTTCAACATAATTTAAAATACAGATTTATTTAGTTTTAAATTAGTAATGGGGGACAGAAGTTGTAAACTGTGGTATTTTAGCAATGATAAAAAGTAGATAAGAAGAACAAGAAATAAGGCTGTGTGAATGTTTAATGCAGTGAACTCCTGTTGTGTTATAAGGGATGGAGGAATTTGGCAGAAAGTAAACCCCCTTGCTTTCTAACTCTCCTCACAGGAGTGGGAGGCTAGGTGTGGCTAGGTTTAAATTCTGAGTGATATCCACCTTGCCACCACCAGTCCAGTCGCATTTAATATGCATATTAAACTACCATGATTCTGGATACACTAATAGCAGTCTGCACCTTCAGTCCAGTCGTGCTCATGAACTAACGCAGCCGCGCTCTAGGGTTCGGTCGCGTTCAGTGAGAAACTGTGACAACGGGCTACTTAAACAGGGCAGTTTTATTTGTGCAACAGGTAAATAGTTTTTTTGAATTGCTGGTGGTAGTGGCTGTCTGCAAGAAAGCATGTGCAAATATGATGTTATTAAGTATAAAACGCGTGAAAAGGTTATAAATAATACAGCCTGGCTATAAACATTAGGGAGTAACTATTCACAAGAAAAGTGCTTAGTTTGAGTCTCACCCAAGGCGCCCCAAGGGGAGGAGAAGCAAGGCTCAGCCCGTTGGCCAATCCTGGTTGTCAGAGGCAGTCTGAGGTGGAGTTTTCTGTGACTTGCTCACGTTGTTATCTTCTTTTTCTCCAAAGATCTACGGTGTTATCATCTTCTCCAAAAATCCCCCATTTCTCTGGCTATTTTTATATCCTTTCTGCCTTTAAGGTGGAGTTTGAGTGACTGTAGTCATACGCACCTTTTATCATGATGGGTGTAAAATTCTCTCGCTTCACATTTAAAGGTATAGTTTACGAAAAATGGAGAGCGCAGACTCAAAGAGGGGTGGTCGCACCTCGGAGGCGGGGAGCCTTTGGGATGGAGGTGTGTTTTGGTATTAAAATGATATTAAAACAAGCGACGTTCACGAGAGGATAGCACTTTGGCAAGGTTCGAAAACCTGTTGGCTCAGGGGGTCAGATGAGCTGCTTATCAGTTCTAGAGGACCATTTCTTCTTCTTGATAAAGCAATCATCATGGACCAGGGCCACGGAGTCTCCACTCCGTTCCGTCCTCTATGGTACATTGCAGGGAGTTGCTGTGTGAGTGGATTCCTCGCCTGCCTGCTGCAGCTGTGTCCCATCCTCAGAGCTGCTTTTGATTTCATGCTTTTCCTCAATGGGTGAACACTGCTACGTTTTCCATACAAACCTTAATTTTTAGATGTAAACCTTAATTTTACTAATAATTCCACAACTCCGAATACCTGGCTGCTCACATGAACCACAAAAGCAGTTCTGACTACTTTACAAAAACCTTTGGTTTTACTTCCTCTCCATGCTGAAGACAAAACTCACATAGTGAGCTTACTAGTGCAACCTATGCCTTTTGTAGCATCTTGGCATAATGTTGCACTTACTGGGACTCTGCGAATAATGAACGTTATTTTTGGACTTGTGGGAAGGAATTGCCCCCTGAAAGGAGATCGAAATGTCATTTCTTCTTGTGTAGTTGCCTCATATTCTACTGTTCTGGAAATTGTGCTGTGTTTTTCCTTAATGTGGTCAGATAAAGATGTAGCTCAGTTCCAAGCACAACTCCAGTCTTCTGTATAATAACACATGCAGCAAACATATAACTAAATTTATATACCTGCAAAGGTTGTGAAGCAAAATAAACTTCCCATGTATTAGCAGAATATATAATAGAATCATAATAGAATTTATGCAAATCCCATTTCCCACTTGAAATACTGGGTAGTGTTTGTGAAACTATCTTTTTTTTTTTTCTTCTCTCTCTTAATGCATGCTTCTGGGTGTTTTTTCTTGTTGCTTTAAACCAAAGTGGGAATCAAAAATAATTTCACTCAGATTTGATACTGAATTTTTCATTAAAAAAAACCCACAAAAAACCTAATGGCATGAATACATTAATTCTCAAAGCAGCAGCCTGAGCCCCTACCTGAATTTTCAAACTTGACATCTTATCTGTGTGCTCTGGTCAAGTTCTGGTTTTAAATTTTGTGTCTTTATTACATTGAATAGAGGAATCATGATGTTTTAGATGGGGAAAGGCTCTCAGACGGTGCATCTTTCCCCTTCTGTTTGCTTATGTACATTTTAAAACCTTTTTTCCCTTTTTTTTTGTGGTGGTGGTGGAATCTTTCTCTGAAGTTGGTTGGTAGGGTTTTTTTGATATTTTAGTACAAATGACTTCCAAATAATCTTCTTTCCATAATAGAGGGAAAATTCAGATAGTGAGCTTAGTGGTGTGGCTCCAGGTCTTTTAAGTGCCACATCATGCTAAGATACCATAATATCATTCTCCTGAGGTCCCAGACCCCGGTAGTTTTTGACACAGAGGAAGAAATAGCTGGTGGGAAGGGTCTTTTGTTGACCCTTCTGTGTAAAAGAGGATGCATGGAAGAACTTTATTGCCTGTTTTCTTACTATTTTACCTGTGCTCCTTCAGTTACACTGTGTGATTAGCAGTCATATTTTGCGTGAAAGCATTTTTTTCACATTTGATTTGCGAGCTGTGGTCTCCTTAATCTTGGCTAATGTCAAACATTTCCTCTTTTGTAGCATGATCTTTAAAGCAAAAACATTCCTATTGTTTTAGAGGTTAGCTATTTCATTGCAAAATAATTCTCTGTGGCCAGTGTGTTGTGGGAGCTGGCTTTGGGTAGTACTGTTTTACAGTTTTGCACTAAACTGGCCAAGGTGCAAAGCTATGATGTGTGATTGCACCCTCTGGTCTGTTTACCTTCAGATTTGAAGAACTGAGACCCTGATGTAGTCATATCTTGCTCTAAAAAGACATATTTACCCACTTTAATTCTTTCTCTATCGAATACTCTCTCTGTTAAATTGGAAGCTTGTGACTCTTTGCGTTGTCTGTCACTGCACCTACTTCACTGTCCCTCTTGTCCGTGGCCATGAGCAGACACTTTTTTTTCCCTGTGTTTATAACCTTGCAGTCTTTGACAACTATTCAGTTAGATTTACCAGACTTTGGAGGGCTCAGTTTTGCATGAAGGTAGAGAGGAGAGCGAAGCTAATCTTTGCTGTACATAAAGCAGTTTATAACTGAAAAGTGCCCTCTGGAGTGCTGCTCTGCCTGCTTTGTTCTTGAAAAAGTGTAACTGCTGCAGGGATTCTGTAAGCTTCTGATTTAATTCCTGGATTTTCATTGTAAGTGAGGGATGACAAAAACAAAAAAATAGGTCAAACTTGGAGCAAATTTGAACCTAGATTTGCAGAAGAAAATTCTGCATTGCTACGTGCATAGTTCCTGTTGACTGGTGCGGGTTGTATGCCTGGGTGAAGAGTTAGGGTAGAACTGAAGCTCTGAGGCGTTTGAGATTTCCCTTTACTTCAATAAACCTTTCTGGTGCTCAGCTCACCTTAGAGCCAGGCCTTAAATGTCAGATTTTTTTTTTTGCTCACCTTTAAAAGGTGACTTTTTGTGAATGCTTTATTGTATGTTGGACTGAGAAGGACAGATAATGGAGTTTTGATAACAAAATATCAGAATGTGGAAGACATCTCATTATTGCAAGAGTCAGAAAGTTAATATATTTATTAAAGTTCTGACAGTTGTGACAGTCATCCTTGCCTGTAAATGCTAGTGTATTATAAACTTCCATAGCTTCCTTCTTGTTTCTCAGACTATTGTCAATGACTATAATTATTATATAAAAGTCTTAAGTCATAAACTTTCTTTACTTCTCTTCTGCATCCTTGTTAAGCTTACCGTGTGATGATGGAAGATGCGATTTGTTTCTCAGAAATATTTGACAACCACTTGGTATTCAATAGGATGTTAGTGATGGTACTGGCTTTAAACCCTACACACTGGTCTAAATGCCCAGCCACTGTAGGTTAATGCTTTGCTTAGCTTTATTGCTGTTACTGCATGCAGCTTTTAATACAACATTACAAACAGAACAGTACACAATGTCACATAACTGACCCAAAAATGAAGAAGTAAAAGGGCAAAAAAGATGCATGAAGGGCAGCAGTTTTATGATGAAAGTTAAAAAAGGCAGGGGGGAAGGGTAAAAATTTAAAGACAAGAGAGTTGCCTTTCAGTAGAAGGTTGGAGGTCATGGGCATTGCAGAATTAGACATATATGTATCTCTGTGCATCATGGGTACATTAGTGTGTTTTATGGAGAAATCTCTTCTGCATCATGTTCTGATTGTATTTTTCTAATCCGTATGCAAAATGCCTAACAAGAACTCTGTTTTAATTAGCTGCTTCTGCAGTGGCATGTTCCAAAATAAATCCTTTTGCAGCTGAGTTGAGATGCTAAGGACAAAACATATTTGAGCTTCCTCAGCAGTTTACAGCTGTGAAAACAGATAGGACTCTAAGTTCTTCACTGAACTGTATTTCCACTGGATAGATTACTAGCTTGATTTTTTTTTCTTCCCCTCACTTTTAAACTGTCTTTAATGTCTGTGGTGAATAGTGCACGTAGGAATCTAAAATTAATGAGTTACAATAGTTTAGTTTCTAAATCCCTGATGACGCACAATCGAAGTCAATGGGGATTTAGCTATTTACTTCAATGAATGTAAGATCAAACCCTAAAGGAGACTATAGCTGCTAAAAAAATGCAATATGTCATATCTGTCCTTCAAAAGTACATATATATACTAGCATATGCTAAACTGTGTTGTTATGATTTCTCTATTGTTTAATACAATCTATGATGTGTTTGCAACAGTAGTGTTCATATTATTTATTTTCCATTCTTATGATTTCAAAACAGAAATAAACCTTCAGGACAATAATTAACAAGTCATTAAGTTACTGTTTCATTTAAAAATTTGTTTAGAACATAAAAGGTCTTCTGCTTTTCATAAATCAGTTTCCCAGGAAATGAGTCCGTCAGTACTTATTCTGGCAAAATCCAACTGGCAAGGATTTATTGAATTGGCACTGTATCCCTCTTTTCAGAGCTTTATCTATATTTATATCCAAAAAGGCAATGTTGGTCAGTTTTGTTATAAATTACTTGAATAAAGGCTTAAAAGACAAATCCTGTGCGCTACATAGGTCTTTTGTGAATTTAGTTGTGTGGAGTTCCTTAGAGCAATTTCCTCCTTTGTCTTCATGTAGTGTTTGTTTTGGTCTGGCTGCATGAAGTAAATAAAGAAGTGGTGTGGGGTTTTATTTGTTTTGTTTTGTGAGCTGTGTTGTGTTGTTGTTGTTTCAAACTTTTGTAATTTATAATCTTCCAAACTTCAATACATGTAAAGAGGACTAATTTTCATGTAACAGTCTCCGTGATTAATCGTTTGATTAGATGTACAATTTGATTAAGGAAAGATGATTATTTTTTTATCAAGAACATGAACTATAAAATGCTTTGTTCAAAGAAATGAAATGCATTTTCCTAAAACTAGGTAGCCTGAATAGCTAATGTTGTTATTTTGATGGCTTTCCCCTTTTATAAGAGTGGAATCCTGTTTTTGGGCAGTGTCCTGGAAAACAGTCTTTTCTTATCAGCAGGAAAATCTATGACAAAATCCCTGCTTCCTCATTATTCAGGCATTCAATATCTTGTTCTGGATGGTATGGGTGCTTTCCATTGCTTCTTACAATACAGCAGCCTTTGAGTTTGATTTCCTTGTTTTGAATTTTCCCTCTAGCTTTTTGGGTTTAAGCACAGTGTATCTCAAAATATATGGTATAGAAATGTGTGGTTTTCTTTGACACAGCTATACAGTGAATATTCCAAATGGTCAGCAGTGAAGTCAGCAAATCACTGAGAAAAGGTATAAGCAACTAGATAAAGAAACAAACAGAGGATGGTTTAAGGAAGTTTTAGAGAAGAGCCTACTACTTTACCAACAGTGAAGTCATGCCCTTGCTGGTAGCAAAGACTTCTTGGTTGTCTGTGGGTTGGGAATTTCACCTGCGAGTTGTAATCCTGAGGAATTGTTCTCCTACCAGGCTGGAGCATGATGAGAAGTAATCAGGAATTCATCCCTTAAGCCAACTTCAAGAACTCCTTGTGTTCTTAGGATGCCTTTTCGTACATTAACATGTAAATATAGGGTATCTGTGCACACATTTGTAGAGAATGACTGTATATACTTAGATATTTCTGAGAGAAGAATTATGCTAACTATTGTATCTCTAGCTGAATTGCTCACTGGCCGCTCACGGTAGGGGTGGATGTGTTAGACACACACACACCCCAGACATTCTAGTATGTCTTTAGGTAAAAGTGGAAACAGGGTTTGGAGCAGGTGGTGTGTGTTCCCTGTCTCTCCGTGCCAGAGGAGTCACAGGACTGAGCTATATTGCAGAGGTACATATAGAAAGTAAGTTATTTTTTAACAGCTAATGCTATACTGTGAATATCCCATTCCCAACAGGTTCCACACTGTTCCCTAGATGCCCGTCCTGAGTGGTTCAGAGCAATGACACTGAAGGTCCCATGTGGCTAGCAATGAACATACTTTCAGTTATTCTTGGGTATAGGGCTGCCCAATCTTAGAGTAGGCAAATCCAGATAACAATCACCTAGACTAGCTCTGCAGTGAAAAATATACCCCAACAACAAGCTGAGCTTCTCATGCAGGATTAGGTAATTGAGTCTGTTCCATTCCTGTTAATTAAAAGGAGACCACATTTCAGTTAGCTTGAGAGAAAGTGAGATGTAAGGCATGTTATCTGTGGCTTAAAAATCCTTCTTTCTTTGTCTTGGCTAGAGTTTCTAAAGTTAAATGGTTTGTTTTGAGAAGGCTTTTGTTCAGTATTACTGGTCACAGTTTTCAAAGAAGACAAAGTGCCTTGGCCCCACAAGTTTGTGTGCATGATAAATCTCTATCAAAATGTGGATCACTGAAATATTAAGTATATTCTGTGTTATGTTGTGTAACTAAAATAAATAATACTGTTTAATAATGAATTATTATTTTGCAAACATCTTGTGCTTCTTAAAGTGTAATCTGCATCTTATTTGTCTTTCTAAATGTAAGCAGCAGACAGATTCACTGCTTTGTCGTTCATGTGTAAAATAAAATCGATGAAGACTGACAGCTTTTCACATCCACTCAGCAGCAATTAACTTAAATTTTTGCTGATGACATTGTAGTCAAAATCACTCTCATAATACAAGTTTATTTTGTACAACTCGGGGAAAACTCTGGGTGAAGTTTTTGACTTCCTAATGACAAAATTAGGCAATTTATATAGCCTGTGAAAAGGACTAAATTGTACTGGTATTGCAGGTAATATGTGACAGACATCACGGCAGCATTGATGCGTCATAGTCAGGATGTCACCATGGTGAAACATGGTATGATTACAATATACTGTGGCTGATAAGGCTATAATTAATGCCACCTGAATACTGATACAATGTCACAATAAATCTGCCAGAGAGCAGGTTACCCCAAAAGGATGTCTGCCTTACTCTTCATGCCAAGCTTCACTAATAATCTTTCAGGTTCCCCAGTGTATCGTTTTCTTGCACAATTGTAATTTCTGGCATTAAAGCAGCACATCTGAGGGCTGCTATAGTCTAGGCTGCACTGGCATTTTCATTACAGAGCCCATTTCTCACAGGCTTGTAACTCTCTTGTAAAATGGGAAGTGCTGTAGGCAGACACCTGGCCACTGATGTCTTCAGCCTGTCCTCAGCTGAGTCATGCAAATGGTTAGAGCCTTTGATTGTCTGGGTACCAGTGAGTTTGCATTACCTTAAGAGATTAGCCCCTGTGGGTGTTTGATGGGTGGTTTCTCTGATTTTTTTTTTTTTTTTTTTTTTTTTTTAAAATGTAGAATCAACTCTAACTTTGGACATAATGCCTTTCCCTTATGTACATGCCTGTTTGTTTTCTGGCTGTGGGGAGAAATAACATGAGGTGAATCAAAGCTACCTACTAGTTACAGGAAAACTGTATTTTCACACTGTAGCTATCCTCATCCTCACAGGTTCCTCTGTTCTTACATGGGCAAATGTATACTTGATTGAAATAAATAGCAAGTGTCATGCTAAGAAATTATCACCTTTGGTGAAGAACTACTGACACAAATGACAGCAGTGTGCAAAACCGACTTAGTTAACTTTGTGTTATGTGACTGGAGATTTCTGGGTTTTGCTTGAAATTCTAAAACATTGGAGTAATAATATCAGTGACTGTTGAAAGTTCTAGGTTTGTTTTATCAAATTCTTCTTGCACTGCTTTGCTTGCTGTTCTTTTAGTCTGTCTATAAGCCTGAGTAGATCTGTGATGTCTATGTTCTTGATGAACCATCTGGAAACTGAAACTTTGAAAATCTGGAGGCGTTGGAAGAATTCATTGTCTATAATCAGTTATTCTACTAAGCTTTATGCCACTGTGCAACTGATTAATAATCCTTTGAATCCAGTTTTTACTACATAATTCCAGATTATTTACACCTAAAATAACACAATGATGTTTCATGAGGCTCAGGTGGTTCTCAGGAAGTGGCATCACCTCACTCAGTGAGTGGCTCACTCACCAGAAATGTGTATCTTACTGATGCACCAAATGAGCTAAGGGGACATGGATAATCTCAAACGCAACTGAAATAAAGACTTAAATATGACTTTCATGTCTTCTTTCATTTACTTTTATGGAGAGAATTTTTAGTTCTTTGGTTTCTGTGTCAAGCCCAATGAATTGAAGTTAGATTTCCTATTTAGAGAGTATCAAGGGATTCTGTTCAGTCAGTCTCTTCCAAGCCAATACACAACACAACGTATTTTTCCTCTGCCTGTGTGTGTGTGGCTTTTTTTTTTTTTCTTCTGTAAGTTAAACAAAATGTTAAGTGCTTCGAGAGGATGATTAAACAAACTGGTTTGGTAAATGATTCTGACCTTGTCATTTTACTTTAAAAACAGGCTGTATATCCAGACCATATTCTTGTTCCATTTCACTGAGGATATTCTCAATTTGTAGGCTGTGCATATGTTTGTTTTAAGGTTTTCCAGCAAATTGAAAGCTGTATGTAAATAGCAGCCTGTGGAGGAAAAAGATTTAAAAAAAAAAAAAAAAAAAAAAAAAAATGCCAGTGAGTATGTTTGGGAAGGTGGACCAATGCCATAGATGCATATGGCAACGTTGGTGGCATTTTTCTCTTTTTCTGGTACTTGCAAATAGTGTGTTAGATGGTTCTGTAGTAAAATTCCGTACATATATATACACACACATACTTTCTCATGTGTATATACATGTCTGCAGTGATTTCCAGCTACAGTGCTGAATTTGGAGAAAGACCCAGCTGCCTGAAAGCTGATTTCTCAATCTTTTTTATTTAACTGCCAAACACAAAACAAACAACACTTGCCTCCCCCCCCAAAAAAAAACCTACCACACTGTGCCACCACCTGATAACACCATCCACTAAAGCAGCAGTTGTGTGCTTATGTCTTCCCACATAAATACTTGTTTAATTCCCAAACCAGAATTCTTCCTGTAGAAGTATGGAAGAAGAAACGTGCTTGCCACATTCTTTCTGCAAGCTGTTTATACGCTGAATGTTGAGCTCTTTTTCTTCATAAACAGCTACAATATAACTTTAAATTTACTAATTGTATTTTGGCTATATGCCTCGAAGTAAAATGACACGCTTCCAAAATACATGGTTTCCATAACTGCAAGTAGTTTTTATAGTCCATTTCCAACATGATTTACCATCCAATACATCATCTGTCAATGTGGCAGTGACAGCATTTAATGAAGAATATCAAAGGGGTAAAACTTCAGGCTCTCCAGACTTTCCCAGGGTTACTTCTTTTTTTTGAAAAAAATTTTTATTTCCTTCTTGAACTTACCACAAAATAATAGATCGTTTTGTGCTGAAGGGTTTGCCTGTTTCTGTTTGCTATAGTCTTTCTTGTTATCATGGTGTCGACCTCAGCACATTTTGTTTATTTTCTTCAGACTTGGTGAACTACTGTGCACTGTTCAATAGCTGTCAAATACAATAGGATCTGATTGATGAAGGAACAAGTCCCTATGAGATCCTAGTCCTAAAGAGTGTCTTCAGTGATTTAAAGAGAATTAAAACTAGGAACAAGTCTTAAATATGTGTTCTGGGACCTCAATCAATTGAGAAGAACAAGCAGTTTTGCTTGGTAAAGAGGTAACGTTACTAAGCTTTGTCACTTATGACTTCAGTCCACATCTGCCCTTGTTTCTGCATCCCATAATTTGGGTTTCAGGGTAAGACAGATTGCCAGCCTAACCAAATGCATGGGATATAGCTGCTCTTCCCCCCTCTCTCCCCTCTTTTATTTTTTCCTGTAGTTTCTACTGCTGCTGTGTGAAAGGATTTTGTTAAGTCTGTAAACCAGGTAGAGCTGGAATGGGAATAATTCACTTTCTCTGCAGCCATTGAAATAGTCAAATAAAAAATAAAATAATATATACAAAAATTCATAAACTACTTTGACTCTGTAATGCTTTTGATACCTAGAACATTTGAAATCATGCGGTGGTCACCACGTGTAGACAAGACTGAGGAAGGATTTGAAATAATGCCACAAGGAGTACTGCATCTTCATCAGGATTTTTTTTTCTGAAATTTATGCATTCAAAATGTGCTTTTTGGGATAGACTTTTTTTTATTGTTAATGCAGTCTTTATTAGGCTGACAGTCTATTTTACTTTAATATCCACCTGTACTGTACGTTAATATTGTATGCACAGCAAGTGTAAAGATAATTATCTGTTGGTGTATGCATATAGGCTAAGCAGAAGCCTGGGTGAATTATCACATTTAGAATGGTTAGCAGTGCCTGCAAGCAGCCAAAGAGAGATTCAACAAGTATCTTTAACTTGTACCTGTTTTCAATTAATCAATGCAGAGCTGGAAGGGCTTGAGAGAGACACTGCTAAAGAGTGCTTCTTTCAAAGATGTGTACGATGCTGCCTTTATCTCCTGTTATTGGGAAGACTGTCAATCTCCTTAAGAGTTAAGGAGCTTAAAGCAGATGCTCTCTGACTCTTCAGCAGTGTGGCACAGTACTGGTATTGCTACCAATTGCAACTAAAATGACAAATGTCTTACAAGTTAGTTTCATTTGCATGTTGTTGTACTTGTCCTTTGCCCTGTCTATATTTTTATTCACAGTTGTAAAACTGTCTGGAATATGAAAGAGAGAAGTCCTCATCCGAATGAACAAATTTCATTTTTAATGCACCCCTTTTTTTGGAAAGTGTTAGTTGCAGTTAAGGATGCTCCAAACAGTTTTGCATTTGGTCATCTGGATAGAACTTTGAAGGCAATTACCACTAGTATTCATTATTTTTCAGGCTTCCTTTTTGAACTTTTGAAGAAGTAATTATATCCATCCCTTTTTTGGGGGGGTGGCCTCAGGTTTCTTCAATGGGTAAACATATGAATTTTGGAAGCCTTATGAATAGACAAAGGTTAATATTTTAAACTCTGTGGCTGTTTTCATGTTGCTTGCTGACCAGAACTTTAATTAAAATAAGTGAGAATTTCTTTCTGAGCCTAGAAATCGAAAGTTTTTTCTCTACCTAGTTTTTGGTAATGTTTTGTTCTATAGCTAAATTATAATTTAAGTTCCTATTATAATTAGTGTCATTTGATTTTAAGACTGTTGATTAGAAATGCTCTAACAGCTTAGAAGATTATGTAGTGTATAAGCTAGCTGGCAAAAACTAAAAATGGAATATCTGTTGTGATGGTCTTGGAAGCAGTCGAGTCCCTTTCTTGTATGTGGGTAGTTCCTTAGGATTCTAACTCCTTTGCAATAAAGTGCACAAGCCATTTTAATTGAAAGATTTTTACACTGGAAAATGTTTTTATTGACTATCTTGACATTTTGAATGTTTGAGATGAGAAAACTTCCAACAAGTGGGCTGCATTCCCCTTGTATGTACTCTTTTTTTTTTTTTTCCCCTGAAGATACCTTTGTGTATCCTACACAGAGTTGTTTGTGTTGTTACCTGTTCAGTTTTCCTCTGTTTCGTGGATGTGGCAGAGCCAGCATGAATGAGATGCACTTGAGTTTGTGAATGAAAGGAAAACATATATCACAAAAATTGAAGCCAAGCTGGGTAGTCATATTCAGCTTGGTGGAGGCACTTGGCAAGTAGATTTTGCTCAGTGGTTCAGATTGTTCAGGTTTTATTCATGGCCTTGACTTCTTATTCGTAGAAACAATTCCTCTGAATTTGGTAACATTACTAATATATTTCCTTAGTTTGTGAAGAGATAAATTCTCAGTTCATTCTGCTACAAGAATAAAACCTTTGCTTATTTATTTGAATATGTGGGAGAACCGGCATTGTTGCTGTGATGTATTTATCTGCTTGAATTCCTCTGTAAATTATACGTGTGAGTCTTGTTATGAGTCAGTTGTAATCCAGGCAGGTCATAAGCTGCTTTTGTCTTATGGTCATGCACAATCAATAATAGAGTGAGAAACTCCAACAATTATCAAATGATTTTTGGCGTCTTTCAGTTGGCAAATTGCTTGTGAACAGATGGCAAAATTTTAAGATATAATCAAATATAAAAGTTTTTCTTATTCGACCACCTGAAACAATCGGATCTGAAGCCAGTTGAGTAAATGTAAATTTACTGCCAATGTGCGGTGGAATAATTTATGCTCTTTAGTCTTCTAGGTGACTTGAATGCATAAATAATGCCAACTTTTCAGTAAAGGAAGATTTTGAGAATTAGAGTTGTCTAGCAGTTAAATTTGTGGCTGTGTGTTGTTTAGTTCCCTCTGTATTTCATGAGCTTTGATTCCCATGCTTTTCTGTTAGTCTGACCTAATTCCCACTGAATTAAAACTGTATGAACTTTAATGAAAAATGCAGTTATTCAAGTTCTTCATTGTGTATACCATTTCTGCGATGACACATGTTGTCTCTGAGGTGTGCTTCACAGGTTGAGTGCGATGGACAACAACAGAAGGGTAAAGCACCCTGTGTCCTAGAAGTCCTCTCATGAGCCAAAATGTGTTTTTCTTTTTTTTAAATAAAATTATTGATTGAAGTTTCTTAGTTACTTTAGCGTATATTTCACATTTCATGAACAGGATTAAAATAACAGAAATCTTAATGTAAAGCTAAAAAAACATTTAGTTCTGTAAATCATTGCCTATTAATCTCATTCTTATTCAGTGTATTTCTAGGGTATCATTTCAGACATTAATTTCTTCATACACAGTCAAAACAGTGCTCAGGGATACAAATGATGCAGATAGAGATCCTCTGCTCTGTGACATTTTGATGAGAATTTTGAATGAGAAAAAGAGTTCAGGTTGAGAAGCAACCAAAACCCTGGCAGAGGTAGAATGTTGCATAACAGCGTTGCAAAGCATTATGGATGAATTGAAAGCAGGACCTGAGTTCTGCCTGAGCTCTTTGGCTTGCACCTTTGCCAAAGACAATACTCAGCAAAATTCTTCAGCGAGATAATTTTAATTGTAAAGTATCTTTGTGGGTTTTTTGGTTGGGTGGGGGTTTTTTGCTTGTTTGGTTTGCTTTTTTGTTTTTTTTAAGTCAGTGAAGAGAGTAGACAACCTTTGAGGAAAAATGTGTTGTTGTATAGTCAAGGGAGAAATTGAGTTTAAAAAACAAACAGCTATTTGTACATTGTCTACTTTTTTGGATTTAGGTGGAATTTTATCAAAGGTCATTATCTCCATTGCTTGTTTATCATTGAGTATGGAGCCATCTACAATATAATTGCAAACTACGTGTAGTCATTGAGGCAAAAATAACAACCATGTATGACAGGTGGATTTATGTGAAACTAGACTTGAAACTAGGGGCTGTGTTGGTAAACCAAGTAATACTGTTTCAGTGCTGAAGTGAAAACCAAAGAGGAGACATCAAGAGAGAATTACACAAAACAACTCAATGATATGTATTTGCATTCTATCTTGTTCTTCTGTGGACTTTGAAGAATCTCAGTCTTTTAAAATTCTAAGATACATCTCTGACTGCGTGATAAATTTGTGATTATCGAATCCAATTTATATGTTAAGAGGGTAACTTCTTTATCCTCTGCAATATAATTCTTGTCCATGATTTGGTAATTCCTTGTGGAGGGCAGGTTCTTTTACAGGATGCTTAAATCTGATTCTAATGTTACCTAAAATCTGAAAGAACTAGGAAGGTTATAAAAGAATGCTTGAACACTAACAATAACTATATGGATTATTTTGAAGCAAATTGTAAACAAATAGTTTTCTGCAACAAAGTAATATATTAAACATAGCACTAACGATCTTGATAAAATATAACTTATCAAGCCTTGATCACGATTTCAGATGATCTGCACTGTGCACAGGAAGGGTGCAAGCAAGTGGATTAGCTGACTGCATGCTCTCCTACAGCCAGAAACAGTCGTGGGATCTGATTTTCCAAGGAAGATTGTGAAATAAGGGCAAAACATTGGGAGGCTGAGGAAGTGGAGACTTGACATGGCCTTGTGGATCATCCAAGGGTGGGGAATCTGGGTTTGGTGAGAGAAAGAGGCAATAAGGAGGAGTAAAACAGGGTGAACGTGGGGCCTGTGTTGAAAAGATGAAGTGTTTGAGGGGGAAGGCTGTGGAAGTGGTCTTGCAGAATTGAAGCTGGGTGTTTTGGGAAGCTTATGAAGAAGGGTTTCTTTTTCTTTTTTTAGAAGTCACTATTTTAAGGACAATTCAGAACCTTATGGCCAAGTCCAGCTTGGATTGCTATTCCCTCTCTCAGGTCATGAGTACAAGCCACTGTGCTTCCAGACTGAGATTTAGTCTCTAGTGATCACACCAATACCACTTCTCTGTCTAGCAGTGTTCATTTTCCTTATGAGCACATACACATTTTCAGCTACCAGCTCTAACTTTCCTCTTCCCCTGTCTCTCTTCAATTATGTCACTTGTAGATTGTGCAAGATTTATCTACTGGTTCTATACTGTAAGACGAAGGCGCTTTCAGTGCTGCTGCTGCTAATGCAGAAGCATCTGACAAAATCTCTGCCATGAAAATATATGTGTGTGTCCTTGTGGGGGCTGGAAGAAAGTGATAGGGAATAAAGTGATAAAATTAATCTGTTTTTCTATGAAGCCTAGAGGTTTTATGTGCATGGTCATAGCGAGCAACTTGTACCTGATAATATCTTTGTGCAGGGAGTTTCATAAAGTTCCAACTATGTGTGTTTTAAATATAGTTACGTAAAATAAGTGAAACCACGGAGCAAAAAAACCCGGAGAAAATAACACTACTCAATTCTCAGCACAAATTCAGAGTTTACCTTGAAAACTGCAATAATTTCCTGAAACTCCCCATCTAGCTCTTAAATACTACAAGGGCTTTCAAAGATGGCATTAACCTTACTGCTGTGACTCTAACATATGGTGGAAGAAAGAGCTGTTCTAGCATTTAATACTGTAGACAAGATCATGCTTTCAAGTGTTTAGAGGCTTTTCAGAAAGAGTGGTGGTGTAGGAAGGCAACTGAAGTCTAATAATGCTGTAGATCTCTCTGTACCTACAACTGTAACATTTTTCCTGCCCTGCTGTAACTCCCCATGCCTTTCTGTTCTTCAGCTGCGTATCCCATATCTGCATAGCTGTCTGTCTCTGAAAATGGGCTGAACACAGCCGCAAAGGAAGTCGCCAGTCTGTAACCTAAACGTGTTCAACACATACTTCTCTGCTGTCTTTCTATTACAAGGCGTGTGCTGTAGGTGAATGAAACAATGGAAAAAGAGCTTAAATATGAAGCTATTTAAATTGCAAAAAGACAAATCTGTAATTACAGGGAAAGACCTTTAACTGCACAGCGGGGCCTAAACTTTTGCTGGAAAAGACGTGGCGCTCGGGCACTGCTTTGAAATGCTACAAAAGGTCATGACTTCTTGTAAAGCCAGGAAAAACCAGGTGACTGACTGTCTGTAGGTGACTTAGCACTTAAATGAAGTCTTTGGTTTGAGAAGCTTGGAGCACCTGACAGATATTAATGAAGTCTCATGACCATACTGTAATACAGCTGTATGGCATTCTCCCCATCTAAAAGATGGATGTGTCCCAGTGTAACAAACCCAAGTACTTGATGCAGTGGGCTTCTGAGCACAGCAGTATTGAGAAACTTGCAAAATGGGAATTTCTTCAGAAATTTTGGTATTTTTCACAAAGTCTCTGAATTTTTTTTTTTTTTTTTAAATCTTACACCCCCTTCTCCCTCCCCCAGTGTATTCTAGATGCCGTCTAGTTTGCCAGTGGTTTTTGGTTAGCGGGGAAAGGGGTCAGGGAATAGTCAAGTCCTATTTAAAATATGCTGTCACTTCAGTTTGTTTCAGCACTGATATCAGGGTGCCAAGAAGCACTAAAATGCCCCTGAAATGTCACTTGAAGCATCTTTAGTACTTGCTGAAGAAAATATAATGATGCTGAATAATATAATAGATCAAGACTTCATAGAATTTTTTTGCCTTTTCCTAGCTTTTGTTGATCTAAAAGATTCTGTCATTGGGGATTCCTTACAGGTCTTAAGCATCTTGTATTTAGGTCACGTTGCTCAGCCTTCCTTTTGTCTGTTTATGTCAATGCAGACTCTGCTGTTATTTCTGTCTGAATACCTGAGGAAGAACTAAATGTTTAGCAGCAGTCCAAAATGACTACTCTGCCCCACTTAATCCCATCACACAACCATCATAATTGAACAACCAAGTGTATGTACTGTTTCTGTCAAACTGCTAAAGCTGTAGTTTCACTAACGCTGTAAGGTACCAAGGGTGCTTCTGGGCTCATTTTGCCCCATCCTTTGTGCCAGCAGAGGCATTTACTTAGGGAGCCAGGCTAAAACTAAACACATATTTTTGATGGACGTATTTTAATTTGGTTTCCTGATCTCTCTCTCATGTCTCACAAATGCCCCTTCAGATACAAAGGTCTGAGGCAGGACTGAACAATTTAGGGAGGAAGTAAGTGGAAAAAGGCTGTGATCGAAGTTGAAAACTACTTCTAACTTCAGTATTGGCTTATGTAGTTTAAGGTGTTTCCAAAATCATTGCCTTGAAACCAGAGGACCTGAAATGGGCCAGGTCTGTTCTGTAGCTACAGTGATACTTGCATACAGGAGCAGAGTAAAAAAGATTTAATTGATGAAAAAGGAGAAGAAAAGAAGAAGCCAAAGGCACTCTATGCACAGAGCTATAAAAAGCTCTGAAAAGCTACCTAGATGACTGACACTGGAGCATGAGCATGTCCTCCTTCCTCAAAGCTTTTTTGTTGTGGTAAGAAAACTTAAGTTTCTTGAACTACCTTACATCTACTGACCTGAAATCTAATCTGCACGTGCTTTATAAAACACCACCTCTGAAAATTCTTATTGCATGCAATAGAAAACTAGACTTTGAATTATTCTTGTATGTTTAAATTCCCCTTTGTATCAATATATTTTTACTTCCTTTGCTGTATAAACTGCTTTATAAATTAATTGCCTTATTAAAGCATGAAAAATTATACAAGTTTATTGTCTTGTTGTACCTGGTTTTGCTCATAAACAACACTAAGCACACTGATTTAGAAATGCTGCAGATACCTTATCAAGTATGAATGCAGCTATGTGTTTTTGTGGGACCTGTCTGAATCACGGCAGTGCAGTAGCTCATTTGAATACATTGCTATAGTGCTATCAAATTCATGAGGGGTTTGTGGGGTTTTCTTGCAGCTCATGTCTCTTGTTTTTTCTGTGTGTGCTAAATGCAGCCTCTGGCCGTTTAGAAAGAACGGAAAACGAAGATGGGAACATGTAAGCATATGTTCCTTAAATGATAGCTACAGACAATAGTTTAGCAATCAATTTTCTGTGTCAATGCAATTGTTTTGAAGCCAGATGGCTATCACAAATCCAAGCAAACCATAACGCTTATCAGTTTGCAAGATTTATTTTCTAGAAAACGATCATGTTGCATATTTAAAAACAGAAAAATGTTGTAGAAAATATCTACGTTTATCGAGTTTGAGACACATCATATGTTTCCATGTGGAGAGTCTAATGTGGCACTATTGAGGCAGACGCCATCCACCTCGGTACGGTAATTTATGCAGGCTGTTGTGCTGCACTGCTTG